>NC_137174.1:92525200-93070200 GCF_951804945.1 Podarcis cretensis | reverse complement strand
CTCTCCCTCCCTCCCTCCCTCCCTCTCTCTCTCTCTCTGTGTTTATTTATAGACTATTTTTAATAAAATCCTTTTTTCAGATTGGACGAAACATAAATAAAACGAGCAAAGGAGTTGGGATTGTGATTTAATGACCGAAGTGCTAAAAATGGCAAGTATTATATTTTTAAACATCCCCATTCATTGGTGTCTTCAGTCTGCAACAGTGTGTGTGTACACACACACAATTTTTGGCAGATTTTTTTTTTTTCCGGATGAGCACAGCGTGAAGAATCAAGCTGAAGATTTGAGAACCAAATACCAAGAAAGCAACAGAGAGAGTAGGATTTGTTTTATTTTTAAAAATAAAATATATGAAAAGAGAGACCAAAAAGAGGAGTAAGGGGAGGTGAAAAAAGAGTCGGTAGGAATCTGCAGGAAGCAGGCATTCTTATATGAGATGTGAATGACCCATTCTAGGATAGGATGTCATATCTATGTGATCTGCAGAATTTCTTCTCTTATCTGTGGCAAGTGCAGAAGAGTGAATTACCAGCCATAAGGGAGGAAATCAATAAAGGAGGGGAAGGGGGGGGAATATGGCAGGAAATAGGCCTTTCAATAGCTGTATGAGGGTGCCTGAGATACTTGGAGACAAACTGATCTATCTGAGATCTTAGTAAAGGGGAGGGGTGAAGTAACCCTCCCCAAATCAAAACACAACACAAAGAGGTTCTTCCTCAGTGGAAATTTGTTGATGGGCCATCCATGAAAAGTCACAGAGCCCTTTCCCAAAATGCAGCATGGAGCCTCTCTCACTTTTCAGAGCCACAGAGCCACTGCAGCCCAGTTAGCAGGGGGTGGGAAATAGAGGTTTGGAAGGGATCCCAAGGGTTATCTAATCCAACCCCCACCCCCGCAATACGGGAATTGCAGCTGAAGACTCTCCTTCTGACAGCAGCAGCAATGACGGGCCAGTTTCCTTGAAAAGTGACGAGACTTTCACAGTCATCACTGTCGCCCTGTAAACCTATTCACAGGTAGTTCTGTTCCCTCTGTGTGTGTTTCTTTGAGATGGAGAAGTACATAGAAGAACGGGCACCACCTTGCTGAAGCTAAGCAGATCTGGGTCTGGTCAGCACCTGGATGGGAGTCCACCTGGGAGCCACACATGTTTGCCACCTTGAGTTCCCTGATAGGGTGGAGACACACAAAGGAACGTGGTTATGGTAGGGAAGGGGGGCAAAGCCCACATTCCTGGGCAATCTGTTATGTGCTGGAAGAAGAAGAAGAAGAGGAAAAATGTAAGGTTTCCTGGACTTAAGGCTATGGGTACCCTGTGTGTGAGTTAAAATGTGAATTCCCTGTGGACCATCCTCCCTTCAGGTGTCAAGGAGATAAAGAATTACACAACTTTTAGAAGACATCTGAAGGCAGCCCTGTATCAGGAAGTTTTTAATGTCTGATTTTTTTATTATGTTTTTAGATATGATGTGAGCCACCCTGTAAGATAGGTGGGGTAATAATAATAATAATAATAATAATAATAATAATAATAATAATAGGTTTTTGCAGGACTATTAGGCAACGTGATGTGGCCACCCCAGAGAGCATATTTCAGGTGTCATTTAGGGCAGCAAATAGTATTTAAGGAGCCATTGCTGCATTTCTGCTCCTACGGAGTAAGAAGTCTCAGAACGATGTGACAAAGATAACATGACCAGTCTCAGGTATGAATGATGCACGTTGGCTTGGTGTGGGGGGTGGGGTGGGGTGTCAACTGCTACTCCACCAAAATGTCTTGGTCCAGCCCTGGGTCTTTGAATCTGGGCCAGAGTGGGGTAGAGAGGAAGCTCTGGACTTCCACAAGCATGCCTACCCCCTCACCCCATTTCCCACAAGGAAAGAGCATTTTGCTTCTAAAATGATGGTAACTGATCAGCCTTCAGAATGAATGAGGACTGCATTCTTGAGTGTGCCCTGTCCAAAAGTGGTGCGTAGATATGGTACATCTGCTGCAGCCCAGGCCTGAAGTAACCAAACAAACCCTCAAAGGAGATACCGATATAGGTATAAATATAGATATCTTTTGATGGCAGTTCAACAATAACTCAGAGTGTAGCAGGTACCCCCTACTTGCCTGCAGCAGCTATTTGCCTTCATCCTTCATCAGAGTTCCTTGCTCCATGTGCAGCCTCCTGGCAAACCTTTGTAGGTTCCTTTGGTTTGGAGCAGATTGAGGCCTGCTGTTTGCACTCTCAGCATCAGCCCCTAACTAGCACACCTGTCTTCTCCATGATGGCTGCTTTTCTTCTTCTTCTTCTTCTTCTTCTTCTTCTTCTTCTTCTTCTTCTTCTTCTTTGTTAACGGCAGCAATTCCGGCTTCCGTAGCTGCTCCGCTTTAACCTCTTCCCTACTGATACCGCTTCCAAGACAGAGCTAAACAAATGTGAAAATCCCGACCCTAATCCCCAAATAGGACAAGTCATGTTCCCTTGCCACACTTAGAGGTCCTCATGCTGACCGTGCAGAAGCAGTTCTTCCCCTACAGAGGACGGTGTCTGCATGCAGGTTTATATGCCCATTGAAATCATACAGCGAAGCTTTACGTATTACCTGGGTGGTTCAGGCTGCACTACAGAATAAAGACCAGAGATGGGCAAATATGTTGGTTTGGTTTCTCTCAATTTTGCATCCCTCCCCCCACCTTAAATCCACATTTCTACATCAATCTGGGACGATGACAACAACAATTTTAAAAAGTTCTCCTGAAAATCTGACAGCATTTTAGGGCACATTTCGCCCTATATACATACATTTTTGCATGCATTTCTGCCTAATTTACACACTTTTGCAAAGCATTTTCCCTTAACAGAATGCACTTTCACTAACATGTGCATTTTTATATGCATCCTTTACACTGGTATATCCATTTATGTACACCTTACTTGGCTGGAGAAGCCCATTGCAAAATTTGAAGAAGTGCAGAGACCCAAAGGATGGCTTTGTTTTGGAAACACTTTCAGATCTTGTTTGGGAAAGTGCGGATTAGGTCAGTTTGCCTTTAAATGAGAACTGAATTGGAATTTCATTCCTTGTCCCTTCTCTTTAGCATGCTTGCTTACTTGATGCTAGGAATACTTCTGCAGGTGCCCAGAGCTCCACTCCAGTAGAATCAGCAGAAGAGTGCCCCAAATATGTGTTAAAATAAGTGAGATAATGCACATGACCACCTAAAGGCAGAGAACATTAATTTCAGAGCCCAAACTTACCTGACTGTATCACTGGGAACGAACATTTTAACTCTCACACAGGGTACCCATAGCCTTAAGTCCAGGAAATCTTACATCATCATCATCATCATCCATCATTTCCAGTTGGTTATTGGTGCATAAACAGGACCTAAGGAAGTAACTCTTTCAGTTACACTTCTGTCCAGAATATTCCAACATTCAGCTTCAGCATTTATTTCATCATTTATTTAATATGTTGGCCAAAATAAACTGACCACAGTAGAGTCATGACCTGATCTCCTGAAGTCTTTTGCTTTGGCTTCAAATGGCCATGTCTGTGGTTGTCTGTGTGTTCTGATCTGGATGTGGGCTCCAGCGCTGGGGCAGCGTTTGTAACCTCCCTCGCCACTGCTGCACCCCTGAGCTAAATCCTACCCCTTACCCCCCCCCCCCAGACAGATGCAGAACATGGGCACAAAATGCAGTGAAGACAAAATTGCCCAGAAGTGAGAGGCCTGCCTATGTGCTGAGCAGTTACTCTGTGACTGCAATGATCACGGGGATAAAAAGAGGCTGTGTGAATTCATCCAGAGTTACGGCTCAGTCCTTGCGCCTCTCCCTCTGTCTTCTCAGCCCCAAATTGCACCGAGCTTTGAACGCTCCATTAGTGACTGGAAGTGGTCAGGAAAATACCCGAACAGCAGGCTGGTGAGGACACAGTGATGTATTGTGGGTAATTAGAGATTAATTACAATCCCATAGTTTGTATCATGGTTCGGGGTCAGCGCCGGGTCAGTGCACATGGCAAACTTAGAGAGCTGTGACTGGATGGATGACGCCAACTCAGAGTGGCCCAGGAAAGTGAAGCGTGCAAAAATGAGGAGCCAGGAAGGCTGGGGAGTGGACTCACAGCCAGGGTGGTGGCGACAGCAATGGCACAGGCTGCTGGGGCCCCGAGGCACGGCAAAAAAACACAACACGTTAACAAGCAGACCAGAGGAAGCAGCTGCCCTGCTAAGCATCCCTAGTCTGCAGCCAGGCCTTCTCCAATTAACCTCTTCCGAGTTCTCTGCAATTTGGGAAATCTGGGACACAGCTCAGAGAAAGTCAGATGGATTGGTTGGTTGGTTGGTGTTGTTTTTTTTTTAAAAAAGGAGCAGCGAGAGAATATCTCTTCTTCCCCAAAACAGGGTTTGTCTTCCTTTAGATGCAGATTGCATGTGGAAGGTTTATTTGATGCTTCAGAATGTTTCAGCAAGTGCAAGGCCTTTGCCGCCCTCAACCTGCTCAGGTACGGAGGACGAAGCATGATGCATGTTTCTTCTTTGCAGTGCTAAGGTTTTTGTAAGCTTTTGACAATAAAGGAGGAGAATGAGAAGAAAGAGCTACCCGTTTCCTTCTGATTATCCTAGGGAGCAATCCTATGCCCAAGGAGGTATTGCAAGCCTGTGGAAGTGAAGCTGGCATAAAGTTGCGCTGGATCCCAACCCTGGCCTGCAGTGAGTCTTCTGCTGCTGCTGCTGCTCTACCTACAGCTGGCAGAGGGAAGCCTTCAAAATGTATTCTGCACTGGGTTGCCAGGTCACTTGGCTGAGCTGAAGGGTGCTCTCTGGCTCTGCCACAGCATGTTCCTGGAATGCTCCTTTTGTGGGGGCCTCTCCTGCCAACCTAGCAGTTCGAAAGCACGTCAAAGTGCAAGTAGATAAATAGGTACCACTCCGGCAGGAAGGTAAGCGGCGTTTCCGTGCGCTGCTCTGGTTCACCAGAAGCAGCTTAGTCATGCTGGCCACATGACCCGGAAGCTGTATGCCGGCTCCCTCGGCCAATAAAGCGAGATGAGCGCCGCAACCCCAGAGTCTGCCACAACTGGACCTAATGGTCAGGGGTCCCTTTACCTTTACACTGGCCTCAGTTCTGCTAGCTTTGACTTAAATGGCTGAGCTCCGGCTGAGTCAAGATGAGCAAGTTATATATATTAAGTAAAATAGGAACATCACCACCCGACCCCACCCCCACTCATCTTCCCCCCCACCCCCTCTTTCCCCCTATTCTTCCTAATGTCTCAACAAATGAAACCAATTTGTTAAAAAAAAAAAAAAGGTACATGGGGGAAAAATACGAGAGAGAGACATTGCACATACCTTTGTAAATCAAGAAAATCTTTAATAAAAGTAATTTTTTTAAAAAAAAGATGAACAATTTATGCTGGCATATCTTTAGCTGAGCTGGGGTTGGGGACTTAAACGTCACCGAGTCAGGAATCAGCCAACTGAGCTGCAGATCTGCTACATCCAAAGTGGCTCCTTTTGGTGGATCTTGCCAGAGGATTGCCCCTATACCAGTGGCTGTTTTTCTGAATGCTTAAAAATAAATAAATTCTGTGCACTTCTAAATTGGCATTGGGCACAAACAAGTGATGGGGAGTCCTTATTTGTGCTTTTCTTTTTTCGCAGAATTCACACAACAAGATTGGCATCAATATGGCAGTCTGTATTTTCCTCCCATTTATTTCTAGATCTATCTTTTCAGAGAAAAATCCAGTAAGTTAACACTCTGTGGTTGCCAATGTCCTGTTTCTGATATCTGAACAGCTCCATAATCTGGCATCAGTTGCCAGTCAAGTATGATCCAGCTAAACCCTTTTCTTAGTTGAACCTTATAGCCCAGGCACTGTTCTGATGTTCTCGTACATGTTGGTTAGGTTATTTGCTGTGCCAGGAGGGCAGGGTGATAGTCAGAATAGAACTGAAACTGCTTCTGTGAAGGTATTAGTAAAATGCAGTCAAACTTGTGCCGGTGTGAATTCATGCAGCAATTGGGACATTTTAGGGTGAACAGTGAGCATAAAATTTGCTAGCTCTACTGTAACTGACCCAATACAAATTTTTGCTAATTTGTTGATTTAAAAATGTAAATCTTAGATATTATCAGCTAAAATGATTGACTTAGAGTGCATTCAGGTGTGGGTATTACTGCATTAGTGGTCCTGATTTTAATACCAATGTTGCCATTGTGGAGTCTAACATTCCTTTTACACTGCAGTACCATGGACACAGGTGGCGCTGTGGGTTAAACCACAGAGCCTAGGGCTTCCTGCTCACAAGGTCGGCAGTTCGAATCCCCACGACGGGGTGAGCTCCTTTTGCTTGGTCCCTGCTCCTGCCAAAGAAGTTTAAAAGCAAGTCAGAGGGCAAGTAGATAAATAGGTACCGCTCTGGAGGGAAGGTAAATGGCGTTTCGATGTGTTGCTCTGGTTCATCAGAAGCAGCTTAGTCATGCTGGCCACATGACCCGGAAGCTGTACGCCAGCTCCCTCGGCCAGTAAAGTGAGAGGAGCGCCGCAATGCCAGAGTCGGTCATGACTGGACCTAATGGTCTGGGGTCCCTTTACCTTTACCATGGTCTCGAAGAAGATCAAACCTATCCATTCTTAAGGAAATCAGCCCTGAGTGCTCACTGCAAGGACAGATCCTGAGGCTGAGGCTCCAAGACTTTGGCCACCTCATGAGAAGAGAAGACTCCCTGGAAAAGACCTTGATGTTGGGAAAGATTGAGGGCACAAGGAGACGGGGACGACAGAGGACGAGATGGTGGGACAGTGTTCCCGCAGCTACCAACATGAGTTTGACCAAGCTGTGGGAGGCAGTGGAACCTGGCGTGCTCTGGTTCATGGGGTCTTGAAGAGTCAGACACGACTAAATGACTAAACAACAACAACCTGTTGCATTATGGAACAGTGGCTTTTTGATCCAAATACTGCCTTTTTATGCTTAATTTTAAATGGTGGGAAAGAACTGAATGCTGGAATACTGCATGCATTGAAGTTTGTCACATGAAATTACAACGCAAAACTCCAGCAATCTTCTAGGTTAATGGGGTTGCAATAGATTTTTAACACAAGTATTAAACTTCTACATTTTCCAGAAGCGGCATTTACATTGTTTGAAACGTCACATAAAATGTAGAAATTAGCAGGTAAGGAGACGTTGGGAAAATGAAATAAAGTGCTGTCTGAATGCAGGCTCAGATGATAACATGGTCATTATCTTTCAGTCTAACCTACGTCACAGGGCTGCTGTAAGGCTAAAACTGGGGAGGTGAAATCATATATACAGTCCTTTTTGGGGGATGGATGGGTGGGATACAAATGTAACAAACAAAAAATAATAATATATTATTTCACCTAACAGCTGCATAGTAGGCATTGTGTTAATCCAGACTATAAAGGTACAGCTACCCCTTCACACGATTCCCTAGCAATAGGGAGAAATTCATTCTGTTTGCATTTTAATGCAAATCTTCCTAATTTGTTCCTCCTGAACTTATAAATGAATCGAAGCCCAGCTATCATTCAAGATTCATACTTCTCTGAATTTTGTGGTGCAGTTCTCCAGCCAAATCAGTGCACATACTCGTGAAAATGACACACCAAACGACATTATATTAGGGGAAATGTCTCGCAGCAATGCCCATCTTAAGACAAATGTGCATGTTGGGGAAATGTGCATGATAAGACATGCTAATTTCCATGTGGACTTCTCAAAGGAAAATTCAGAAATCGATGTGGTAGGTTGAATTTAAGGAGGAACTGAGAGAAATTGAAATTGACATATTTGTCCTCACTTCATGAAATGCGCACTCCCAATTCAAACTATAACTGTCCCCAGTGCTTTTTTTCTTAAAAAAATTAAAAATGTTTAGGGGTACTCTCATTTTGACTCAAGGAAATCACCATTTTATAGTTCAAATCGGGGGAAATAAATACAGTCATACCTCAGGTTACAGACACTTGGGGTTGTGCTGTCTCGGGTTGCGCACAGTGCCAAACCTGGAAGTACCGGAACAGATTACTTCCAGGTTTCGGCGCTTGCACATGCGCAGAAGTGCTAAATCACACTTTGCGCATGCACAGAAGCGCCGAATTGTGACCCGTGTGTGAGGGGTTGCAGATGCTGCGGGTTGCGGACGTGCTCCCCGCACGGATCATGTTTGCAACCCGAGCGTCCACTGTACAGTAAATGGACAAAAGTGCAAAGATTCACAAAATGTTTAGGGGTATGCGTACCCCTGCATCCCCCCTAGGAAAAAAAAGCAGTGACTGTCCCATAATCAGAAGGCAGGGGGAAAATGCACAGAGTCAGAGCTGGACTCTCACACACAAACACAACCCTGACATGCAATCATAGCTCAGTTGGTTAGAGCATGCTGTTGATAATCCCAAGGTTGCAAGTTTGATCCCTGTATGGGACGTCTGCACATTCCTGCATTGCAGGAACTAGATGGTCCACAGGGTCCATTCCAACTCAACAATTCTATGATTCTATGAACACACATTGCAGACTTCAGTCTGTGTCGTCAGGTAGACTGTGCCTGCTCATTCTCAATCACAGTAACTCAAGCCAGTTGGATAACAGATATGGAAACTGCAGGGAAGGAGGGAGGGAGTTGACTGAGCCCAGCGCCTGCACTCCCCAACATAATATCCTTGCTCCTGGAAATAGAGGTTAGTGGCTCTAGTTTCAAGTAGGCTTTCCTCTGGAGGTGATCCCAAGCCTGCAAAATAGCTGGAGCCATTTTCGAAGGAGCTGCAGTGAACACACAAATTATCTGTTGAGGAAAACAGCCCAGAAATGAGCTGGTGGAAGAGACCAAGTATGGTGTCCGATGGTTAGTCTTGGGCACCAATGTCAGCAGGCAGGCATTCAGTTGATAATGTCCAGTTGAAGAACTGCTGGGTCTATCATGAGTTGGAAGCTGCTGAAATTGAGGAGCTAGGCCAGAGTCAATATCAGTCCCTCCAAGTGTCCCTATTTTCCAGGGACAGTCCCAGATTTACAGATGCCGTCCCGGTTTCTGATTTGATCCTGGAATGTCCTGCTTTTTCTTAGGACATCTCTATGTTCATCTGAGAAATGTTGGAGGGTATGGAGGGAAGGTTTTTTTAATGTTTTATTATGTTTTTATATATGCTGGAAGCCGCCCAGACTGGCTGAGGCAACCCAGTCAGATGGGCAGGGTATTATTATTATTATTATTATTATTATTATTATTATTATTAAATAGGGCATCCCTATTTCCTTTTTTTAAAATATAACTTTTATTAAATATTTTCTTGGTTCACCAAAAATGTACATTGTATTCACTGAAGTGACAATTTTTAAAATCTCCCCTTCTCACCCAACCCCCACCAGAAGTAATTTGCACCTCTTTCAAGATCACAGATTTTAACTGGGATTAGTTACAAGCTAGAAAAAGTGTTGCTTGAAGCCAGAAAGGGGTTGTATATGCATGCTGTTAAAATGGTCAGAAAAGGTTTTTGACAATAAAATTGTGCAAATTTTACATGCATCCACTTGTACCATTTGAGATTTGTGTGCCTCAAACAGTGCCATGGTCGAGTTAAAGAGAGAATGTAGCCAACATGTGTTCAAAATATTTTCCCAAGTAATTCTATGATAATTATGAAATTTCAGTGCCTTTGTTCCTGCAACAAGTTCTTATGCTACGTATAAAAAGAACTGATAAGTTTCAAATTAGGCTTGCTAACCATAACACTTTTCAATTGGAAAAGCTGCAGAGCACATTTCCCTAGAAAAATGTTCACTTGCCGTGATACACAAATATGAGCAAACTGCAAGGTCCCTAAAATAGCAAAATACGCAAAAGAACAAGTTTTTCGGGGTTTATAACACGAAATGGTAGTCACTGAGCTGCTGCTATAGCTCTCCTCATTGTTCGACAACCTTACACCTCTGTTTTGGTTTTCATTTCCCCACAGTCCTGGAGACTATGATTTTCTCAACAAAGGCACACTGTACACCATCACATGTTTTTGGACTTGCCTCTGTGAACAACATGGGAAGTTTTAGGGCAAGCTTGTGACCCTCATTTCTCTCAACTTCCCTGTTTTCCATATCAATGTTGTTTTCTACTAACATTTAAACCATAGGTAGGCAAACTAAGGCCCGGGGGCCAAATCTGGCCCAATCGCCTTCTAAATCTGGCCCATGGACGGTCCAGGAATCAGTGTGTTTTTACATGAGTAGAATGTGTCCTTTTATTTAAAATGCATCTCTGGGTTATTTCTGGGGCATAGGAATTCGTTAATTTCCCCCCCTTCAAAATATAGTCCGTCCCCCACAAGGTCTGAGGGACAGAGGACAGGCCCCCTGCTGAAAAGTTTGCTGACCCCTGATTTAAACTATATCATTTCTTGTGCTTTGTGTTTCTAATTCAGTTAGCCATTTGTCTGGTTTTGCAAAAGCGTCTCTTCTTGTGACATTATAAACTAACAGAACACGCTGTGCTCCTCTGTAATAGCTGGGTGTTAACGTTCTGAACCGTTCCTGACCGGCTGTGTCCCAGATTGCTAGTTGAACCTTCTTTCCATCCACAGATACTGTTTTCACTTGCAAGTTGACACCTAGGCTTGTCAAAGCCACTCTCACCGATGATGAGGATCTTCAGCATGGTCAAAATATCCTCGTCCATCCAGAGCCGTCTTCCCCATTGGGCTTAGTGGTGCGTTGCACCTCTCGGGGCGCCCCAGCGAGTGGGGGAGCTGTGCGGCTTTGCCAGTGGGCTCCCCTTTCCCTGCACACCCGCCAGCTGTGCCCTGTCAACCATATGTCTGGCGGGCATGCAGCTTGCCTCCCAAGCCTTCGCGGGAGGAGAGCGATCCCCACAGAGGCTTCGGAAAAGGTTGACAACTCTGGGAAATGGGGGGCAGAGGGATCTTTGCACCATGGTGCCAGTTATGCTTAAGACAGCCGTGCGTCCATCCCCAAAACCAGGCGTCTCGGCCCGACCAATCCAGCTCCTCAGTCCCTGCTACACAGACTGCCATGTCTGCCATGTAGGGTTTATTTTCATCAGAGAAATGTTGGAGGCTATGCAATTATTATTATTATTATTATTATTATTATTATTATTATTATTATTATTATTAATTTATACCCCACCCATCTGGCTGGGCTTCCCCAGCCACTCTGGGCGGCTTCCAACAAAATATTAAAATTCCTTAAACAGGGCTGCCTTCAGATGTCTTCTAAAAGTCTGGTAGTTGTTGTTCTCTTTGACATCTGGTGGGAGGGCGTTCCACAGGGCGGGTGCCACTACTGAGAAGGCCCTCTGCGTGGCTCCCTGTAACTTGGCTTCTTGCAGTGAGGGAACCGCCAGAAGGCCCTCGGCGCTGGACCTCAGTGTCCGGGCAGAACGATGGGGATGGAGACGCTCCTTCAGATAGCTTTATAGCTTTATAGGACCCAGTGGAACCCTATTGGCCTGTTGTGCCACCTGATCCCTGCTGAATTGGACACTGCAACACCCTCCTTTGGTTATCTGGGTGGCACTGGTGCAAAGTAAGGAGCAGCCAAGCAGCTCCTTCTTCTTGCAAGATTATTTAGAAAGCAAGGTGCCTGGTTCTCGCTGCTGCACTTGCCGATTCAAGACCCCTGCTGCCTTCTGTGAAGACTGTGAGATAAAGGTTGCAGTTCATAAACTTACTGTTACCTGCTCAAAACTGTTGGGCTTTTTGGTCTTCCAAAAGACAAGAATATGTCTGATCAATTTCTTTCTTTATATCAAGGTTGGGGGATCCTTTTGAGACTAAGGGAAACCTTTCCTCCTGGGCAACCTTCCAGGGGCCAGAGACAAAAGTTGGTGGAGCAATGAATTCAAATGTTTTATTTGGGCACTTGGTTAGTTTTGCACATAGTGGTATATCCTTCTGCGTCCTCCACCCAGGCAAACAAGAGACGTTATCAGAATCAGAGGCGCTATCTTCCGAGGAACATTGAGGGGGCCGACGTGACGTCAAAAATGGGGGAGGTGGCTCCATCAAAAAAATAAAGTAAAAAATTGAGGCAGCCCACAGAGCCTTGGCCCCCTGGAGCTAGAGGGAAGATCATCTGCGAAGGCTGTTTTGTGATGGCTTCATTTTTTTTTTCATACTTATAGCCATCAGATTGTTGAGCAACCGAGGCTTCCAAGTTTCTGTTCATCTGATATTTCAGCCACTTTGCTGCTGCTATTACAATACACAGATGACATGGCTCAGCTATCCATTATTCCTCAGAAACGACTTAAAGAGCTGCTTATAGAACTTGGAACTCATATCAAAAGAATTCTGAGTTGTAAAGTATGAGAAGACTAAAGTGGTCCTTTTTGGCAAGCATCCTATTAGATGCAAACTGTATTTGCATAGCCGTGATACTGACCAAGTGCCAAACTCAAAATATTTGGGAACTTGTCATTGTGGGAAAGTCTCCATACGACCAGCGGTGATTAGTGTCCAATGGGACTTGTGGGGTGTGAGGCAGGAGGCTGACACTAGGTGGAGTCAGAGGCACTGATAGGCACAGCCAATAAATTCTAGTGCAGGAAGAGGAAGGAGAAGGCTGATAGGCAGTACAACGCCTTGGATTGCTTCTAAGTAACAAAGCAGGCAAGCGAGGGACCAGCCTCCCTGCTTATGGCCTTTAGTATTCTGACATCAGGCTCCCAATATTTTTTCCCCAAGGAAAGGGTGATTATCTAGTTTATCCTAAGCATTTTAAGTCCTTTGTGGAAGAAGTATTCCACAATTCTATGATTCGAAGCGCTTGCCCACATTTTATGTGGTGCTAAGATAGAGCTGAAGTGAATTCCATGGAAGTTATTCAAAACTGGATCTTGAAAACACATTAGTGCCTTTCTTGGGGTACCCGCCACTCCAATGCTTGATGCCAAAGTTGGCCTCCCTTCTCTTAAGGCCAGAAATATACACAAAGCGCTGCCTATGAACCACGAACGATTAAACTGAGACCACGTTCCCTAAACCAGGTTTAGCTGAGTGCCAACATTTTTAATGGGTTTTAGTTTCCCTCATGGCATTATCCGCGGAAATTTAGCCATGCTCTGTTGCAATTGGAGCATTGGAAGCTGCATTATACTAAGTCAGACTGTTGGTCCATCAAGGCCAGTACTGTCTGCACTGGCTGGCAGCTGATCTGCAGGGTTTCAGGCAGGGGGTGTCTAGGAGTGGTTGAAGAATCAATCTCTCTTCCCAGGGAATTCTGGGAATTGTCACTCTCTGGGGGGACAGGGGTATTTCTCTGGGGGAAGCCATGTATATTTGAAACCGCATCATAGTGCTTTAAACAGAACAGTACAGTGGTACCTCAGGTTACATACGCTTCAGGTTACATACCCTTCAAGTTACAGACTCCGCTAACCCAGAAATAATGCTTCAGGTTAAGAACTTTGCTTCAGGATGAGAACAGAAATCGTGCTCTGGCGGCACGGCGGCAACAGGAGGCCCCATTAGCTAAAGTGGTGCTTCAGGTTAAGGACAGTTTCAGGTTAAGAACGGACCTCTGGAACGAATTAAGTACTTAACCTGAGGTACTACTGTAGAAGCCTCTTTTGTAGAGGTAGGAAGCTTGGATAAATTGGAGGGCAAGTTTGGGCACAGCCCTAATGTGGTAAATAATGCTATTTATTATACTGTTCATTTTGCAGTAACCCAAGGACTAAATTTCATTTCAGGAGTTTCTTTTTTGGAGATTTTTTTTTAAAGATCAGCCCCCCGCAATCATACCGTAATCATATATAACCTACAGAATTTCTGTATTTTCTGTTGCGGCTTGCAAATTATGACATAAATTCACCAAGATGTAAAATTACTCTTGCCTGTGTAGGTGATCATTTGATAAAAACTGTTTTTGTTTCAGGATTCCTCTTAGACAGTTCGTGCTTTTTCCATTACTTTTTTTTTTTTTAATGTCCAAAAGTCTCTGCGTTTCATGTGCATATTTTATTTGCACTAAAGTTAAAGTGCTTCAGGGTAGTTTTTTTATCAACTTTAATGGGATTGTATATTGTGCTGTCATATGTGTAGCACGCTTGAGTTAACAATGCAAAAAAAGAAAGAAAAGAAAAGCAAGAAAAGCAAGCAGTTGTCACATTTTGGGGGAGATTTCTTAAGCCAGCCCGTGTGTGTGTGTGTGTGTACGCACATTAACCTACTTGTGAGATGATGGGCTGAGATCCTAAGCTTCCTCATCACACCTAAGTTACATTGAAATGAATGAGATTTCCTTCCAAGTAATTACGCCCGGGATCAGGGTGTAAGAAAAGCCGACTGCTGGGTTGTCTTCCGAAGAGGAAGACGCTGTAATTTGCTTGGCTGAGGACAGCTGCTATGTAAGAGACATACCCGTCCTCTTGTGTGCCACCAGCCGAATCTGCAGGTGGCGGCTGCCGCTGTGCTTGGCTGAATGAGGGTCTCTGTGAGTTCCTGAGCATATGATCAGCCATTCCTCTTGCACAACAAGGGGGCATTTTCCCCTCTGCCTGGATTCGATATCCGCATGCATCTGTGCACTTCGCTGGTGCCGGGAGGTGCCCGCAGTAATTATTCTTTATCATTTGAGCAGGCAGCCATCACATTTCTATCGCTTATAAATAGCGCAGTCAAAATGTCCTCCTACTGCAAAGAGGTTTTGGACACTTGACATTTCAGAACTTCATAAAGGAGTCAATTATAAATACACATACAGTGGTACCTCGGGTTACATACGCTTCAGGTTACACACTCCACTAACCCAGAAATAGTGCTTCAGGTTAAGAACTTTGCTTCAGGATAAGAACAGAAATTGTGCTTTGGCGGCGCAGCAGCAGGAGGAGGCCCCATTAGCTAAAGTGGTGCTTCAGGTTAAGAACAGTTTCAGGTTAAGTACAGACCTCCGGAACGAATTAAGTACTTAACCCAAGGTACCACTGTATACACCAACACACCCCTTCTCTCATTATGGCCGGCCACGCTAGGAATGGACAAATCCTGTCCACTTTGGTTAATGTCAACGTCTCATTTCCCCCCACCTTCACTTCGGTTCTCCCCATTTCTGCAGGAGTTTGTGAATAAGTTTTTAAAACCTTTATGTGTTTTCAGTTGCATTGCACCTGATATATATGTTCCTGTATGCCGTTTTGCCTGATGTACACATTTTTGCAAGGGATTCTTCCAAAGAAGGATGCATTTCAGTACATTATTTCCACCAATATAAACTGCCTTTTTTTGTTGTTGCAGACTTTCCCTTTCATAATTCCTTTTTTTTTTTTTTTTTGGTCTGCATTGGGGAAATCCAGGGAACTGCAGTTTTGGAATAAGAGCCAGGGAGCTACAAATTGGAAGTTTTCTTGTTTACCTATGGTTCTCATTTAGTTTTAAATGTCGGATTGTTTTGATCGATGTGTTGTTTAGTTGATTGTCACGGAAACCACTTTGTGGCCATTTATGGTAAAAAGCAGTGTAATTAATAAATAAATAAATAAATAAATAAATAAATAAATAAATAAATAACAATCTACAGCTCAGTTTAAACAAGGGGGTGGGTGGGAATACCATTTTGCTTCCTGACCAAGTCTTGCAGCTTCATCCTCTATGAGCTCTCCAGTTTCAAAACTTTTCCTTTCTCTCCATCTGCAAATATTGCTTTAAAAAACCCCTCAAAAGTAGCATCTTTCTCCCGACAGATCTGCACATTGCTTCCACAGAAAATTTTAGGTAGAATTTCTAGGTTCTCCTAACAGAACTGCAGTTGCTAGGATTCCTTTGGGGGAGATGGAATAATCATCCAATAAACATTCTGTGAAGTCAGTCACACACACACCCCAAGGAAGGGGACTCGGAGCAAAAACATGATGTGGCGAAGAAGAGGCAAAGTGATGAGCAGTAGGGACCAGTGGGGCAGTGCGGGTTGTGTTGAATTGTTCACCTGAGGAGGAGCATCAAAGCATCACCAGCATATCAGTTTGCGCAAACTTTGGAATGAATTTCTTGCTGAGCTGTTTCCTCAGGCACCCCTCACTCCGAGGTAGCCCAGGATCACGTAGCAGTGAATGTGGCAATTTCACAATGACACATAGTTGATCAGATGTGCCAAGATGCCCGTATGTTGCTGAAGGCCAAAAAAAGTCAATTAAGAGTAAAGGCAAAGAGTACAATTCAAAGTGTTGGTGTTGACCTTTAAAGCCCTAAACGGCCTCAGCCCAGTATACCTGAAGGAGCATCTCCACCCCCATCGTTCAACTCAGACATTGAGGTCCAGCTCCGAGGGCCTTCTGGCGGTTCCCTCACTGCGAGAAGCCAAGTTACAGGGAACCAGGCAGAGGGCCTTCTCGGTAGTGGCACCTGCCTGTGGAATGCCCTCCCATCAGATGTCAAAGAGATAAACAACTACCTGACAGTTAGAAGACATCTGAAGGCAGCCCTGTTCAGGGAAGTTTTTAAAGTGTGACATTTTAATGTATTTTTAATCTTTGTTGGAAGCCGCCCAGAGTGGCTGGGGAAATCCAGCCAGATGGGCGGGGTACAAATAATAAATTATTATTATTATTACTATTATTATTATTATTATTATTATTATTATGAACTGAAGTTCTCACCCTGGGCCAGGGGGATACTGTATGCAAATGAAGGATCAAAAGTGACGTTCAGTGATTGGATAGTTTTAGAAAGTTGTTACAGTAACGTTGTACTGGAGCTCTATATAAGCAGGCTGACTGAACCCTTCAGTTCAGTTCTGTTCTGGCCTGTGAATAAACAAGAGCTGTTTGAAGAATCGCTGTGTCGTCTGATATGTTCACCCACAACTTAACAATTATTATTACCGTATTATTAAAGGCAAAGTTACATTGTGGGTGATCCTAGTTAATCATCATGGGTCATCTAGTGACTGTTCTGATATCACAAGCCTATACAGCCAATCAGTTTTGGCTACATGCTACCATTATTGAAAGCAAACAAAGTCAGTGCAGACTGAGGGCCATGATTCCTGAATCGCAGAATTGTAGAATTGCAGAGTTGGAAGGGACCCTGAGGTTAGGTGAATATTTTCAAAAACAATTACCAATTGTGCACGGGGGTGAACACTCCCCAACCCCAAACCCCCCCCCAGCTCTGAAGAACTTGTGATTCACTGAGCCCAGTCCAGCAGCTATCTATTATAGCCTGCCAAGAGCTTGCCCCATTCATCTCCACCCCCCCCCCCGTTTTTTTGCAATCGCAGCAGACAGCGCAAAACAGGGGTCTCATTCAGCCTCTAACAAGCTGCCATGCATGGCAGATGGGCTCTGTTTGGTTTGGTAGGTCACAAGCTGAGCATGCCAAATCCTTGCTGCTGTGAGTAACCCAGAGTACTGGGTGGCAAGTATTACAAACCTACGACAAAAAACAGTTGGAGGCTGTACAAGCAAAGAGAGACAACAAGGAAAGAAAAAGACTGTTACATTCCTGGAGCAAATTGCAATTAAAGCAAAAAATCCCAGGGTAGGAAATGAAGAGAGAGAGAGGGAGAATGAGAGGAGCAGAAAAAGAAATTCCTGGTTTTCCCCCCTTCAGTTGAAAATTACTGTAGCCATTTCTCTGGCCACCTCACGCCCATCCACTTGTCTGAAGCAAATAATTCTCCTTATTTCTGTTGACAAATATCTTTTAAATAAAAATAAAAATAAAAATCTCCTCATCTTTATCATGACGGGTGAGTTGCTTTGCACCTGGGCTGGCAAATTGTCTTGACAGCTCTGTACGGTTGAATGATTCATTGGGGCCCTGCGGTATTCATGTGTTGCTGCGAAAGCGACACAGAGCCTTAAATGACTGTAGTTAATAAAAGCAAGATCCTGTGACAGTGAGCAAAATACACCAAAGGTGCAATTAAAGCCTGTGTATTTGTTGAGTAATGGGCACGAGGCTAATTAATATCCTGCTGCCTCCCTTGGGGATTTGAAAAAAAACACACTACACAACTAAATGAAAAGTTGGTACGGAGCTGAGATGAGTCACCCTCATCAAAAATTCAAATATTGAAGTATATCTTTAAATTCTGCCCCCCCCCCCGCATGTATACATTGAACATGGTGGAAAATGGGGAAAGTGCTTTAGGGTGAAAGGAGGAGATGGCCCCGCCAATGAGGGGGGTGCAGTTTTGTAAAAATCACCAGCCCTTTCAGAGAGCTTTGAGGAGGAGGGTTGTCATAGGAATCTGAAGATCCTTGACAAAGATGGTGTTTTGCAGTTTCTGTCGGTGCTGGCATTTGTACAGTGGTTTCAAGGCCCGCTTTATGTAGCTGCAGTCCCTAAAACAGCCCCGTCAGCAAAGCCGGTGTTCTTATCTCCCATTTTTCAGATGGGAAGACTGAAGCCGGGAGAGAGTGTCTTCGCTAGGGTGGCTGGCATCTGTCTGTCTTGGGAGACAATGGAGGAGTGTATCTTTGGGGGGTGAAGTGAAATCGTTGGAAAGTTGCAGCGCCTGCTGTGGGTGTAGAGACTGGGAGAGACATGTTTTGTTGCAGCTGGGGCAGAGGAAGGCGCCCGGTTGTGCTGCTGCAGATGCACCATGGCGTTTCTTTATGCTCTTCCAAACGGTAATTCCTCCTCTGGTCATGGTTATGGATGCACAACCTCTCTTTTTCCAGGCACTGCTGTCATCTGCAAGGGATTCCCACACATTGAGGTCAACATTGCCAGTCTTCATGTTACATTTGCAGACATCTTTATAATGCAGAGTTGGTCTGCCAACGGGCTAAAGGTCAGTTAGCAAGTTTATGGCAGAGACAAGATCTGAGCTGGCGACCTGCCTTGAGTGCTGTGCAGGACTGGGATGGGGGAAATATAGGAAGCTGCCTTGTTGTTGTTTAGTCGTTTAGTCGTGTCCGACTCTTCGTGACCCCATGGACCAGACATGCCAGGCACCCCTGTCCTCCACTGCCTCCCGCAGTTTGGTCAAACTCATGCTGGTAGCTTCGAGAACACTGTCCAACCATCTCGTCCTCTGTCGTCCCCTTCTCCTTGTGCCCTCCATCTTTCCCAACACCAGGGTCTTTTCCAGGGAGTCTTCTCTTCTCATGAGGTGGCCAAAGTCTTGGAGCCTCAGCTTCAGGATCTGTCCTTCTAGTGAGCACTCAGGGCTGATTTCCTTCAGAATGGATGTGTTTGATCTTCTTGCAGTCCATGGGACTCTCAATAGTCTCCTCCAGCACCAGAATTCAAAAGCATCAATTCTTCGGCGATCAACCTTCTTTATGGTCCAGCTCTCACTTCCATACATCACTACTGGGAAAACCATGGCTTTAACTATATGGACCTTTGTTGGCAAGGTGATGTCTCTGCTTTTTAAGATGCTGTCTTGGTTTGCCATCGCCTTTCTCCCAAGGAGCAGGCGTCTTTTAATTTCGTGACTGCTGTCACCATCTGCAGTGATCATGGAGCCCAAGAAAGTAAAATCTCTCACTGCCTCCATTTCTTCCCCTTCTGTTTGCCAGGAGGTGATGGGCCCAGTGGCCATGATCTTCGTTTTTTTTTATGTTGAGCTTCAGACCATATTTTGCGCTCTCCTCTTTCACCCTCAATAAAAGGTTCTTTAATTCCTCCTCACTTTCTGACATCAAGGTTGTGTCATCTGCATATCTGAGGTTGTTGATATTTCTTCCAGAAGGAAGTTGCCTTATACTGACACAAAGCATAAGTCCATCTAAGTCAATATTGTCTACACCAGGGGTCAGCAAACTTTTCCAGCAGGGGCCGGTCCACTGTCCCTCAGACCTTGTGTGGGGCCGGACTATATTTTGAAAAAAACAACAACGAATTCCTACAGCATGCCCCACAAATAACCCAGAGATGCATTTTAAATAAAAGCACACATTCTACTCATGTAAAAACACACTGATTCCCAGACTGTCTGTGGGCTGGATTTAGAAGGTGATTGGGCCGGATCTGGCCCCTGGGCCTTAGTTTGCCTACCCATGGTCTACACCAGGCATATCTAACAGATAGGTCGTGATCTACCGGTAGATCACTGCATGTCTGTGGTAGATCACTGGTAGATCACTGGCTCCCCCCAAAGAAGCTCAACAGCTTTGGCTCCCCTAAAAAAAGCTAAACAACTTTGACCGGAACCCCTAAAAAATCAGACTTCCTCCTTCCTAAAAAAAAGCTCAACTTTGACCTGAACCCCCCAAAAGGGCGTAGATCACTGCCAGTTTTTAACTCTGTGGGTAGATCGCAGTCTCTTGGGAGTTGGCCACCCCTGGTCTACACTGACTGGCAGTGTTTAGCTTATTTTGTTAGTTGCTTTGTTAATACGTAGTTGTTTATAGAAGGTGGCTGTTTCGCTGATGATTTGTCAACTATTCTATAATTGCGATGTTCTGTTAGGTTACTGTTATTTATTGTTGCTGAGCCGCTTTGTGACTCACGTGCGTGAAAAGCGGCATGAAATATTAAAAAATGAAACGACACGCCCATATTCCTGCGTATCATAGTTCTGAGGCATATCTACCCAGGCCATCTCCCTCTGGCTACTATTAATAACTGTTGTTAATAAGTATTAATTTAATTGCTGATGTTATGGACTGATAGATGAAACAACAGGTATGTAAACAGAACAGCAATAAATACATGATATATAAGCACTGAGTTAGTGTTATGTATAGCATGGGCCAAAGAAAGTGATCAGCAGCTGGATACACAAACTTGTGGGAGAGATAGGCAAGGAAATGTGACAGAGAAATTGAAGGGGAATTCAGGTGCAGATGTCTGTGGGATGTGCATTCCTATCCACAGTGAGCTCATGTGGTGAATAAACATGTACCAGCCCAACGCTGTAATGTACAGTACATTAGTTTGTGCAACAACTTTTTGGGGGGAAACAGAAAAATGACAGTCCTACATGCACATCTGTTGTTGAGAAAAGCAACACTATTCTTCACCTCCCCCCATTTCATTTCACTTTTAATTTGTACACCGCCTTTCTTTGTACACAAGGCCGTTTACAAGCTTAATAATAATAATAATAATAATAATAATAATAATAATAATAATACTTTATAATTTATACCCCACACATCTGACTGGGTTTCCCAGCTGGGAACTTCCAGCAAAATATTAAAATACAATAATTCATCAAATATTAAAATCTTCCCTAAACAGGGCTGCCTCCAGATGTCTTCTAAAAGTCTGGTAGTTGCTTATTTCTCTGACATCTGAAGAAACAACAAAGATCATAGCCCTTATAACAATGTGATCCAATACAAAAAAAGTTATAATAAAAACACAGCTTTAAAATAAACAACTAATATCAAATAAAGTGATAGTTAATAATCCGTTAACATATAATAGTACCCAATAACATCAAATTTCAGCAGATGATGATTAAACAGAAATTCACTCTTAACAATCTTAATTACTAAACTATAGTCAATGAAAATAACAGCAGGTCGCAATGCATAAAGTACCTCAGTACATACAGAACCATGCGGAAGGCTCAAACAAAGACAAGCAACTTATAAAATTGTCATTTTTAAAATAAAACTCCTTTCTTCCCAGCTGCTTCTACTGTTCTTAAATACAGTGGTGCCTCGCAAGACGAAAAGAATCCGTTCCGCGATTCTCTTCGTCTAGCGGGTTTTTCGTCTTGCGAAGCAAGCCCATTAGTGGCTTAGCGGATTAGCGCTATTAGCGGATTAGCGGCTTTTAGTGGATAAGCGGCTTAGCGGCTTAGAAAAAGGGGGGGAGGGGAAAAAACCTGCAGGAACTCGCAAGACATTTTTGTCTTGCGAAGCAAGCCCATAGGAAATTCGTTTTGCGAAGCACCTCCAAAATGGAAAACTCTAGCGAGTTTTCCGTCTTGCGAGGCATTCGTCTTGCGGGGCACCACTGTACATGTTTTGGGAAAGGTGATGTCTTGGCCTGGTTGTGGATGCAGAGGAATGGTGGGAGCAACCATCAGAGCCTGGGGATTGGTGGTGGGATGATGATGAGAGGTCAGAGGAAGAAGAGGGAACAGAGTGGAAAGAGGAGCTTTCGGAAGCTGAAGAGGCGACAGGGCTTAGTGAGTGGGGGGAGTCTGTGACAGAGAGAAGTCTAGAAGCAGAAGCAGGAGAGGAGGGAGATAAGTTGGTGAAGAGGCGCAAGTGTCTCCCCCTCCTGCTGTGACAAGCTCCCCTCGCTGCTGGTCTCCTAGGACCAGGAGAGGCATATTTCTCCTCCTTCTATTAAAAACCGCCCACTTGTCCATTGAGAAAATAAGCAAAATGATCAGCTGGAGCGAATTGCATAGGCCAACATTCTGGAAGTTGCCTGAACAGAAATCCCAAACTGGGTGTGGAACTTGAGGACACCGCTCACTTCCTCAGCAAGAACAAACCATTAAATAACACATTTACTGGTGAGCTGCTTCCTTGTTTTGTAGTTTGCCCATCTCTGCCAGCCTGCGCTGCACCACACCCACCTTGCCAGGGAAAGCTGATCCCTTGGAAAGGGGGCTGAGAGAGACAGCGCTGGACACGGAGGAGGCGGAAGTGGCATGCTGCAGCCTGGCATTGTTTGCCGTCAACCACCTAGTAAAATAAAATTAAATTAACATCCCTTTTGTGAGTGAGGACCCCAACACTTGAATTCCTGTTCACCTTGCCAGTCGCCCGTGCCCTGCCAACAACAAAAGGTTTTTAAGCTAGAAATGGGCCTATTTAGCTTCCATTAATCATTCATACTGTTCAAACACATCATCCTGTAACTGAAGAGGGGTTAATGGTGGCTAAGCTTGAGGCTGTTGTCAAAAGTAGGTTTAACTTTCTATGAACTCGCTGGACACAAAGAATGCAACCTGCTTACTATTCCGAATGTCACCAGCTAGCAGCAAACCGATGATTACTAATGGTAATTAAATACCTCTGAAGCCATTTGTACCAATAACAAAGGGTTACTGTCAGAACTTGAATGAGGTCCATCTGCCTATTTGGAAAGGACGTTAACACCATGTAAGTGATAAAGCAGATGGCCGCCCCCAAAAGAAATGGTTTGTTTGGTTATCAAAGATTTGTTATTAAAGCCTCTGGATTTACTCAAGTCTCCTTCAGAGGCAAAATGTTAACAGTTTAGTTGTTTAATCGCGCCACTTTGTCATTTGTTCATCTTCTGCAGAGGGTACCGAAGGAAGATGTCTGCTGAACACACAACGGCATGTCTTGGAACCACTGATTGATTCACTGGGAGAATGGCAATTTGTCCACTTGACTATAAATTCCTACTGTAGGTTTAGAATCTGGAAGAGAGGCAACTTTCTGATGCAATTATCTATAAGCTATTAAGTATTATCATTGTTTTACATTCACTCATCGTTTTTCAGAAGATGTCTCAAAGGTAAAAGTTAAACGTAAAGGACCCCTGACAGTTAAGTCCAGTCGCGAACGACTCTGGGATTGTGGCGTTCATCTCACTTTACTGGCTGAGGGAGCCAGTGTTTGTCCGCAGATAGTTATTCTGGGTCATGTGGCCAACATGACTAAGCCACTTCTGGTGAACCAGAGCAGCGCACGGAAATGCCGTTTACCTTCCCACTGGAGTGGTACCTATTTATCTACTTGCACTTTCATGTGCTTTCAAACTGCTAGGTAGGCAGGAGCAGGGACTGAGCAACGGGAGCTCACCCCGTCGTGGGGATTCGAACTGCGAACCTTCCGATCGGCAAGCCCTAGGCTCTGTGGTTTAGACCACAGCGCCACCCGCGTCCCCTATACAAATCCATGAAATACAAAACAGCCTGACAATCATTTTAAAACGAAAATTCACATGGGGGGGTGGAATCACATTACAGTGGAATAATGCTCTCAAAAGTGCTCTCATCCAACAATAACTATAAAAAGAACAAATTCTACCCTACCCTAATGAAAGATGGACATCACAAAGCGGGCAAGAAATCATACCATGGTATGATCCAAGTTAATGACCAAAAGCCTAGGTAAACAGGCACATCTTAGCCTCATGCCTGTATGTACAACTGTTTCTAAATGATTGTAGTAAAGTGGCATACAAGCTGTTTAAATAAATATAAATAAATAAATCAAAGCTGGCAATGAAGGTGCCAGGCGAGCCTCCCCAGTGAGAACATTCTAAAAACGAGGAGCCACCACCAAAAAGGCCTGCTCTAGTGTGTCCATGGAGTGGGACACATGAAGAAGGGCTTCCAATCGTGATTGCGGAGTCCAGGCCAGTTCATATGTGGGGAGGCGGTATTTGAGGTCCTGAGCCACAAAGCGCTTTATAGGTCTAAATCAGCACTTTGAATCAGCCCGGGAACTATTTGCTAGCCAGTGCAGTCAGGCCAGGATTGGTGTGATGTGCTCAGACCATTTTTCCCTGGTGAGCAATCTGGCTGCTGAGTTCTGCACCAGCTTAAGTTTCTGAACCATCTTCAGAGGCAGCATTGCAGTAATCTAACCTAGATTTTACAAAAGTTAGCTGATGGAAGGCACTCCGGGCCACCAAGGCTCTTTGAGCCTCAGGTGACAGCAATAACAACAACAACAATTTATTTATACCCCGCCCATCTGGCTGGGTTTCCCCAGCCACTCTGGGCAGCTTCCAGCAAAATATTAAAATACTGTAATGCATCAAACATTAAAAGCTTCCCTAAACAGGGAACAAGGGATGCGGCCGAGGGAGCTGGCGTACAGCTTCCAGGTCATGTGGCGAGCATAAATAAGCCGCTTCTGGGAAACCAGACCAGTGCACGGAAACGCCATTTACCTTCCCGCTGGAGCGGTACCTATTTATCTACCTGCACTTAGACATGCTTTCAAACTGCTAGGTTGGCAGGAGCAGGGACCAAACAACGGGAGCTCACCCCGTCGTGGGGATTCGAACTGCCAACCTTCCGATCGGCAAGTCCTAGGCTCTGTGGTTTAACCCACAGCGCCACCCGCGTCCCCCTATCCCTTTTGTTGTGGATTAAAAATAAACACATATACGAAAGACACACGTTTAAATTGAGTGCATTTTTTCTTTGCACACTTCCTCAAAAAATATGCACCTTTGTCCCCATTTCCCCCATAAAACGCACTTTACTGTATGCACCACAAAATTTGGACCTGGGTGCAATCCATTTCTCAACTGTGTTCTAACTGCCGATGAATAAGGTTGGATCACTTTGGATGTGAATAAGATTGACCTCCCTCCCTAGTTGGGAAGAGTGTGGGCGGAGGTGTATATTTAGATGCACTCAACCCCTCCCCCAACAATTAACAAGGGTGGGGTTCAAAATCACTGGCTTTTTTTTTTTTGTTTACAGGGGGGTGAAATGTGCACGAAATGTGCCCAATCCTGTTTCATCTCAGCACTAAATGAAACAGATGTGCATCCCTTTTTCCAATTAAGAAGAAAGAGGAAGAAAAGCAAATGCTTCTCTTTTTTTTTAAAAAAAAACACCAACCCAACTCTAATGCCTCTCTCTTAAAAAAAGGGGGGGGGGAGAGAGAGAAAGAAAAAGAAAGCAAAGAAAATATTTAACTGGCTTTTTCTCCTAAGGGCAAGTAAAGGGAAACGGTTCTGTTGTGAAGTGCATTATACACACACACTAAATGGTGCCTACGGCGTTTTAACTCCTCATTAAATCCTTGGCAGACAACCAGCATGTCATATATTATGTCTTAACTGCAACATCTGCATTTGCATCTGCTTTTTTGCTTTTGAATGCTCCTCACTGCATGTGCTAGCTAGAGGCAGAAAAGGGAGAGAGACAGAGAGAGAGACAGAGACCCAGATGGCCGGCAAGGTGTCTTTCCAATGCAATGGGAACATCTTTCTGTGCCACAGCTTGCCTTCCTCCATCTTGGTCCAGTTCTGGCTTTTGGTGCGTAAAACATATTTGCCTTCACCTGCTCTCCCATGTGACCCTGTGTTCTTTTTGACTGTATCTTCATGCTTGAGATTATGAGCTATAGAGCATAGCTATAGAGGCTCGGCCAGTATACCTGAAGGAGTGTCTACACCCCCATCGTTCAGCCCGGACCCTGAGGTCCAGCTCCGATGGCCTTCTGGCAGTTCCCTCACTGGAAGAAGTGAGGTTACAGGGAACCAAGGAGAGGGCCTTCTCAGTAGTGGCCCCCGCCCTGTGGAATGCCATCCCATCAGATGTCAAAGAAATAAACAACTATCTGACTTTTAGAAGACATCTGAAGGCAGCCCTGTTTAGAGAAGCTTTTTATGTCTGATGTTTTATTGTTATTATTATTGTTATTATTATCATTAATTCTGTTGGGAGCCGCCCAGAGTGGCTGGGGAAACCCAGCCAGATGGGCGGGGTATAAATAAAATATTAGTACAGTGGTACCTCGGGTTAAGTACTTAATTCATTCCAGAGGTCCCTACTTAACCTGAAACTGTTCTTAACCTGAAGCACCACTTTAGCTAATGGAGCCTCCTGCTGCTGCTGCGCCGCCGGAGCACAATTTCTGTTCTCATCCTGAAGCAAAGTTCTTAACCTGAAGCAATATTTCTGGGTTAACGGAGTCTGTAACCTGAAGCGTATGTAATCTAAAGCGTATGTAGCCCGAGGTACCACTGTATTATTATTATTATTATTATTATTAATAATAATTCTACTACTAATATATGACCTTGGTACATGCAGATCATGTTTCAACGCATGTGCATGTAGCGAATGTCACGGGACACAAAGCTCACAGCGGCTGCTCCCACCTGAGGGCTGCCATTTTGGTTGCCACAGAATGCCATGGGCACAACGTCGCATCATTATTTAGCCTTATTCCGGGGCATTCTGGGAAATTAAAGGGGCAGTTGCCAACCCAGAAGGGGGGGGGGACTGCAGTGAGTTTTGGCCCACCTGCAGGGCCAATCTTGCGCCAGTGGGATCGCTTTAGTTTCTGTTGCCTCTCTTCCCAAAGTTAAGTCCTTTTCGCTTGGGGAAGAGATGGGCTGGCAGAGAGGGCCCAGCAACAGAAGAGGCAGGATGTGATCCAAAGGTGACATCCACACTGTACATTTAAAGCACATTCAATGCACATTTTTTACAACTTTTAAAAACTGGTTTTTAAACAAGAACCATGATGTAGGTACCATTCTCTTGACTCAGCAGAAGGCCCAGGATTTTTTCATTTTTCCTTTTTGCCAAGCTTGATCGTTCTTCCTACAGTAAGCAACAGGTGTTGCATATACTCTTATTCCTTTCTCTCCCTGAATAGGGTTCTGGGGCTATGGTTGTGCATAACCTGGGAACATAGAAAGTTGTTTTATACCAAGTCAGACCATTGGTCCATCTCCTATAGCTCAATATCGTCCACACACATTGGTAATGGCTCTGCAAGTTTTTCTTTCCAGGCAAATAACACTAGTCTGCATTGGATTTACCTGGTGCATACATAGTTGTCCCCCTGTATTCGTTTGTATCCATGGCCTTGATTTCATAACGGATGAAAGTTGAAGTGAGCAGGCCCCATTTGTTCAGTCTTTCCATTTATTAATAAAATGAATGCACATCTCTGTCTGAGGTCTCTAACCACAGACAGTCTGGGCCAGTTATAGTAATTATACTTTACAATGTTGTGCAGAAGTTGCCCTAGGTTGTTTGACCCTTTTGAAAAGTTCTCTCCCCACCCCCTAGAAAAACCAGGTTTGAAAAATAACATATGACTTTTACTTGCTGTGTTTGCTCTTGTCAGACTGAATGGATAAGAGAGGTAAAAAGGTAAAGGGACCCCTGACCGTTAGGTCCAGTCGCAGACGACTCTGGAGTTGCTGCGCTCATTTCACTTTACTGGCTGAGGGAGCCGGCATACAGCTTCCGGGTCATGTGGCCAGCATGACTAAGCCGCTTCTGGCGAACCAGAGCAGCGCACGGAAACGCTGTTTACCTTCCCGCCAGAGTGGTACCTATTTATCTACTTGCACTTTGACGTGCTTTCGAACTGCTAGGTGGGCAGGAGCAGGGACCAAACAACGGGAACTCACCCCGTCGTGGGGATACGAACCTTCTGATCAGCAAGCCCTAGGCTCTGTGGTTTAGACCACAGCGCCACCCGCGTCCCATAAGAGAGGTAGGTAATACTTATGTTACTGAAACATATTTACGTGAATTTGTATCTGAAACTAATATTTACAGACTGGCTCTGAGGCAGGTGGCAGCATAACACAACGCACTTGCTGCTCTCACAGTTAAAAGTCACACAACAGTTGATAACTGAAAAGAACTGCCTCAGTATATATGACGCGGGTAGCTCTGTGGTCTAAACCACTGAGCCTCTTGGGCTTGCTTATTGGAGAGTTGGTGGTTCGAATCCACACAACAGGGTGAGCTCCCGTTGCTCCATCCCAGTTTCTGCCAACCTAACAGTTTGAAAGCACACCAGTGCAAGTAGATAAATAGGTACCGCTGCGGCAGGAAGGTAAACGGCATTTCCATGCGCTCTGGCACTCGTCTTGGTGTCCCATTGCACCAGAAGCGGTTTAGTCATGCTGGCCACGTGATCCAGAAAGCTGTCTGTGTCTCCAGGCTAATACTTCTCCAGGCTAATACTATATTGAGACTGATGGACACTTGCTGGGGACTGAAACCGGGAAAGGGGTGGGTAGAGTTTGGGAATCCAAAGGGTATACAATTATAATTTGTTCTGTTTTTATATTGTTGTGCTATTGGTATGAAAATTGGGAAAGTCGTGGAAGGGAAGTTTGGTCGACATTAGGAAAAATGTTTAAGAATGAGTACTGATGTATAAGTATTGATGTTTAAGTTTGGATAAGTTAAAACTGGTCTCTAAAATGGTCTAAACTAAATGAAGATAAGGTTTGCAAAAATAAATCAAGGAAATGGAAGAAAGAGAAAAAGTAAAATAATAATATGTTAAAATAAATTATTAAGTAAAGTTGAGAAATAAGTAATAAGGATTTGCTGAGCTAATAATTTAAATTGGAATACAAGAAGGGGAGGTGTGAGGAGGTCTGAGAAACAAGTTAAAGGAAAATAAGCAATTGAAATTTTATGTGTTTTTAATTGTTTTTAAGTTTTGTATTTTTGTCATTTTTTCTGTTTATTTTTGTTTTTGTTTTGTTATTGAAAATCCTAATAAATATTCATTAAAAAAACAACAAAAAAACCAGAAAGCTGTCTGTGGACAAACGCCGGCTCCCTTGGCCTGAAAGTGAGATGAGCACCGCAACCCCATAGTTGCCTTTGACTGGACTTAACCGTCCAGGTGTCCCTTACCTTTTTACCTTATATGACATCAGAATATTCTATGCTACATCATTAAACCTTTGTCTAGTATTTTGGGTGCACCATTCCCACATCAATGCACTAAGTGATGCTCCGGTCCTTAGATACGGTCAGTCCTCGAGGGAGTGTTTGGGATAAGTTCGATCCAAACTATTTTTTGATGCTGAAAGGCCTGAACCAAGTTATGGGATTAAAAAGCAATAGTTCTTGAAATACAAATTTTATTTTTTTAAAAATGTATGCTGTTCAGTTTAACTATAACCGCATTTGCACCAGGATATGCTTCATTGCAGAGCTGTTTTATTGCACACGCTTTGATTTCCGAAGGCAATTGTAGCAAAACAAGACTATCAATGTCCTCCTCCCCACCCTCACTTTGCATGCTGAGAAATTCTAAACCCCGAGTTTCTACACCCTTGAAAACGACTCTTTCACCTAGTGTCCCTTTTCAGGTACACAAATCCCATCTGGAACGAGCAGAACATTTCCCTGGGAGAGTAACATCAAGTTGGAACAAGGCACATGCCTAAAGGTCAGGCAATGGGCCGAAACAAACATGAGAAGCAGAACAAACGAGGAAGAAGAGATGGATGGGGGGGGGGGGAGAAACCAAGCAACAAGAGAGAAGCAACAAAGGATTTTATAAAGAAAACAAGAGGCAACCCTGCCCTCGCTATTAGCATTTACCTGTGATCCACCTGCCAGGTTTCTGCATGATTCCAAGCCTCAATAGATCACCTCGTTGCAAACTCAATTCAATGGAGATTTCGAGGTCAGCTGAAGTTCCTCTAGCATACAACGTATGGGCATTTTCTCACTGTGGGTGTAAATATTTATAGAAATCTTTGTACCAGGGGGCATCTGCGGTAAAGAGACAAGATGCCAACAGAAGAAAAAAATCAATTGGTGCATTTACTGGTTGGGTGGGGGGGCTTCACTTGCATGAAGGCCAGAGGATAATTGTGGAAGGGTTTGCAAAGTGGTTGCCAGGCAATTCTATGGTAACTCAGATCACACGTTGTATTTGCCCATGTAAACATTGTTTAGTAGTTGAAAGATTGTTGGTTTCAGCAGATTTGGAACAGCTTGCTGAGATGTTGCATGGTCACCCTGGGCTCTGTTTGGAGGAAGGGAAGGATACAAATCGAAATAAAATAAAATAGATAAAATATTATCTAATTGAGCATGTGAGCAAGAAGAGCATTGTCTGAATACTTCCTTGATTCCATTCGCTACAGTTCAGTGTTTAAGCTACCTTCATTATAACACGACTTACAATTTATTGTGGCAGTTTCAAACAATGCCCCCCTTTATGGTTAGCCCCCCACCCCCAATTCCATGTGAAAATGTTACATTTCCTTTGATTGATGTCACTCACTATTGACTTGACTTACCATTATTTATTCCGTCACATGGCTAAATCGTCTTGGTTGCATGGCATTGTGATGCCACCTCATTCAATGCACAACTCCTGATTGGTTGAGCTCACCCATGTGACTAACACAAGAAGGTGAACAGAACAACAGAAGTAGCAGTTGGGGTAAGAAACAATATCACATTACAGGACAGGAAAAATGTCTTTCAGGGAATATTTCAAACACATTGAGATCAATAAATTATCATTTGAAAAGTGAAACTGGATGATATTTGGTGTAGTCCAAGTATGAGGGATTGGTGGGAGGATGTGAAAGTTCAGCCAATCCCCTTTGATCATGCATGGCTGTTTTATGAATTTATTGCACAAATTCTCCTCTATTGTTTGTCTCAGTGGATATTTCAGTGGACAGGCAGGGATGGGGGACCCATTGTCCTGTGCATGTTGCTGGACTCAGACTCCCATCATCCCCAACCATAGGGTGTGCTGCAAAGGCTAGTGGGAGTTGTGGTCCAATACAACTGGAGGGAGAAGGCGGTACTTAGCCAACCCAGGGTAACTCAGCATCTGAATTATTTTTTTCTTAAATGGAAATGTCTTCCCTGAACTTGGAGTTCAGATCCCCATCTTTGACAGTGACAGTCTGCAGCTCAGGAAGATGGTGGTTCAGCTGTCTAGCTGAGTGATGGCTTCTCTTTCTGCCCTCTCTCTTCAGCAGTGTTGTGTATTTAGATACACTCTCTTTTGTGCTAAAAATAACGAAGGGTCATATTGGAAAGAAATCAGTATAGAGGAACTGATCCATTATTGATAGAAATTTCAAGCCAGCTTGCCAGTCTGTTTTGTACTGTGGTCGACCCTCAATTTTTAATGAAGGAACTTACGAAAATCGTAGAGGGTGTAAACCGGTGACCTCGGGATGATACCTTGCAGCAAAAGTTCCCGTCGCAGAATAGAGCTGCCTACCCTTGCATCTTTTCTGAGCTTTACCTCAACCTGACCTTGGCTTTTGAAGGTAACAATACCGTTGGGCACAATACCTTGACTCAGACAGGAAAGGCAGATTTAGGAAGATGCGCAACAGTGAAAGAAGACTAAACAAACCAACCTGCTTGGCTTTTGTGCACCGTTTCCATACATTTACCCTCTGATTAATACTCTTGTCCTGTTTTGCTGTACACACCTCCTGTTTGTTGAGAGAGCTTGTTTAATCAAACAGTTTTTATGAAGATAATTCTGCTGGGAGCCATGTAACAAAAGCACAGGAAGAGGCACAGACTACTGAAGAGGAAGAAAAGAGATAGGGTCAAGGAACTGGAAGATGGGCTGGGCAGGCTCTCATATCAGGCATGCAAGAATGGAAGATCTTGGTGTGGGGTGTGTGCCTCTGAAATGGATCGCACTCTTTGTGTCCACAAGCTACCACTTTTGAAATACTGTGAACAGTTCTGCTTCCCTCACCTCAAAAAGGATACTGACGTAGGATTCTTGAGCAGTCTTACGAGGCAAAGGTGATGGGGTGGTAGTGGTGGGAAGCGAATTTGGACTTCGGAATGTCCAAAGTCTATATCAGATTTGGATCTGAATCACAAAGATGCTCCGCTTGCAAAATGGAGGTGGGGAAACGTAACCTTAAGAGGTGCAAACAAGCCTTGATTAGATAGCCGGTAGGGCAGTGACACTCAAATGCAGGTGGCATGAATGTCAATCTCCATCGGATTGTGTCCAGTGAATGAAACACACACAGAGAGAGATTCATGCTTTATTGTGATGCTCCTTGTGGTATCTGCATGGCAGTAGAAGCCCATATTTTACTGGCAGAGTGTGCAGACGTCCCTTCTTACACCTGCTCAAGCGAAGAGTTAGCACACTTTGCCATGTGCTTAGTCAATGTCAGCTCTCCTGCAGCAAAGCTATTTCCCTGTTCCCCTGAAGAGATAGAATCAAAAGCATTAGGGGAAGTGTTTGAACTGATACTCTGGTAAGCCCAAGGTCTCAGTTTCAAATGAAGCTATCAGGACTTATCTGTGCCTAATTATAATGGAGTAATTTGTTCCAAATATTATTTTATTGTTGTACTATTTAGCTTAGCAACTCAGTGGCACAGCGTATGATCTGCACTCAAAGTGCCTCTGGCTCAGTTCCTGGCGTCTCTGAAGAAAGAGGACACAGGTCTGCATATGATTAGCATGTGCCAATGGATCTGTATCGATGCAAAAATTAGAAATGTTTTATTACTATAGTTTAAATAGAGACGCAATACATAGTACCCTAATGGGGAAGACTGCGACCTGTGGGCCTTCTCAGTCTGCTGTGCATGTGCTGCTAACTGTGGGTGGGCAACTGCAAGGACCACACTTGCTCGTATAGATCTTTAGCATTAAACCAGATTTGGACAGGACAACCCTTCAGACAAGAGAACGGGGAGAGCTAAGATGTGGTCACCATGTCCAACAATATCCAGAGGCCACAAGCTAGCCACTGCTGCAAGGGAGGACCGTGCTCTGTAAAATAGGACACACGGCCACTCTAAGTGAAAGTCTCCAATCCTACTTAGAAAGTCTCAGCAGGAATCACTTCTGACCACATATGATTTGGGTGGGGCTACAAGGAATACGTTCCAAAAGACTGGGCAAAACTTGTAGTAGTGGATTTCCTGTTTTGGATGGTGGTTGGACTTGAGGAGCTTTCGAGATCCCTATCAGTGCTACGATTCTACATATTTCCAAAAACTCAGTGAAAAATGAGGCCAAGCCAAACTGTATTGCGCACTCTGATCCTGGAATGGAATGTCAATGGAATATTCCTCAAAAGAAAGGTTTGAAGGTTGCAGCCTTAACCTACAACCTATGAAATAGTTTTCCTTTTTAACCTTCGGAAAACAAAAAGCTAAAGTGCCACCTGGTCTCCCTGGATTATGGTCTATCGAAATGATTTCTAACAAGCACAGAAGTCACCATCATTCTTGAGAGCAGTGGCAGGAAATGTGCTCGTTTCTACTCCTGCAGAAACTGCTCTTCTTTTATAAACAGTAATGGGAGTACAAAATGGAATTATGGAACTGACCTGAACATTCTGTTAATTGCAAGGTGGTGGGAGGTTATTTTCACCAGGGGTACATTCAGCAATTCGATGTTGCAAATTGCTTCACAAGTCATGGAAACTGAACTCATTAATTGAATGATATGACTGGTTAGCAAGCTAGAATCATCAGTGTAAACTACTTAGAGATTCATATAGCAAAAGGAAAAAGGAAAAAGAGATGAAGATGTGAAACCAGTAACATGATATTTATTGCATAAAATTTTAATAAAATTCTTCATATTTTCAAGATCAAGTTTCATCCCGGTAACTTGAACAAAATATCTCAGATTTCGATTTGGTGGATTTCGATTTGGTGGACAGAGTGCCTGAAGAACTATGGATGGAGGCTCGTAACATTATACAGGAGGCAGCAACGAAAACCATCCCAATGAAAAGGAAATGCAAGAAAGCAAAGTGGCTGTCCAACGAGGCCTTACAAAAAGGCAAGCAAAATGTGAGGGAGCTAGTGAAAGATACAGGAAATTGAACGCAGATTTGCTGCACCCCATCCCTTCCCAGCTCACCCAAACCCTCCCTACTTCCCCCAAGCCCACCTCCATTCACAATTTACCCCATTTCACCCCTTTTTAAAGGAGGGTGGGAGGCCCTTCATAGATTGGTTTGGCAAACCGCTCTCTGAAGCACCTCCCCACTCTGTTAATTGCCATGACAGCGATGTTTATTGCTTGGGGGAGAGGCACTTCAGAGAGTGGTTTGTCGAACCACACTCTGAAGTGACTCTCACTTTTAAACAGCTGGCCTGGCTGGCTGCCACCCTTACCGCTTGTGTGCTCACATATGAATCTTTCTTCATGCAGGAGTTTCTGTGGCTACCTGTTGGTTGCCACAGGAACTACAGCATGACGACAGCCTCTTAATTTTATTATATATATTATTTTATTACATAGTACAATATCACCAACTGAGACATAGAACATGGAATTCATGAGGGGAAAGTCCATTGATTTCCTTGGATTTACTCCATGGCTGTCACCAAAACCAGCTGAATGAACTCCATATTTCAAACTAAGCATCACAGGCTTCATAATCTTAAGTTTGTACTGTGTAAACAGTTAACAGTCAACATATTGCCAGGATAAAGACATTGGAGCAATTCTAGATAGGTAGCTGAGAGTTTCATTGGCTTGGCTTTTTTGGCTTCCTGGAGGAGGCTCACAGCATTTGGAACCAGTACCCTCTTGGAATGGTGTTACATGATGTACAGCCATTCCTACTGTGCATTCTATTCCAGCCTGGAACACTGTTTTGTGATGTAGCATTTTTCTCAATGAGGCATTATATTCCCACTTAGAAAGCTACCTGCTGCGGGAAGCCAAGACACTGCTGCAGCAATGACGAGCGGTTCCCCCCCCCCTTGCTTCCGAAAAGAATGAAGGCACTCAGCCACCTTGTCTTAAAAGCTCTTGTCCAGAAAGCTCTTAGACTCCTCACCCCAAAATTCACAGCTGGTGGGTTGAGTTTGGCTTGGTGTTCCAACAGTCAAGAAGGTGGTTTCTGCATGTGCTGTAGAGGGAAGTGAGGGGCAACTGGGGCTCATCCACCTGGGAAGGTAGCCCATCTAGGAGAAGGAAAACTCTGATCCTAAACCTCTGCTGCCTTGCGGGATGCAGGAGAAGAAAATGCTACACAAATCCATAGTGGAGTCCCTAAGACAGTTGGGTGGTATCTTGTATGCCTCCTTCTGGAAACTCCTGCAGCCAAGCTGCTGCCAAACACATTGCTCTGCTTTTATTTGGACCAGTCCGGCAAGGCTGAGAGGGGGGTCTTGTCCTCCGGGCAACCACACACACTGCCCAAGATTGTGCCATGGAGAGGTCCCTTTGGTGCGGCTAATGCAGCAAAAGCAATGTGGGAGGCAGCCATTATGAGTTACTGGTCTCTGTAGCCACAGCAGGCGCTGTGATTCTCCAGCGTTTGACTTCATCTCTGAAGAAGCACTTCAGTGTCCCTTGAGGGATGCCAACAATTATAACATATGTTTTTCAAAGGTTTGCCTGTGGAAGATCTGCAGTCCCACATGTACCATGGCTCAGGCAGCTCATTTAGCAATGAAAGCAACAGGCGGAATGCATCCTTTGTGCTGGGGTTCGGTCTTGACATAAGTATATTGTGTATAGTTGTTTCACTCACAGATCAGAACGAAGAACTTCACACCAAAGGACACAATTAGACCATTTTGCTAATTTTGCTTAGCACTAAAATGATGCATTCCTAAAATTAAAGAGCATTTATTTTTTTCTAAAATGTCATTTTATATGTTTATTTTTGCCCACCCCCATTTATTTCCCACATTATGCCTGGCAGTGCCTTCCGTAAGGGTCCTCAGGACACAGTGTTGCTTTGACGTGCTGAGGCTGCATTCACACAGTAATTTATTCAATTGTCATTACCGTATTTTTCGCCCTATAGGACGCACTTTTTCCCCTCCAAAAATGAAGGGGAAATGTGTGTGCGTCCTATGGGGCGAATGCAGGCTTTCGCTGAAGCCTGGAGAGCGAGAGGCGTCGGTGCGCACCGACACCTCTCGCTCTCCAGGCTCCAGGAAGCTATCCGCAAGCCTTGCGTGCCCGGGGGAACTCCCCCCGGGCGCGCATGGCTTGCGGGCGGCAGCCGGCAGCGCGGAGCACGGGTGCCCTCCGGAGGACGCCCCGTGCTTCGCGCAGGTGTCCGCAAGCCTTGCGCGCCCGGGGGAAATCCCCCCGGCGTGCAGGGCTTGCGGGCGGCAGCGCGGAGCATGGGGCGTCCTTTGGAGGACGCCCCATGCTTTGCGCAGGTGTCTGCAGCCTGCCGCCCAGCGGGCGGGGCGCCCTGAAGCAGAGCGCCCCGCGCGCCGGACAGACATCCGCAGCGTGGGGAGCCCTGCAGGAGTTCCCCGCAGGGCTTCCCACCCTGCGGATAGCAGCCTGCCGCCCGGCGGGTGGGGCGCCCTGAAGCAGAGCGCCCCACGCGCCGGACAGACATCGGCCAGCCCCACAAGCTCGGGGGACAGCGGGGAGGCGCAGCGCCGCCATCCACTGTTCCCCGACCTGGTTTTGGGGGGGAAATAAAGGGATTTCCCCCCCTTTATTTCCCCCCCCAAACAAAGTAGGTGCGTCCTATGGGGCGGAGCGTCCTATGGGACGAAAAATACGGTACTTTTGTTACATTCCTCATTGTATTTGAGCTTTCACATGATGTAAAAGCCGCTTCTGAAACTATAGTGGAATATAGTGCAAGGTTTAAAATGTGTTTGTGGTAGAGGGTAGGAGTGGAGTGGTTTTGGTTGTTTTTTTTTAGTTTGTTTACTTGTTTGTTCGTTCTTGTTTTTATTATGCATTTTGTGTTTTTACCTTGTATTTTTATGTTGTGAACTGTCCTGGGATCTACGGATGAAGGGCAGTATGCAAATTTAAAAATAAAAATAGTACGCATTTTGCTTCCAGAAAAAGTCCATTTGCAAGTAAGATGGAAATGATTGCTAAACATGCACTATAGTTCCACCATTGTTCCAGAAGTGGCTTTTACACTGTGTGAAAGCTCAAATACTGTGGCATCTCTGGTTGCGGACAGGATCCGTTCTGGAGTTCCAGCCAGATCTTGAGGTTTTTGCAACCGGAGACACCACTTCTGTGCATGTACACACGGCAAAAGCCCAGTAATATACTTCCGGGTTTGCTGCTTACGTATACCGAAGTTTACATAACTGGGGGGATACAGAAGCGGAGATACGACTATAACGTGCAAATAAGAAGTTAGGAAAACACTGTGAAAATGCATCAATCTGTCATGTGAACGCAGCCTGAGTTGCCCTCGGAATGAGACCATTCAGCATTTTTAAATTTTAATAATAATAATAATTTATTATTTATGCCCCGCCCATCTGGCTGGGCTTCCCCAGGCACTCTGGGCGGCTTCCAAAAAAATATTAAAATACTGTAATACATCAAACATTAAAAGCTTCCCTAAACAGGGCTGCCTTCAGATGTCTTCTAAAAGTCTGGTAGTAGTTGTTCTCTTTTAATTAAAATGGGACAGTTGGAGGCACACTTAGAATCATAGAATTGTAGATTTGGAAGGGACCCTGAGGGTCATCTAGTCCAACCCCCCCCCCTTTGCAATGCAGGAATATGCGGTTGTCCCATACAAGGATCAAACCTGCAGCCTTGGTGTTATCCCTGTTACGTTGGAAAACATGTCTGTTTGGGACATAATACTCAAAGCAACCCACCAATTTCCATTGATAAAACGGGGTTGTGACACATGCAGGCCCGTGATTCTCACAGAGATGTAGCAGGGGAACGTGTGTGTGTGTGTGTGTGTGTGTGTGTGTGTGTGTGAAGCATGCCTCTGCCTTTGGGCATAATGCCATGTGGTTTGGGAAGGGCTTGCTCAGCATGTTGTGGTGGTTGTGAAATGAATGGCAGGTCTCTGCGAGGCTGGGGCCTGCTTCCTCTCCCCCCCCCCTGCTCTCCCCCTGCCTTCCCCCAACATCCTCATTATTTTCCAAGGGTTAACATTCTCACACGCTCAACCCCTGGGACAATGTAGTGTTTCAGACCCCGAGCCCACCTCACCAGCAGCTTGAAGCAAGGGAGAATTACCGAGATGTCCCTGATAATTTGTGTGTTTCTCATGCAGTTCTGTTTACCTCTGGAGAATGGCTCGGATTCGTGGGGTGGCTCATCTGTTTGTTTCCCAGGAGTGTCCTCCTCCTCAGGTACAAATGCCTTGTTGTTCCCTGGTCCTGTCTGCCTCCTTGGTGACGGATAGATGAGAACCGTTCCCTTTGCTTTGGGAATCTAATGTGATCTGGGTCGCCCTCGGTGGCAGGCAAAACTGAAGGGATTTAAAGAGAAGACAGTTAACACTATGAGAACTTGGAACAGTGGCTGGGGAAGGAGCAGGTAGGCTCCCTATCTCTTCCACGAGGTGCGGGGTTGTGCAGTTTTAACACACTGTGCCTTCTTACGCTGCAGAAAAATGCCAGCAATGTTGTCAGATTTGAACAGAGCAAAGAACCATTTCCCCCTCATGCAGGTTAAACTACAAAAGGATGCCTGGGGACTGGCTGGTGTGGATGTGTGCGGAGAGGTGCTTTTCCAAGACTATTTGCTCTTCGTTTATGCAAAAAACACTCTTGGAGGGGGACAGAAGAGATTCTGCTCTCCAGAATGCTAGTCTGGAGGTGCGTGCACAAGTGATTTACGGCAGCCACTTGCGCCATTCTTAAAAATGAGGGGGAAGGGAAAGGATGAATGAAATGTGCATACGTGAATTAATCTTTATAGATGCAAGTTAGAAATAGTTGCACAGCTTAAATAGAAATACAGTGGTAACTCGGGTTACATACTCTTCAGGTTACATACGCTTCAGGTTACACACTCCGCTAACCCAGAAATAGTGCTTCAGGTTAAGAACTTTGCTTCAGGATAAGAACAGAAATTGTGCTCTGGCGGTGCGGCAGCAGCAGGAGGCCCCATTAGCTAAAGTGGTGCTTCAGGTTAAGAACAGTTTCAGGTTAAGAACGGATCTCTGGAACGAATTAAGTACTTAATTCGAGGTACCACTGTACATCTCACTATAGGGGGTGAGAGGTGACCTGAGATTCGATGTCCTGTGTGCCTGAACATCCCGCTGTCCGGGTGCAAATGGTTGATGTGCAAATTTAAACCCCCCTCACTGCTCTCCTTTCTTTGGGTTGTTTATCCTCTCTGGCAGCATATGAGATAGAGGACTGCCTCTGTCAAGTAGGGTACATGGCCACACTGGTGGAATTGCTGTGGTCCGTCAAGGAAACTCACTAGAGGCTAACCAATTCCAGTCCCAAGGCAGTTTTATTGGTACTTGTGGTCCCAGATTGAATGCGAGAAATATGACCAAAAATGACCAAAGATACTGGAAAAGCAAAAATATGGGAAGTTGTGGTTTTTTTTGGTTTTAGAAAAAAGATGACTAAAGGGAGGCATTTTGATAGTTCATAGAATTATGCATGATAAGGAGAAAATGGAAATAAGCCTTTTTCTCTGCCTCTCATAATACTGGAACTGATCCTTTAAAGGAGGATCACACAGATTTCGTGGAGAAAAAGAGGTCCACTAATGGTTACTAACCAGGATGGCTGATCTAGGATCAGGTAGATCTCTGAGTACCTTGCTCATGGGCTTCCCAAGAGGCATTTGAGGAACTGAATGCTGGGCAAGATGTGTGCTTGGTCTGATCCAGACATTGGTCTGACTAAAGATTAGTTTCGAAATGAGGTCCATTTCATACATGAGTAGTGCCAGGCTCTTTGGACAGAGAGCTGCAGCCATCAGGGATTCCTTGACAAACATACCTCTGTTATTCAGGAAAACCCTAAAGCAAGCTCAACTCACATATTTGAAGACTGGTGGTCATCACTAACGTACAGGCCATGACCGATTGACACGCGTCCTAAAGATGTGTGATTGTGCACACATGCACAGCGCTGAGCCCAGAAATCACCGAAAATGTCACAAAATATGTCACAAAAAGGGTGAAATGGGGGCGGGGGCGGGGTCTAACAGGACAAGGTGTCATACTTGCTAGATATCCTCTTTTTCCAGAGCATGTCATGATTTTCATGGGTAGAGTCATCACAGCGATCCATAGTTAGAAGTAGAAGTCGGCAAATGTGTCCTCTTTTTTTGACCTCCAAAATATGGCAACCCTGTGATGCACTTCGTTGATGCATACAGGGGCTGGGAACAAAAAAACCCTGCAAAATGATCATCAACTGTATGTATTTTTAGGCACATTTACCCTAGCATATGCGTTTTTGTACTTGGCAGCATGGAAAAAATTGGGGGAATTTCCAAGGGTGACTATGTTTTGTTTCAGGCGTTGTTTCAAAAAGTGCAGATGAGGTAGGTCCACCTTTAAACGTGAACTAGATCAAATTTGCTGCCCCCCCACCCACCCCCCTCACCCTGTCCATCCCTATCCCAGGCCTTAAGCAGCAAAAGCTATGCAGATATAATTTCAGATGTCACCTTCCTGGTGCAAATTGGCTGGACAACTGCAGAGTCCTGCAACAGACTTTCCTAGCAGCCGATAAGGTCTGTTTTGCAACGGATTGCCCGTTAAGGCAGATCCCCCCCTCTCCCCAATCCCACTTTGCGCCCCACAAAACTTTAAGCTTGCCCTGTGTGTGAGAAAGGGGAGCCACTCGTTTGAATCTATTGTACCTGTTATTAAAGCATTTTTGGTCTTCCTCTTTATTTTTTGGCAAATCCACGGCGTTCTGTTTAGGCCTGTTGGCAGGCAAGCCTGCGTTTCCCTGCACTGCCTTCCTGACTGGCTCTGGGGAGGTGGGGTGGAGGGAGAAATCCTGTTGCTTTCATTCTCTTCTCCCTTTACTCCACCCCGTCCCTCCATTTGAAAATAGAATCTATGATTTCTATCATTTCCACTTAGATAGAAATATGTTGTGAAAGGTAATTTTATTGCAGAGAAATAATCTTCCTAATGTCAGCCATTATTTCACTCTCAGTGTGACAAGCAGGGTAAGTGTTGGAAATCGCTGTATATTTCAGCTAAAGTATCTTGACAACACAAACCAAGAGGAGAGAGGCAGTCTCTTTTGTTAATGAAAACTGCACTGTTATTTCGGCGTATAATGGAGAGCCTCATGTAAATGATTGCCTGTCGTCTGGCTGAAAGAAGAAAGAGGGGAAGGGGGGTGCAGGTAGGGAAGAAATCGCACCGAAGAGCGATTGCTGTCCTTTTTTTTTTACTGAATATCTTACTCTTGTCTCTATTATTATTATTATTATTATTATTATTATTATTATTATTATCACCACCTTCTTCTTATTCATTGCATTTCCCTTTTTATTTTGGAATGTGCTGACTCTGACATTTGGCGCATGGGACATCTTCTGAGGTTCCCAAGGGCTGCGTGATTTGCTGGGCCCACAATGTCAGGTGCTCAGCAGTCAAACCACAGCAGTCCCCCCCAAACATACATACGCCTCGTTTCCGTTCTGGGAACCTGGATTTTGGAAAACCCAAAGCACCCGGAAGCTTCCCCTTCCCCTCGTTTATGGCCAGGTCTTTCTAAGGAGTGCGGCATGCTGGGTAAATAGGAGCCACATTCTCCTCAAAGAAAGCCAGAGCACAGCTGCGCACTCTGGAACCTGCGGCTTGCTGCAAGAGAACAGGACCTCGCGGTGTTTTTAGTTAGGGATAATCCAAGGCTAACATTCACTTCCATGTAATGACCTCTGAGCATTAAGTCCAGGGGTGGCCCGAGACATCTGGGGGTACCTGAGACGAACGAGCAAGTGGCACTCCCCCCCCCCCCCCCGGCACCAGGGAAGAAGGGCTGAGTGAAGATCTACTTCAGAAACAAGGGCAGACTAGAGATCTACATGGGGATCTTGCTGCCTAAGGTGGTCACATCACCTAGCTTCATGGGTCCTGATTTAGTCAGTTGTTTCATGGGCTCTCTTTACCCTGGTTCATCTCCAGGACTATGGAGTCTGCACAATACCTTCAAAGCAGTATCCTACCACTTGAAACTGTCATAGCCTCCCACAAAGAATGTTTGTTTGTTTGTTTGATATACCGCCCTATACCTGGGGGTCCCAGAATAAAATCAAGATATAAAACCACAAAATACCTAATAAAAATAACAACTCAATAGCACCTCCCCCCCAAAAAAACACATTTTAAAAGGGCATAGTTTGTAAATCGGATCAACCTGGTTAAAAAGGAACATTTTTGCCTGGTGCCGAAAGGTGTATAATGAAGGCGCCAGGCAAACTTCCCTGGGGAGAGCATTCCACAGAAGGGGATCCACTGCAGCCCTTTAGTCAGTATTGGGAAGTGTAGTTTGTTAAGGGTGATGAGAGTTGTTTGGAGAACCTTATCTCCACCACAGAGCTACAGTTATCAGAGCGGCTTGAGAGGCAATCTGGAAATGGTAGCTCTGTGAGGGGCATGTGCCACTCCCTCCTCACAGGCTCTGGACCTGGTGTCTTCCATGGTGACACTAGGGCTCTCCCAGTTTGTTTCGGGCCCCACACATCAAGCAGGCCACACGCTGGATTTGATCTTTGGCGTAGGTATAGATGTGATCATGTCTCCTTCGATGAAGGTGCCATGGTCTGATCACTACGCTCTGAAAGCCAGGATTGACTTTCCACCCCCACCCTGCTTAGGTGGCGAACCAATTTGGGCTCGCCCGCAGAGGCTGATGGACCCTGATAGATTCCGCCAAGCCTTGCGGGACCTTGCTCCCCATGGTGACTCATTGACTGAGCTTGTTGAGGGCTGGAATATCCAGCTCCTGGCAGCCATCGATGAGATCGCACCGAAGCGCCCTCTGCGACCCCGCAGAAACCGGGCTCCCTGGTTTACCGAGGAGCTCCGGAAAATGAAGCGGGACCTCAGACGACTAGAGCGAGTATGGCGGGGTGCCCGTGACGGAGCCTCAAGAACATCTTATAGGGCTTTTATGAAAACCTACGAGATGGCGGTGAAGGCTGCTAAGAAGTCTTACTTCTCGGCCTCCATTGCATCCGCTAGCTCTCGCCCGGCGCAATTATTTAGTATAATTCAGTCTTTAATGTCCCTCGAAGGACAGCCAAATTTAAATAACAATTTGACACACAGCTGTGAGGCATTTGTGAGCTTTTTTGCGGAGAAGGTCTTGTTGCTCTGCCATGACCTCCCTGCCAATTTGGATACAATAAAGGAACTGGAGGCCCCTCGACTGTCTTTGGGTCCAGTATTGGACCACTTCGACTGGATATCCCCAGCCGATGTGGACTGAATCCTCCGAGCTGGAAAGCCCACCACCTGTCCTCTCGACCCGTGCCCGTCTTGGCTGATTAGAGCGTGTCCAGACGAGGTGCGGGGCCTCCTGGGGGATATCATCAATTTGTCCCTTGGCACGGGGACATTCCCAGGGGAACTGAAGGAGGCAGTGGTGCGCCCGCTCTTTAAGAAAACATCATTAGATCCTTTAGATCTATCCAATTACCGCCCGGTTTCGAATCTTCCGTTCCTGGGTAAGGTGATTGAGAGAGCGGTTGCTGAACAGCTTGGTGGGTTTCTGGATGAAACATCGGCTCTGGATCCATTGCAGTCCGGCTTCCGCGCTGGTCATGGGACCGAGACGGCTCTGGTTGCCCTAACAGATGATCTTCGTAGACAGCTGGATCGAGGCGGGTCGGTGCTGCTGATTCTTCTAGATCTGTCAGCAGCTTTCGACATGGTCGATCACCAACTTCTGGACCACTGCCTCGCCGACGTGGGGATCCAGGCACAGTCCTTCAATGGCTGCGCTCGTTTCTCTCTGGTCGGGGACAGAGGGTGGCGCTTGGGGGGGAATTGTCATCGTGCCACTCCTTGGTGTGTGGAGTACCTCAGGGTGCGATACTCTCCCCGATGCTTTTCAACATCTTTATGCGCCCCCTCGCCCAGCTTGTCCGGGGTTTTGGGCTGGGTTGCCATCAATATGCTGATGACACCCAACTCTATCTGTTGATGGATGGCCATCCTGACTCGGCCCCAGACACACTGACCAGATGTTTGGAAGCTGTGGCTGGATGGTTACGTGGGAGCCGGTTGAAACTAAATCCTTCGAAGACAGAGGTCCTGTGGCTGGGACGGGATGATATGGGATTGGGGGGGCAACTCCCATCTCTTGCGGGGGCGCAATTAGTGCCAGCACTGTCCGTTAAGAGTTTGGGTGTAATCTTCGACACCTCCCTTTCCATGGAGGTGCAGATTGCAGCTATAACAAAGGCGGCATTTTCCCATCTCCGCCAAGCTAAGCAGTTGGCTCCTTACCTCTCTCGCCCTGACCTAGCCACTGTGATCCACGCGACGGTCACCTCCAGACTGGATTATTGTAACTCACTCTACTTGGGGCTGCCCTTGAGACTGACCCAGAAACTCCAGCGGGTGCAGAATGCTGCAGCGAGACTCCTTACAGGGTCTTCGCTTAGAGATCACATTCACCCGGTGCTATACCAGCTGCACTGGCTCCCGGTGGAGTACAGGATCAAGTTTAAGGTGCTGGGACCCTCGTACCTACGGGACCACCTCTCCTGGTATGCCCCACAGAGAAACTTACGGTCCTCAAATAAAAACATCTTGAAGGTCCCAGGCCACAGAGAAGTTAGGCTGGCCTCAACTAGAGCCAGGGCCTTTTCAGCTGTGGCTCTGATCTGGTGGAACACTCTGTCACAAGAGACTAGGGCCCTGCGGGACTTGACATCTTCCCGCAGGGCCTGCAAGACAGATCTGTTCCACCAGGCCTTTGGCCAGGCACAGCCTGACTCCCTCCCTCGGCAATCTTCGCGGAGCTCTGGCCCAATGGTTGCCAGTGGCTTGAATTAATTAATTTTATAATGAATGATTTTAGAGTGTTGTTTGTGCTGTACTTTTGTACTGTTTTATTGTTGTTAGCCGCCCTGAGCCTGGCTTCGGCTGGGGAGGGCGGGATATAAATAAATTATTATTATTATTATTATTATTATTATTATTATTATTATTATTATTTGGGTCGACTAACAACTCTCATAACGAACTACAGTTCCCAGAATTCTCTGGGGGGAAGCCATGACTGTTTCAAGTGGTAAGATACTGCTTTGATGGTAAAGTGCAGATGGGGCCTAATTCTAACAGCTTTTCCATTTGTCTCCCTTTATTTTCACTCTCACTTTGCCATGTTCCACCAGTCGCTTTTTGGGGCCTTGTGAACACGAGGCAGCCAGTTTGAGTCACTGTGAAGAAACATTGTTCCCCAAACGTGGGTCGCCTGCTGGTTTTTTTGGACTACATTTCCCATAATCCCTGACCACTGGCCCTGCTAGCTAGGGATGATGGGAGTTGCAGTCCAAAAAGAGTTGCAAACGCTGCAGTAGATACTGAAGGCCAACTAATCCCTGGGATGAGCTGAACTACCTAGGTTCAGGTGAGCACAGGGAACCAATCACTTCTCACTTCCTTTTTGTGCAACTTCAGTTGATGTGAGCAACTTGTTGCTGTGAAGCACCACTGCCTCCTCCTATACTTTCTTGTTTGTCTGTGAAATTATACACCAGTAGAATTGGGGGGGGGGGGGCAATCCAGTGAAGATGAGCATTGGAAAGTTCAATAGAGAAAAAGAAACTCTTATTCACACAGCGCTTAATTAAACCCTGGAATTTGCTCCTGCAGGGTATAGTGACAGCCATCGACTTGGATGGCTTTAGAAGAGGATGAGGCAAATTCATGAATCACAAGGCTGTTGACGGCTACAATCTACCTCCACAAGATGCTTCTGAATGCTAGTTGCTGGGAAAATGAGTGCTGTTGCAGGATTCTCTTGGCATCTGCTTAGCCACTGTGAGAACAGGATGCTGGACGAAAATGGCCACTCCCCTAATCCAGCAGGACTGTTCTTACAGACCCTCCAAGTGTCCCTATTTTCCAGGGACATCCCTGATTTAGAGAAGCTGTCCTGGTTTCTGATTTGATCCTGGAATGTCCAACTTTTCCTTAAGATGTCCCTAAATTCATCAGATAAATGTTGGAGGGTATGGAATCATCTGAAGGCAATCCTGTATAGGAAAGGGTTTTTAAAAAAATGTTTTATATATATATTGGAAGCTGCCCAGAGTGGCTGGGGCAACCCAGTAAGATGTGTGGGGCACACAAGAAAAAAGTTACAAAAATGGTAAAAAGAAAACACAAAAAATACAAACACTAAGAAAAACAAAAACAATTAAAAACAAATCCCTCTTTCTATATCTTACAGTTCATTTACTTATTTTCATGACTTCCTCACACCTCCCTTTTTTGTATTCCAATTCAAATATTTAATTCAGCAAATCCATACCCTCTCTATTTTCTCTTAATTCTTTGTCTTCACATATTATAATTTCGAATTTCCATCTAATATCTATCCCTTTTTACATATTCCTTTTAACCTTATTACTAAGACCACTTTGTTTCATTCCAACATCATTTTAACATTCAATAATTTTACAATGTTTCTGTAAATAATCTTTAAATTTCTTCCAATCTTCTTCCACCGACTCTTCTCCCTGGTCTCGGATTCTGCCAGTCATTTCCGCCAATTCCATATAGTCCATTACTTTCATCTCCCAATCTCCCAATGAGGGAACCGCTAGAAGGCCCCCCGTGTCCTATACCCCAAGTATTGCAGTTATGGTATTTTGCATGCCCCGGATACTTCACAACCGCATTTTTGCCATCAGTGCTGACTACTTGAGATTTCTCTCCCGCTACGGGAAGCTGGTCTTGGCAGTGCCCAGAGGCAAAGCACAGGGGACCTGGGCTCAGAAAATGTTTATATTGGGGCAACATTTACCTTGGGACAGGGAAAAGGGAAGCGAAGGACAATGGTGTGCGCTTATGTTTCTCAAACCATTCCCTGCAGCTGATGAAAGCAGGTTTGTGTAAATGTACCCTTAAAGACAAATTTTCTAGTTGCTAATCGTTATTTTCCTCCCAGCTTACTAGTTCTTGTGTTGGGTTTCTTCTCTTCCTTTGATCTGCTGCCATTTCTTCAGATATAACTTCCAACTGGCCATTGTTTCTTAAATTGCTCCATTTTATTTGGTGTTCTCATGATGCTTATCAATGTAGTTTGTTACCAGGTGTGGGTGGCGTAGGGCTGATATGAAATTCCTTCTCCAAACAGCCTTCTCTTGTCTTCTGAAAACTGAGTCATATGCCCCCTTTTGCTGAGTTTCTGCATCCCCCCCCTTTCCCCCTTATCTATCAGTTCTTTACGCATTTCACTCCTTCCCTTACTCGCTGTTTATATTTTAAAGTGTTGGTCACCAGATCTCCCCCTTGGGAATCTTCTTGGCTGTTGGTTGCCTAGAAAGCCACTTTCAGGTTAGAAACATCACCCTCTTATTTCACATTGTATTAAATGTACAGTTTACAAACTCTGTAGGATAAGGCATTCATCGGGAAGATTGGGAAGCCAGACATTAAGATGAAGTGGCGCCTGCAAGACGATTCACACAACCGCTTGGGCTTCTCTCGAAAGTTCTCAGACATCTTGCCTGAAGGGAAGCTTCCACGATCATTTTGGATTTCATTTTTCAGGGCAAACTTTTGCTGCCACCCCCAGCTCCAACATACCTAGACTGAGACTCATTGGACGGTGGAACAATCTTCCCAATGTGAACTGAATTGGAAAGATGCAATCATATCAGCGGTACCTACAGAAGACTTTTTCAAAATGGCAAATAGCATGGGGAAAGGTCAACTTCTATTCACTCATTTCTATAAATACAGCTGCACAGATCATTCTTCGCCCACCATTCGCCTTAGCGCGAACATTTCCAACTTCAATGTATAAAGTTTAAGTGGTGGTCTGCTCAGGTCTTGCCCTCCAACATTTGGCAGCAGAAAATATAGGTCAAACCCCTTGTACTTTAAAGAGAACAAGTTGTGGCTGTGAACAAGGCAGACAACAGATCATTTCGTTTCCATGGGCTCTGGAGGTAGCACGTTTTGAACGACAGGTTTTAAATAATGCCATTCTCTAGAATGCAAAAAACACATTTTCTCCGTGATCCGAGGAGCCAGCAGGTGGCCTCGGTGGCATGGAGTGCCTGCCACCAACTTTGGCTGGGCAGAGATAGCCTATCTTCTGTTGTCTGGGCTCTGGTAACCTCTAGGATAGATTACTGCAATGTGTTATACATGGAGCTGCCTCTGGACGGGGTTTGGAAACTTCAGTTGGTGCAGAATTCAGCAGCCAAGTTGCTCCCTGGGGCAAGATAGCTTGAACACAGAATGCCACCAATCCTGGCCCAACTGCCCTGGTTGCTCATTGGTTTCTTGGCCCAAATCAAAGTGCTGGTTTTGACCTATAAAGCCTTAAATGAACTGCCCTGAACCCTGTGACCATCATCCGAAGCTCTTCTTCATGTGTCCTCGACAGGTCCAGAGGGTGGCACCATGGCAACAGGGCTTTTCTGCAATGGCTTCCCACTTGTCAAATGCTCTCCCCAGGGAGGCTTGCCTGGCAACTTCTTTACATATCTTTAGGCACCAGGCAAAAACAGTCCTCTTCTTCCAGGCCTTGGTCTAATGTTTTTTAATGGCCTTTTAAACAAGGGGGATTATTATTTTGTTTGTTACTACGCTATGTGTTTTTGTTTTATATTGTAAACTGCCCTGTGATCCTTGAGTGAAGGGCACTTTAGCAATTAAATAAACGAATAAAATAAAATATGTGGATTCAGAGAAATGTATTAGGCTTGCCATGCATATGCTATTTCACCAAGGCCAGTCCTCTGTCTGAAGGGCTGTCCATCCTAAATCCAGATTAAAGATAAGGAACCCTAAGAAGGGCCTGACTGAGGAAGCACGCAGAACATCAGGTCTTCCGCTTATGGGGAAACAGCTTATGGGGAAATATATTGCATTCCTATTTAAATCAGAGCAATTATTTATAAAATTGCAGCTATAAATATGTATTAGCTAATGCAAACTTTACCCAACATCAGGAATCACAAGACAGAGAAACCAGTAGGAGAACACTTCAGTCTCCCAGGACATTCTACACAAGATCTCAAAGTAGCTGTCTTATTAGAAAAGAATTTCAAAAATAGACTGGAAAGAGAAGTTGCTGAATTGCAACTTATTACCAAACTTATAACCATGGAGAGACCTGGTCTGAATAGAGACATTGGATTCTTATCTCATTATACATGATAAAGCTATTTTTAGCAATCTCACCCCTGGCTTTTTCCTGTAAGACCAATTGCAGTCGTCAACAGGTTTATCACACCTATCAGCCAATCACCCATTCCCACCACCCTTCTGAGTAATACCCCTCCCCATCCTCACACTATATATAAGGGTCTGTTTCGGTTTATCTGAAGAAGTATACATGCACACAAAAGCTCATACCAATAACAAACTTAGTTGGTTTCTAAGGTGCTACTGGAAGGAATTTTTAAATTTTGTTTTACCCAAGTCAGTGTCCACTCATGTCGCCATTGTTTGTGACACATAATTGGGCACCCTAAACTGTACATGAGCATCCGTTGCTGCTAGGAATATGGCAGGCCAGTTCCGTTTCAGCTGAGAGTTCTTGATGGTGTAATAATAATAATAATAATAATAATAATAATAATAATGTATTATTTGTACCCAGCCCATCTGGCTGGGTTTCCCCAGCTACTCTGGGCAGCTTCCAACAAAGATTTAAAATACATTAAAATGTCACACATTAAAAACTTCCCTGAACAGGGCTGCCTTCAGATGTCTTCTGAATGTTAGGTAGTTGTTTATCTCTTTGACATCTGATGGGAGGGCATTCCACAGGGTGGGCGCCACTACCGAGAAGGCCCTCTGCCTGGTTCCCTGTAACTTCGCTTTTTGCAGCAAGGGAACCGCCAGAAGGCCCTCAGCGCTGGACCTCAGTGTCTGGGCAGAACGATGGGGGTGGAGACGCTCCTTCAGGTATACTGGGCCGAGGCTGTTTAGGGCTTTAAAGTTCAACACCAACACTTTGAATTGTGCTCGGAAACGTGTTATAGATGTGGGTAAAACTAATAAATTATTTGTGGTATGAAGGGAGAAATGTAAGCTGCCAGTGAATTCTTGGGCAGCCTGGCCAAGCTAGGGCCATTAAGGGAACAATAGATTGCCACTGAGGGTCGTTAACAAGACAAGAGAACTTCTTGCCCCAGGTGTGACCAGAGAGTGGGGACAGGGAAGGTTGCCAGGGTAACTGCTCTGGGGGAAGGCGAGGGGTTTTCTGGAAGGAGGAAGGGGAGAGAGCCATCTTTGGAATGTGTTGACTGCAGGCAGCTCCATGCAGGACCCCCTCCATGCAAACCAAAGGTGTAAATGGGTGAATAAACCATATTTCTCAAAACATGAAAGTCTCCACCGTGTATTCCATCCTCCAAAGGGACACAGACCCTGTGTGGGTGCCTGGGACCCTATGCGCTCTTGCCACTGCTTGGCAGAGAGAGGGGCAGGCATCGGGCTTTTGTAAGAATATTTTAGTAGTGCCACATCTTGTGGCAATGAGGTACGCAGATCACGACCCATCTTTTTATGTTCTTACCAGAACACCTGTGTGCAAATTGTAAAATTGTGAAATAAAATATGTCTTGAGCTTCCTTTGTTGTTTCAATCCCGACAAGTCCTCTGCCAAAGAGACAAGCCTTTAAAAAATCAATTTGCCTCCTTGGCAGCAGGAACGTCATCAGCAATATCCAGAAAAAAATCCCTGGCTCCATGGGGATTTTTTCCCCTCTTGAGCATACACTTTGCTTCCTTGGATCTTGATGTTTCACATTTAGAGGCCACCCATAAATACTTATTATTATCTCCCATCTGTCTCGGGAGAAAATGGAGGAGTGCACCTTTGGGGGTGAGGTCAAACGGTTGGAAGGTTGCAGCGCCTGCTGTGGCTGTAGAGACTCATACAAGAGAGACATGTTTTGTTGCAGCTGGGGCAGCTGAAGAAGGCGTCCAGTTGTGCTGCTGCAGGTGCACCATGGCATTTCTTCTCAGATCTTTGTGCCTTACTGGTCAGCTTTTTATTGCTGCATAATATTTTACCCTTTGAACACGAACATAATATTAACTCTAATGAGGTTCTGAAATCCAATTGCTAAAGAAGAGAGAAAATAGAAGGCTGAATATCACTTCAGAAAGTAAGAAGAATCTGCTGAATCAGGCTGAAGGCCCATTCAGCCCAACTTCCTGTTCTCACACTGGAGGAAGCCCACAAACAGGGCTCAGGGATCACCTGGACCCTTATATTCCAGATCAACCATTGAGATCATCTGCCAGAGTGGTCGTTGGTTGTTCCCCAAGTTGGTGAGGCTCATTTGACAACCAGAAGGAACTGAACCTTTTGTGTCACCACCTCAGTCTTGTGGGACACTCGTGTCAACGGATATTCATTGACCTTCTTCTGTCCCAACTTTTAAAGACCTGCTGAAAACTTTTCTGTTCTTTTCAGGGTTATGCAGACAATTAAGAAGACATCTTATTTCTGATTTTGACTTTTTATTATGAGTTTCACTATACTGTTTTGTTGTGAACCACTTTGATATTTTCTTTATGAATTAGTGGTATATAAATATTTTTATGAATGAATAAATCCATAAGCGGGACATGACTACAGTAGCTCTCCTTCTACTTGTGATTCCCAGTAATTGTCATGCAGAGGATTATTATTCTGATCATCCTTTATTAATCACTTATTGATTCCAAAGAAGCAGTCGCTGTCATGATGGTAAGCCATCATTGATGATAATTAGCAAACCCACTTGCTGCAAGTGCCAGTGACGTTTGCAGCTTCGTCACGGGCTGTTTTCCCTCACCTGTTTGCTGGAGTGAAGAACGCGAGAGCTATAGGTTCCCATGAGAAGAACGTTTCTGCATTGACATGGGTGTGTGCCCATGCTCAGAACTCTTCATTGGCTAAAGCATCACTCTGCCCTCCCATTCATTTACACAATGTGGAATTAGATGGTAGTCTTTGGGGGGCTGAGTAGGAATTATTTTTTGTTCTCTTTTGCTCACTTACTCCATACCTGAGTGGATCAAGTGGATGAGACTAATAGTGGGTCATCAAAGCCAACTCCTAGGGACCAAGGTCCCTTCATCGCCACCCCAAAGAATTTCGGAGTCAGTATTATTTCTTAAGAGCCAGTGTGGTGTAGTGGTTAAGAGCATTGGACTCGTAATCTGGTGAACCAGGTTCGCATACCCGCTCCTTCACATGCAGCTGCTGGGTGACCTTGGGCCAGTCACACTTCTCTGAAGTCTCTCAGCCCCACTCACCTCACAGAGTGTTTGTTGTGGCGGAGGAAGGGAAAGGAGATTGTTAGCCGCTTTGAGACTCCTTAAGGGGAGTGAAAGGCGGGATATCAAGTCCAAACTCCTCCCCTTCTTCTTCTTCTTCTTCTTCTTCTTCTTCTTCTTCTTCTTCTTCTTCTGTTAGAGTAGACCCACTGGAGCCTACTTAGGTCCATTTACTTCAATGGGTCTGAGTAGGACTACTATTGTATCTTATGGAGACACCATTAAGACCAGACATTCTTACTCGGCTACGAGTGATTGCCAAAGAAGAAGAAAGAAGACCATTGTATCTCATCCATTGGCAACAACATTTGAATTTCTATCACATAATGCTAGTTTTAAAGATCATCTTCTTTCATTATTATGTGCACTACTCATGAGGAAGTTTCATGTCCATGGATATTGCTGGGAGCTGCAGAAGAACATAGTATGGTGAACCCATTAATTTTAATGGGTTTTATTGCTCAGGAGAAATTTGTGGTATAATATACATGAACTATTTTCTGGTATAATATACATGAACTATTTCTGTAACTTTAAACCCTGCTTCATTGTATGTCTTTATGACTGCTGGTGTGCTTTTCTTGGCATCAGTTTTCTAACTAGTGCTTCAAAAAGCTCGGCTTTAAACTAAATTTGCAAACCTTGTCAGATGTATCTAGTTCAAAGTTTATTTTTTATATTATAAATATAAGATAGCCCAATAAGATAGTATAAGATAGTACAATAGCTATTGTAGATAAAAGGAAATACATTATCTGATGCTGATATACATTTTTGTTTAACATCTATGTGTGTGTGAGAGAGAGAGAGAGAGAGAATATAATAATGTACAGTGGTACGTCCAGTTGCGGACAGGATCTGTTCCGGAGGTCCAGTCAGATCCCAAGGTTTCCACAACTTGAGCACCGCTTCTTCGCACGCGCAGACCGCTTCTGTGCATGCGCAAGCAGCGAAACCTGGTAAAAGACTTCTGGGTTTGCCATGCGCACATACCGAAGTTTACGTAACCAAAGGGTTACGTAAACGGAGGTACGACTGTAATTCACTTTGGGTTGCACTGGGCAAAATAAAGGACTAATAAATCTAATAAATAACAAATAATAAATATATATCTATAGATGGCATGCTAGCAATCATTTCCTACAATGTAATATGACATGGACTGCAAGAAGATCAAACCTATCCATTCTGAAGGAAATCAGCCCTGAGTGCTCACTGCAAGGACAGATCCTGAGGCTGAGGTTCCAATACTTTGGCCACCTCATGAGAAGAGAAGACTCCCTGGAAAAGAGCCTGATGTTGGGAAAGATGGAGGGCACAAGGAGAAGGGGATGAGAGAGGACGAGATGGTTGGACAGTGTTCTCGAAGCTACCAGCATGAGTTTGACCAAACTGCGGGAGGCAGTGGAAGACAGGAGTGCCTGGCGTGCTCTGGTCCATGGGGTCACGAAGACTCGGACACGACTAAACGACTAAACAACAACAACAATATGACAAAAAGCAACTAAGAGCGTAATTCTAACAGCACAATTCATTGGAATGCACACTGAACTCAGTAGGACTTACTTGTGAATTAGAGTTCAGAACATTGGTCTGAAGAAGAAGAAGAAGAAGAAGAAGAAGAAGAAGAAGAAGAAGAAGAAGGGGAAATAATTATACCCTACTCATCTGACTGGATTGCCCCAGCCACTCTGGCTGGCTCCCAACATCATATAAAAACACATGAGGCATTGAGATCAACAGGACTTGAACATAACTCTGCTCTGAGTAGTATATTTATGGGCTATAGGGAATTGTATACATTCGTTACTGTTGTCGCAATATTGAAGGCTACAAACTTTTTCTGAACTAAATTTTGAATTCATTCGTTCATAGATACATACATAATTTTATTTGAATGCCGCCTTTCCACAGTTCAAACCACGCTGAAGGCAGCTTACAACATGGGAAAAAATGCATAACTGCGACAAAAGTAGTCATAAACAGTAAATAAAACATTACGAAGACACAGCCAAACTGAACATTTTACACATAAATCACAAGATATAAAATACAGGTAGAAAAAACCGCAGCAACAACCCGCCCCCGCCCCCAGCAACGCCCCCTGTCCCAAGAATCTGCTCAGCAGTCTTGGCTTTTGTAGTTGGAGTCAGTCAGGGCCCTTCTTTGCCAAGCCAGGTAAGAAAAGGCCTCCCAAGCAGGGAGCAAATCTTTCAGGACTTGCAGCCGAGCTTCTCTGTGGTTTCACAAGTTAGATCTGAGGGATGTGGGTGGTGTGTCTCTCTCTTGACTGAGTCTGATCAACTAACTGAACAAAAGTGAGGTAATTTCTCTTAACCTGCCAGTTCTTAACCTACCAGAAAAGGGTGCTGTAATGATCTAACAAGGTCTATTTTACAGGAGAACCCTGGAATTAACTTTTACATAACAGCAGTAAGCAAAATTCCCAGCTTTCCAAAATACTTAACCAAGGACAACGTTACGACTACTTGGGTTGAAAGAAAGAAAAACTGAGAAAGAAGAACATATGTTGGGCTTTGGAAGATTCCGCCACTACCAGCCCAATTCAGATATGATGAAGAAGAAGGTTTGTCCCTAATGTGAGCTTTGTAAAGAGGGAATTACAGTATGTTTGCAAAACAACTTTGCGGGCAGTTAGTTAAGATTTGTGCCACCAGAGGGCGCTACCACTTCATCACCAACTTGTACAAAGGACAAAGGACAAGACTGACCTGGTTGTTTAACTTGCACACACTGGTTTCAGAAACAAATTTAATCATGTTGGCATCGTGGGACTTTGAGTAATGGCTCACAATATTAAGCAGCCAAGTTCAGGGCTTCGGCAGACTACGATCCAAAGCTCTTGGATTCTGATCCCTCCGCAGACTCTGGACTGCAGCAATATTTCGTTCAAAACCTCTTTTGCCCCCCGGCACACAAAGAAGAAGAGCAGGATTCTGGTGGGAATTAATCTCTTTAGAGAAGCCGTAACATGGGATCATAGGAGATCCATGTAGCATAGTGCAACGTGGCTGCAATCAGATGTTGTTGGACTACAACTCCCATCATCCCCAGCTAGCTTGGACTGCGGTCAGGGATGATGGGAGTTGTAGTCCAACAACATCTCGAGACCCAGAAGGTTGAAGAAGGCTGATGGGTGGTGATCTTTTTATTTTAATCTTTATTGCAGTCCAATGACCCATAACATGGATTCAGAATAAAATACAGTGGTATCTCAGGTTAAGTACTTAATTCGTTCCGGAGGTCCGTTCTTAACCTGAAACTGTTCTTAACCTGAAGCACCACTTTAGCTAATGGGGCCTCCTGCTGCCGCCACGCCACCGGAGCCTGATTTCTGTTCTTATCCTGAAGCAAAGTTCTTAACCTGAAGCACTATTTCTGGGTTAGCGGAGTCTGTAACCTGAAGTGTATGTAACCTGAAGCATATATAACCCGAGGTACCACTGTATAGATTCATACAGACAACCACCCAGGGAAGGGAGACCGAAGCGTTATTTGTTTAGTCATGGGTATGGTGATCTTTGATTCATACGACTACTGAAAGAAACTTTGCCACGGCCAGTGTGATATCATTGGACTTGTCATCATATTTGGTACAGTAGGCTTCAGATATACCCGGCTTTGCCAACAGTGGTTTAATCAATAGTTCCCTAGCTTGATCATATTTTCCAAAATGCAATAAAATACGCCTCATGCAGTCAATGTCCTGAGAGCATAAAGGTAAAGGGACCCCCTGAACGTTAGGTCCAGTCACAGACAACTCTGGGGTTGCAGCACTCATCTTGCTTTATTGGCTGAGGGAGCCGGCGTACAGCTTCCGGGTCATGTGGCCAGCATGACTATGCTTCTGGCAAACCAGAACAGCGCACGGAAATGCCGTTTACCTTCCCGCTGGAGTGGTACCTATTTATCTACTTGCACTTTGATGTGCTTTCGAACTGCTAGGTTGGCAGGAGCAGGGACTGAGCAACGGGAGCTCACCCCATTGCGGGGATTCAAACCGCCGACCTTCAAGACGTTGCAGATTCTGGACAAGATGGACTGTTTCAAGAAGTGGCAGAAAGATATATCAAAATTTGTCTGGCAGGGCAAAAAGCCCAGAATTAAATTTAAGATTTTAACCGATGCAAAGGACAGAGGGGGGTTTGCCCTGCCGGACTTAAGACTTTATTATGAATCGGCAGCTTTCTGCTGGTTGAAACACTGGCTACTTCTTGAGAACACTGACATTTTGGACCTGGAAGGGTACGATAACAGCTTTGGTTGGCATGCATACTTATGGTATGACAAGGTAAAGGTGTATAAAAGTTTTAAAAACCATATTGTAAGGAAAGCATTGTATAATGTTTGGATTAGATATAAAGATCTGCTGGAAAGTAAAACCCCCAGGTGGGTGTCACCAATGGAAGCTAGGGAAGTAAAAAAGCTTAATATGGACTCTAAATGGCCAAAATATCACGAGATTTTAGAATATGATGGTGAAAGGGTGAAACTTCAGAGTTATGAGAAATTAAAGCCTAAGGTTCGAGATTGGTTGCATTACCATCAGATAAATGAGACATTTAAACAGGACAGGAAAGTAGGATTTCAGAAAGAGAAGTCAAAACTAGAAACAGAATTGTTGGAACCCAATACTAAGAACTTATCAAAAATGTATAACTTGCTGTTGAAATGGAATACACAGGATGAAACGGTGAAATCAGCAATGATTAAATGGGCACAGGATATTGGTCATGATATTATGTTTGCTGACTGGGAACAGTTATGGACCACCGGTATTAAATTTACTGCATGTAATGCCTTAAAAGAAAATATTATGAAAATGATCTATCGGTGGTACATGACCCCAGTCAAGCTTGCAAAAATTTACCATTTGCCTAATAATAAGTGTTGGAAATGTAATGAGACTGAGGGTACTTTCTACCACCTTTGGTGGACCTGCCCAAAGGTTAAAGCTTTCTGGGAAATGATCTATAATGAAATTAAGAAGGTCCTTAAGTGGACTTTTCCTAAGAAACCAGAGGCTTTCCTCTTGGGCATGGTGGGCCAAGTGGTGTTAAGGAAGGATAGGATTTTCTTTATGTATGCCACTACAGCAGCAAGAATTCTACTGGCAAAGTATTGGAAGACGCAAGAACTACCTACTCTGGAAGAATGGCAAACAAAGGTGATTGACTTTATGGGACTGGCCGAGATGACGGGCAGAATCCGTGACCAGGGGAAAGAGACAGTGGAAGAGGACTGGAAGAAATTTAAAATATATCTTAAAAATAATAGTAAAATTGAGGAATATTAAGATGTCAGGGGGTAAGAGGTAAAGAATTGCAGCAGTAATCAAAAAAACTAAAGGAATCTTGATGAAAGGGAATTAAGACAATGGGCTTAAGGGTTGCTAAAGAATTATTAAACAAGGATGCAGGGATGGGGAGGTATGGGGAAGTCAAAAGAAAGAAGGGTATGAAATGATGAGTTTGAAGTTATATTGTTCTATATTGTTTTTATTATCTGTTTGAAAAATGAATAAAAATTATTAAAAAAAAAAACAAACAAACCGCCGACCTTCTGATCGGCAAGCCCTAGGCTCTGTGGTTCAGCATACACAGATCCTATTTTGATAGGGATACCTCTCAGTCTGCCATTTAAATGGCAGACTGAGAGGTTGGTGATCTGTGTTGGGACTTGAGCAGGGAAGGTCTGCGCTCAAACGCTCCCCATGAGCAAGTCAGAATCTTTTGCCCTAACCTATCTCAGTGGGCAATTTGTAAAGATGGACCCATTGCTTTGGAGGACATTTGGGATGTAAATGAGATAAAGAGAACTCAAGGGGAAGTGCTGTGTCTCAGTGGTAGAATGTCAGCTTTGTAGGCAGAGAGTCCCAGGTCCAACCCTAAGCATCTCTAGGAAGTGCTAGGAAAGACCCGTGTCTGGAGCTCTGGAGAACTGCTGCCAGTCAGTGTAGACAATACTGAACTAGGTGAACCACTGGTCTGCCTTCCTGTGGTCCTTCCATGGGGAATCATGACTGCCATACAGGGACGTGCAAGAGATAAAACTGCCAGCAACCTCTGATAGTTATTTTTGATGTTTAGTCGTTTAGTCGTGTCCGACTCTTCGTGACCCCATGAACCAGAGCACGCCAGGCACTCCTGTCTTCCACTGCCTCCCACAGTTTGGTCAAACTCCTGCTGGTAGCTTCGAGAACACTGTCCAACCATCTCGTCCTCTGTCGTCCCCTTCTCCTTGTGCCCTCCATCTTTCACAACATCAGGGTCTTTTCCAGGGAGTATTCTCTTCTCATGAGGTGGCCAAAGTATTAGAGCCTCAGCTTCAGGATCTGTCCTTCCAGTGAGCATTCAGGGCTGATTTCCTTCAGAATGGATAGGTTTGATCTTCTTGCAGTCCATGGCACTCTCAAGAGTCTCCTCCAGCACCAGAATTCAAAAGCATCAATTCTTCGGCGATCAGCCTTCTTTATGGTCCAGCTCTCACTTCCATACATCACCACTGGGAAAACCATGGCTTTAACTATACGGACCTTTGTTGGCAAGGTGATGTCACTGCTTTTTAAGATGCTGTCTAGGTTTGTCATTGCTTTTCTCCCAAGAAGCAGGCGTCTTTTAATTTCATGGCTGCTGTCACCATCTGCAGTGATCATGGAGCCCAAGAAAGTAAAATCTCTCACTGCCTCCATTTCTTCCCCTTCTGTTTGTATTTATATATTCTATTTCCCCTTCTGATAGTTATACCTTGCATGAACATGCCAAAACCTCTATTAATTTATTAGTGCAATGAGACATGAAACTGTTGCCTCTATTCAGGCCCCCAAAACAAAATAGCAAACTCGTAGTTCCAGTTCAAATAGTTTATGCTGGAATTTCCCTCTGAATTCATCTAATGCAGAAAAAGAACTTTCAAGTTAGCATCAGACGGAATTTGTGATGTTCCCTTAATGATTTTGGAATGCTCAGTTTTCTGATGTCAAATTTGTCTCCATCTATACTTTTGCACAGAGACTGGACCAGTTTGTTCTATGAAGAAAGGAGCGCATGGCGTTGCTGGCAGGTGATTCACGTTTTCTTAAACTGCATTTTGTTTTATTTTGATTCTCATGTCCATCATTGGTATTTTTTTCTCTTTTTCTTTCCCCTATCCCACTTCCCTGGCTCTCTATGGCAGTCATCGAGTAGACGTGAAGAACTGCTCTGGAAAGCTGCTGTGTTGTTTTTCCCACAATGTCCTGGTGCAGCATCATTTGGGGACATTAAGAGGGATGTCAGCTGCCACTCTCTCACCCACAATGACCTGGAATGATGATGTTTTGGACCACACTTTCTGAAACAATGTGCAAAGCAAAACCCAACCATTCTTCAAAATTTGCACTTTGAATTTTGCAGTGCAGTTCTCTGGTCAAGCAATGTGTACAAAAATGCACATGCTAGGGTAAAATACATTAGTGAAAAATAACATTTTTAAAATGTCATATCTCAGAGGAAACTGCTTTGGATAAATGTGCATATTAGCCAAGAAGGCAGGTATATGTTCATGAAGACTTAAATTTAAATTTTGTTTGTTTGTTTGCAAATTGATGTAGAGATAATGACCGGCCCAAGGTCACTCAGGGAGCTTCTTGGCTGAGTGGGGATTTGAACCCAAGACTACCAGGTCCTAGTCCAACAGTCTAACCACTACACCACACTGGCTTACAGGAAAAACCAGTGCCAAGATGAGGTTGTGTAGAGGAATAATTGTGGAAGAAGGCTGAGGTGTGTGAATCTGGGTTACTTTAGAAATATGGTATCTTTCCCATGCCAGGAGAAAAAGTTCTTAAAAGATGTGGAAGGAAAATGAGTAGCACGTTATTATACAACGAATAATAACATTGCACTACTCCACTGCCATCATCCGACACTGTGGAATTCAGGGACAGTTTTTACCACTCATGTAGAGAGGACAGAAAGGAGGGTTCTTATTTGAAGTACTGCACAGCAAGACAAGGAGAGATGTTGACACCTTGACTGGATTCCAAAGGGCTGTGAAGATGAGAAACAGAGATCTCAACACATCAGCTCTGGAGCTGATGGCTACAAAACCAACCAGTGTCAGGCACTTCTAAGTTTGAATGGCTTCAGCTGGAGACCCATCAAAGTCAACAGATCTTGAAAGGGCTTCACCTTGGTGCTATCATCACGGCATAAGGTTTTGTGTGAGAGAACCACCTTCATCAGGTGCATGGTGTCATTTACTGACATGTCACATTTAAACCTTGCTGCTCAACACAGAATCTTTGTGAGGGAGAATCTGTAGCCAAATCACAAACGCAGGGTTCCTAGAGAGTCACAAACAGGGGACACCGATGTCATATCCTCTAAACTTTTGTGGAAGGAGAGGGCACAATAGAAAACTTAATCTTCTTCCTGTCACAGCACACTCTTATTCTTACCTGCAATGAGGTAGGGCACACTCCATTTTGAACTATGGACTATGGACTTTTGTAACTTTTAAGGATTGTTGCCTGCCTGATTTTCATCACTGTACCTGTTGAATCCTGGCAAGTCTTTTGATGTGAGTAAACTTCATATTTTTCTTGTTTACTTAAACAGTCTGGGAGTGATTTTTTTTTTTTGTTAAGAGGGAAACGTAGAAGGGAGAAAAGTGGTCCAACTCTGCCTAAGCATTCTTGGATATCATAATTGTTCTAGAAGGTTAGCAACCTTGTCTCTAAAAGCTTCTAGAGATAAGCTGCACACGGATGGTGAATCTATTCTGCTGAAAAATGTTATCTGCATTCTTACACGAGTAAGAAGAGGAAGGATAATAAATAAATAAAATAGATTCATCCAAATCAATCCAACACTTTGGGCCAATATAATCCCATTTCATCCATGCAAAGCCCCCTGAGACGTAGCGCTTCCTGGAGGATGGCTTTGCCAGTCTCTGTTCGTCACAATGGCTTGGTAGAACCTTCATGTTTAGAAGCAGCAGGCCTCCAAATCGCACCTGCTGGGAAACAACAGGAGGCAAAGGCCATTGCCTTCATGTCTTGTCCTGCTTGTTTATCGGGGCTTTCAGCTTGTGGGGAATGTGGGTGCTGAGACTGCTGTGACTCAGCAGGGACCTTCTTATGTTCTTAGCTGATGACTTCCAGATCAACGTTTGATCTGGAACACAGGAGCAGAGGGAACTGCCTTATCCTAATACAGACCACTGGCCCATCTAGTGCTGTATATCTACTGAAACACACACACCAGCCATCGGCTATATATTGTGTCTTCACTAAGCACAGGGTTGCCATATTCCAAGAAGTAAAAGTCCAGACACAATTTTTTGGTTCTGGTTCTTGAGCAGGTTTATGTCCAAGTTTGGATAGAATTGGACACCATTTTTATTCAAGATGGTGGACTAGCCAGGCATAGGCAAACTCGGCCCTCCAGATGTTTTGGGACTACAACTCCCATCATCCCTAGCTAACAGCACCAGTGGTCAGGGATGATGGGAATTGTAGTCTCAAAACATCTGGAGGGCCAAGTTTGCCTATGCCTGGACTAGACCTTTCAAAACTACACTGATTTTAACCACTGTTTGTTTGCTGGTTGAGATTCCTGAATGACCTTCAGGATTCCTTTTAGGATTCTATGATTTTGGGGTTTCTTAGCATTCCCAAGCAATGCCAGGTACAGGGCTGCTAGTACTTTTAATATTTGTATCCTCCTCTTCTATTGAAACAAAGAAGCATTCCGTAAAAACAGGAAAATAAACATTGTTAAGGCAAAAATAGAAGCCTAGTAAAGAAACAAACAAAACAATAACAATCAAGTAGAAATGGCCAAAATATCAACAAGCAGCAGCACAAAACTAGAAAATCCAGCAAATCACATTAAAAAGTTTACAATAACAGATCATACCTTGTAAGTCAACAGATTGGCAAAGAAGGGGTCTGGCAGATCTCATCTGGAAGAGGATTTCATAGTCTTGGCACCAGCGCCAACAGGTCCCTGTCTCTTATACCCACACACCTAACTTCATGAATGGATAGGACAGAGAGCATGGTCACAGAGGCCAGAACAGGCAAGTGGGACCCGGGTGGCGCTGTGGGTAAAACCTCAGCACCTAGGACTTGCTGATCGTATGGTCGGCGGTTCGAATCCCCACGGTGGGGTGAGCGCCCGTCGTTCGGTCCCAGCTCCTGCCCACCTAGCAGTTCGAAAGCATTCTTAAGTGCAAGTAGATAAATAGGTACCGCTTTATAGCGGGAAGGTAAATGGCGTTTCGGTGTGCTGCGCTGGTGCAGGCTCGCCAGAGCAGCTTCGTCACGCTGGCCACGTGACCCGGAAGTGTCTCCGGACAGCGCTGGCCCCCGGCCTCTTAAGCGAGATGGGCGCGCAACCCCAGAGTCGGACACGACTGGCCCGTACGGGCAGGGGTACCTTTACCTAGCAGCACTTTGTGGGGATCAGAACCAGAACCATGGCTGGCAGTGTCAATTATCAATGTCAGTGGCATACGGACATTAATTTTAATATATTGTGTTGTTTGGGCCATCTTGTATCTGCTTTCAGAATGTAAGATTCTTCCATTGCTTCTTTCATTTTCTATATTTGCAGCATGAATGCACTGGATTTTAAATGGGCCGCTCTGATAGTAGTAGTAGTAGTAATTTATACCCTTCCTGCCCCTCTGGCTGGGTTTCCCCAGCCACTCTGGGTGGCTCCCAGCACAATTAAAAGCACAATAAGACATTAAACATTAAAAACCTCCCTGAACAGGACTGCCTTCAGATGTCTTCTAAAAGTCTGGTAGTTGTTTATTTCCTTGACATCTAATGGGAGTGTGTTCCACAGGGTGGACGCCACTACCGAGAAGACCCTCTGCCTGGTTCCCTGTAACTTGGCTTCTCGCAGGGAGGGAACCGTCAGAAGGCCCTTGGAGCTGGACCTCAGTGTCTGGGCAGAACGATGGGGGTGGAGACGCTCCTTCAAGTATACTTGGTCAAGGCCGTTTAGGTCAGCTTTAAAGGTCAGCACCAACACTTTGAATTGTGCTCGGAAACGTACTGGGAGCCAATGTAGGTCTTTCAGGACTGGTGTTATGTGGTCTCGGCGGCCGCTCCCAGTCACCAGTCTAGCTGCCGTGTTCTGGATTAGTTGTAGTTTAGTTGTAGATTTAGTTGTAGTTTAACAATAGTTAGCTGATACCTGATTATAAGATTTTCAAACAGTTTTTATTGTATGGTTTTACGTATAACCACTGTAAATTGCTATAGTGTTCTTTATGTATGGTGGTATATGAATATTTTTACAAATAAATAAAGTAATGTGTAAATGGGCAGTACAGAAAGCACTACACATAAAACCCTGCTCCAAGTCACTGCGAAGCAAGTTTCTGCAATCTTTGGAAGTTGCAGGAGAAACTGCCCTGGAGACTGCAGACGTCTACTGGGTACAGAAGGTATAAGGCAGTATCTCAAGTAACTTGGTCCTCACCTGTATAAAGCCTTGTATGTTATATACAGATCGCAGCAACACTTTGAACCTGACCTGGCATCAGTTTGGCAGCTAGTTCAAAATTTGCAAGCAAGCTCCTAGATACTGGCAGTAGTTTGCCCCCCAAATGCAGCCTTGCCACCATGTTCTGCACCAGCTGCAGACTCCAAACCAACCCCAGGGGTAGCCCCATGTTTAGTTCCCATGGATGATGGGAGTCGTAGTCCAACAACATATGGAGCTGTTTTAAGGGGTTTTTATATATGGAACTGTTCCTTATTGTTTTTATACCTTTATTGTTCTATACTTGTAACTGTTTTATGTGTGGGCCAGAGGAACCCCACTAATGCAAGGACCTCTGCAAGTGCAACAGGGCTTCCCCCCTCCTACCACATGCCCCCTATCTCCTTCCTACTAGCTTGTAGGGTTTAGGCGAACAGTGCATAGGGGTGGGTAGGGGTGGGGTGGGGAGAGCTGAAATGCTTGCACTGGTGGAACAATGGCCATAGGGCTGCATTGAATTACTCCCACTTGGTGCTTAGAGCTCAGAGCTGGATGTTTCCTTCCCTTTTCCATATGAACGTTTAGAGGGGATTCTACAATAGCAGACTACTTGTGGCAGAATAGCTAGTAAAGGTAAAGGTAAAGGGACCCCTGACCATTAGGTCCAGTTGTGACCGGCTCTGGGGTTGCGGCGCTCATCTCGCTCTATAGGCCGAGGGAGCCGGCATACAGCTTCCGGGTCATGTGGCCAGCATGATGAAGCCGCTTCTGGCAAACCAGAGCAGCGCATGGAAATGCCGTTTACCTTCCCACCGGAGCGGTACCTATTTATCTACTTGCACTTTGAGGTGCTTTCGAACTGCTAGGTGGGCAGGAGCTGGGACTGAACCACGGGAGCTCACCCCGTCACGGGGATTCGAACCACCGACCTTCTGATCAGCAAGTCCTAGGCTCTGTGGTTTAACCCACAGCACCACCCGGGGCCCTGAGGACAAATGAGGGTTTTTTGGGGGTGCCTTCTGTGCACCTGGTTTCTCTGCAAGCTATTTGACACCTGCACCAACACAGAACCTACCTGTGATGTGCAAAGAGCATGCAATCTTTGCATGGGAAGCAATGTGGCACACTAAATAGCAGCTCTTCCCCACTTCCTATGCTATTTCTCATACTAACATGTGATCCCTAAAGCCCTGAGTGGCGCCCCAAGGGAACCTCTGACCTTGTCATAAAGAAGTGCTGCTACTTTTATAATTTCAATTTCAAAAAACAGCGGAGGTGAATACAAGATCCTTTTTCACTTCTCTAAGTGCTATTTCAAGCATGTTGAATTTCCTAACCAGACAGTATTTCCAGGGAAGAACGAGCACTAGCCTGCCTACAGGTTGTCATTTGTGATTTGCCTTGAGAGAGTCTTTAAACCTCTTTTGCTGACCACCAGCATTTAAGTTTGGAATAAAGGAGTTGCTTTGGAAGACAATAATCAGGCATCTGAACAACATAACCAGTCGGTCCTCAAACACTCTGCCCTTCACTCGGGAGAAAGCTGCACTCGCCAAGCTCAAGTGATGCTGGATTGCGGCATCAATGTTGGCAACTGGGAAACACTGGCCTGCGATCGTTCCAATTGGAGAACAGCCTTTCCCAAAGTTGTCATGGACTTTGAAGACGTTCGAATTCAGGACAAAAGGGAGAAATGTGCTAAGAGGAAGGCACGTTTGGCAAACCCTCATCATGATCAACTCCCACCTGGAAACCTATGTCCCCACTGTGGAAGGACGTGTGGATCCAGAATTGGCCTCCACAGTCACTTATGGACTCACTGTTAAGACTGTGTTCATGGAAGACAATTTTACTCAGCTACGAGTGATCGCCAAAAAAGAAGTCATTGGTGAGAATCACATTGCATATCTGTTTAGCTGCTGTAAGTCACCCAACAGAGATGTGCAGAAGGAATGCACAGCAAAGGGAAATTAACGTGCATGTTAATTGCAAAGTGTGCAATTAACATGCAATTTCCCACACAGAAAAGCCTTTCAAAAGGGACATACTTGAAGTTTTAAGGGGGCCCCCCAAGTACCTTGGGTGAGCAAAAGCAATCTCAAATCTGCTTTTAAAATAAAAGAATTATATTAGATATATTGATGGTGTTTTGTGTGCTTAAAAATGGAACATGCTGGCGCTTAGGGAAGTAAGGTTTGGATTACATTGCCCCTGCAATCAAATTGTCTATTGATGTATAACCCGTCACACCACGTATGAGATGTTGCTGTCAAACACATCTGTATGCTCAGCTGCTGGATTTATGCTATCTCCGCTTTCAGTGATCTTGCACACCTTCTGCTAGACATTATTTTCTCCCCAAAGCGATGAAAACATTACATATATCTGTGACTTAAAGTCAGCCTTGAAATCTGAGGAAGAAATTGTTCATCAGCATTCTTATGGGGCACTTTCAAATGTGAATCCTACATGTCTTCTGCTGCAGTTTTTTGGCAAGGTATCTCCCCTTCGGAACTTGAACTCTCCCCCTACTTTCCCCATGATAGCTGTGAGCGTTTTTCTTCAGTGTTTATGGGAAGAAGGCCCTGCCTCCTCTCGCCCTCCGCGTTGTACGCATACCCTTTGGGAAACAATGCCTGTGCTTTGGGTTCAGCAAAGGTTATGCTAACTTTTGCCAGCCGTGGTTGCCGGACACCCTCTCCAGATGACCTCACCAGAGTCACAGATGCTCGCTGCACTTTTAGGAGAGCGGGGGGTGGGGGTGGAGCAGGACCATCCGCTGGGCCAGCTTGCAGTAAAGCCATTACCCACAATCCACAGGGGGAGAAACGCTGGATAGTTCCCACTAGGTTCTGGTCGGCTAGGTAACTGCAAGATATTAATCTTCTGTCAGAGGGCCAGCTGCAACTGTGGCAGTTACCATATCTCACCACCAACTCTGTGTCTGGACACAAGCATTGTCTTTTTTTTTTTTGGCATGAAAAGCTTTACAAATCAGCTGCTTCCCCCCCCATCCTCTTTCCATATCTACGTGTTGAAATTTAGCTTGGGCTGGGGGGGGGGGTTAGCTCCGGAGAAGTTCTGCAGGAGCTTGTTGTCCTCACTGTGGCCAGGTTTACTAATTCAGAGAGTCTGCCTAGTTTCCAACTTTAATGATATTCCCTCGGCATATCACTCCGGTTGCCTGGCGACCGGATTTGAGCTAGGCCTCTCATTTGATTCCCACACATCAGACTCTGAAAAGCAGCCTTCCAGCCCCCCTACCCTTCCCCTCCCTCCCTCCGCTTTTGATTCTGCCTCCTCTGAAAACCCCCTTCCCCCTGCGGTGTCAATATGGGTGGGCAGAGCAGTGGCAGAATAAGGCCAGGGGTGGGGGGCAGCCAGGAGCCTATTGCTGGTCACACATCAAGGACCACAAACAAAGCCGCTGGGAGCCCTTCCTGACAAACATAAATTCGCGGAAAGCAAATTTAGTCTTCCCTTCATAGGGCGGGTGTCATTTTGAGACTTTTTCCTCGGATACTTTATTAAATCTGACCGTTCCCCTTGTTTTTGCAGGCACTTCCTCACAGAAGACTTCCTATTATCAACAAGTTACCTATTGGGGAAGCAAGCAGCTTGAGAAGGCCTGACATAATCTAATAAGCGCCTATTTATGCCTTGTTGCCTTCACAGGACGGAGGAATTCATGCATTCGGGTTCTGCAATCTTCAACTTTGCTCTGCTGAATTTCCCAGAACTGACCCATATTCCGCACACCCCTAATACAGAACAGAGTGCCGGGGTTCTCCTTCCTCAAATTTCACTCTGCGTGCATGGGAATTTTCTTGGGTTTTTTTGGAGGAGGAACAACGCACGCACCAAAATTATCTCCAGAATTAAGGTGACCAAAACAGGGTTTATGTAGTAAAATACAAGTAGGCCTCAAAATGACGTGTGCAATCCTAAACGTGCCCGGAGTTTCCTCCCTAACTCCAGACTCCTTGCAGTTGTTTCTTGGGAGGGACCAGTGTTCAGGGGCAAAACAACAATTTGCATACAAAAGGTTGCAGGTTCGATCCCCAGTATCTCCAGTTACATAGATCAGGTAGCAAATGATGGGAAAGATCTTCTACCTGTGGGATTCATGGGACACTGCCCCACCAACCTCAGTCCGCTCCCAGCCAGCCCTTGCCGGCCTACGTACCTAAAGTAAGTCCAGAGGGGGGTGCTGCTTGTCAGCTTCCTCCTCCTTAGTGTCGCCCTTGTAGAACTCAGCAGGGAAGAGGATGGGGACAAAATTAGAATTCGTTGACCCTGCCGGCCAGTGGCTCTGACTCCACCCACAGTTTACCTGTTCCGATGAGTACCAGCCACCATTGCCTTCTGTCTGAGACCTCGGAGAGAAAGATGCAATGACAAATTTGCGTTCTTTTACGTATCTATATTTCTACCTATGACTTCTTGAAAAATAAGTTAACAAACAGCTCGATTCCATGCATGTTTCCCCCAAGTAATAGTCTGATCCACGCCCTGGGGGGGGCACCATAGGCCACCCACCCTTGGCCAAATAATCAGGCAAGCTGCGATCCACTTCCTGGGCCTGGGTGAAGCTGAATAGAGTTCACCCAACCTCAACCCCTTGCCTGCAGCATGACGGCCAAATCCAGGGGAGGCATTGGTACAGTCCCACAACGGTACATAGTAGTAAGCATCATTGCAAGACAGATGAAACACGTGCAGACAGTTTTTCAAAAAAAACCCCATTCTCTTCTTTCTTCATTCTTTCACAGCCCCCATATTTTTATTCAACACCCTTCAACTGCACCCAAGGCTACTACTTGGATCATTCCAGCACACACACACACCCCGGATGGTATCGCCCACTTTGGGAAACACTGGTGTAGACCAGTGGCGTAGCATCGGGGCCATAGCAGTTGTGGCCCCAGGCACACAGTCTGGGGGGACATGAACCCCCCCCCCCGAGATCACCTGCCAGTGGTGGGGGCTGGAGAGCACAGAGGGTGAAGATCACACCCTCTGTGTGTCCTGCCCACGCCTGGTATGCCCATCCGCAGCTCCTGACTCAGGTCAAGCTAATACATTTTAGTGTAAAAACAAAATAAAAAAATTCCTTCCAGTAGCACCTTAAAGACCAACTAAGTTAGTTCTTGGTATGAGCTTTCGTGTGCATGCACACTTCTTCAGATACAGATGCATGCACACGAAAGCTCATACCAAGAACTAACTTAGTTGGTCTTTAAGGTGCTACTGGAAGGAATTTTTTTATTTTGTTTTGACTATGGCAGACCAACACGGCTACCTATCTGTAACATTTTAGTGTATTTTTAATCTTTGTTGGTAGCCGCCCAGAGTGGCTGGGTTTCCCCAGCCAGATGGGTGGGGTACAACTAATAAATTATTATTATAAGCCTGACTCAGGGGCAGACTGCGGCTGCGGTGCACAGCATGCCCAGCCGAAGCTCCTCCTTCCCTGGGCTGACCTGGGGGCAGAGAGAGGCTGTGGCGAGCAAGAAAGCTCCTGATTTCTTGCAGCCGGCCCAGCAGCTCCAGCAGAGAGTGGAAAGTAAGTGGCAATGCTGCCTCTGTGCCCTGCCACTGATGTAGACTCTAGTGGCGTAAGGATGCATGGTTTTATTTACACATATATACAACCTAGGGACGCAGGTGGCGCTGTCGTCTAAACCACTGAGCCAGTGGCGTAGCGTGGGGGGTGCAGGGGGGGCCGGCCGCACCGGGCGCAACATCTGGGGGTTAGGGAAATCCACGGGTTAGGGGGCGCAAATCCACGGGTTAGGGGGCGCAAATCCATGGGTTAGGGGGCGCAAATTACTTGCCTTGCCCCGGGTGCTGATAACCCACGCTACGCCACTGCACTGAGCCTAGGGCTTGCCGATCGGAAGGTCGGCGGTTCAAATCCCCGTGACAGAGTGAGCTCCCATTGCGCAGTCCCAGCTCCTGGCAGTTCGAACGCGCATCAAAGTGCAAGTAGATAAATAGGTACCTCTCCGGTGGGAAGGTAAACGGCGTTTCCATGTGCTGCTCTGGTTTCGCCAGAAGCAGCTTAGTCATGCTGGCCACATGACCCGGAAAAACTGTCTGCGGGCAAATGTCGGCTCCCTCGGCCAGTAAAGCGAGATGAGCAACGCAACCCCAGAGTCGTTCGCAACTGGACTTAACTGTCAGGGGTCCTTTACCTTTTTATACACAACCTGAGCAACCTGAGGGTGGAAGGGCCACAGCATTAACACCCCAATGGATCAAGTCCAGTTTGGGGCCCAGCACAGAGCAAGACACGTCTTTGTGTCTCCTGCTTCCAGCTCACATCCACAACAACCCTGGCTATTGCTCTTCTACCTAGGGTCATGTGGCCACCAGCCAGGTGAGGGGTGGGGGAAAGCCTACCCGCTTCCTGGAGAGCACCATCACTTAGCTCATAATTTGAGATGCTGATATGCATTTAATTGGCTGGCTAAAGGCTTAAAGCATTTTCCTTGACATACGTTCCCTCCTATACAGCCTAGCCTCACAAATACATGATCGCAAGAACTGACCAGGGCGTCATCCAGACCCACTCCCCCAACTCATAACAAGAGAGTGTGTGTTTTCTTCAGCTTCTCGTCATTCCTTTTCTCGGAGAGAAAGACTGAGAAACTACCTTTACGGAAAATACAGCCTGGGGAGGCAACCTAATGATTTTAGAAGTGCAACTATTTTGAAACCAGGAAAACCTGAGTGTTAACTGATTTATTGCTTATTGAGGACTTTCCCCTTTTTGAAAAGGAAATGCCCGCTTCCACTCCTTCTAATAAAATTTCCCTTCCTATGCTGAGGGAAATTTCCCCTCCATTTATGAACAATGATGCAACATGTTTTTCCCCCCAATAGCAGACATACACTTAAGAAAAATGGGCTCCTTTTTTTCCTCTCCAATTTAGTACTTATTCCCTCTCCAGTAAAATGGCATAACAGGTAAAACAGGCTTTCTTTCTTTTTTAAGATCAGTTTGGTATTTATATGACCAGAGGAACAGATTCATCCCTTTATGCTTCTATAAAGGGCATTTAAGAAATCATTTGCTTAACCTCAGTAAACAAAAGGCAATGGACCCTGAAGAAGATGTTCATTCATAAATCTTCAAGGCTGTGGTTCAGCACACAGCTGTGAAATCAGTGAGACTTTTGCACTCATAACTTTGCAGGACTTTGCTGAACAGAAGCAATTGCAGGCCCGTAATTATAAACTAGCTTTCAGCAGCTACTCTTAATAGCATCAGGCTACAGGAGATGGAGAGAGATGGGCCTGCAGGATCTCCCCATTGACTCAGCTTAGAGACCAGCAACTTCTGTTTCCTTCTCTTCTTGAAATCTTAAATCTATTCATCATCATCTAAATTTGTATACAACCCATCATCTGTAGATCTCAGGGTGGTTCACAACTCTATAACTAAGAAGAGCTTAAAGGTAAAGGTAAAGGTAAAGGGACCCCTAACCATTAGGTCCAGTTGTGACTGACTTTGGGGTTGCGGCGCTCATCTTGGTTTACCGGCCGAGGGAGCCTGTGTACAGCTTCCAGGTCATGTGGCCAGCATGACTAAGCCGCTTCTGGCGAACCAGAGCAGCACAGGAAATGCCGTTTACCTTCCCGCTGGAGCGGTACCTATTTATCTACTTGCACATTGACGTGCTTTCAAACTGCTAGGTGGACAGGAGCTAAGGGACTGGGCAATGGGAGCTCACCCCATCATGGGGATTCAAACCACCAACCTTCTGATCAGCAAGCCCTAGGCTCTGTGGTTTAACCTACAGTGCCACCTGCGTCCCAAAGAAGAGCTTAGTGCCTCCTATTTCTTTCTCCTCCCTTCAAACCCATTTTCCTTTCATCCCATGTCTTTCAGAGCAGATGCTGTCTTATCATCAATACTTGCAAGTCACTTTGAGAGCCTGTTTCAGTTGAGATGTGGGATTCAAAGCTGCTTCTGAATCTATTACTTTATTTAAAAAGCCAGGCTGACTTCCTTAAGAGGTAGTAACATTGTACAGAACTGTTGTATCCCAATATATACATGCCAGGGTAGAACAGGAGTTGAGAAGGTGAACTGTGAGAACAAAAGTCCCTGGTTCAAATCACTCTTGTTCAATACACAAGATGAAATGGTTAAATCGGCTATGATAAAGTGGGCACAGGACATTGGGCACAACATTATGTTTGAGGACTGGGAAAGGTTGTGGACCATTGGGTTGAACTTCACTGCATGTAATGCTTTGAAGGAAAATGTAATGAAAATGATATATAGATGGTACATGACCCCAGTTAAACTTGCCAAAATATACCATTTGTCTGATAATAAATGTTGGAAATGTAAAGAAAATGAAGGAACATTCTTTCACCTCTGGTGGACTTGCCCTAGAGTGAAGGCTTTCTGGGAAATGATATATAATGAGCTGAAAAAGGTATTTAAGTATACCTTCACTAAGAAACCAGAGGCCTTCCTTTTGGGTATTGTCGGCCAGAAGGTGTTAAGGAAGGACCGAACATTTTTTATGTATGCAACAACAGCAGCAAGGATACTTATAGCTAAGCACTGGAAAACCCAAGATCTACCCACACTGGAAGAGTGGCAGATGCAGCTGATAGACTATATGGAACTAGCCGAGATGACCAGCAGAATCCGAGACCTGGGAGAAGAGAAAGTTGAAGAAGACTGGAAGAAATTTAAGATTTATTTAAAAAAGCATTGTAATTTGGTTGAATGTTAAGAAGGATGCTAGATCATAAATAATTGAGCACCACTAAACTAGATGGAATTAGGATGACAAGTGAGATTGAGGAAAAAACATAAACCTTTGGGAGAAATATTAGATTATATTTTAAATGAATGGGATACAAGAATGTAAACAAGATGATAAAATGCGGGTAAGAATTGACAATGATGCAAGTGGGAGCGGGAGACGTGAGGGAGTCCAATGAAGCTAAGAAAATATGTTATGGAAAAAAAAACCAAATCACTCTTCACCAGTGTTTCCCAAGCTTGGGTATCCAGCTGTTTTTGGACTACGATGCCCATCATCACTAGCTAGCAAGACCAGTGGTCATGGATAGTGGGAATTGTAGTCCCAAAACAGCTGGAGACCAAAGGCTGGGAAACACTGCTCTACAGCCAGCATCAAATTCCATCAGTAGTCCAAAAAATTCCATATATTTACCTGATCCCCCTCATTGCCACAACTCAGACTGTTTACTGCATAATTGATATCCAATAAGTAAAACTCCTAAAACCATTCAAATCCTACCCAAAAAGCCTGCAAGGGATCAAGAAAGCCAGGCAGAATAGGGGTCTCATAAATTCTCAGCCTGTTGTCTTTGTCCATGGAGTTTTCTTGGCAGGGATACTGGAGTGGCTTGCAGGTTCCTCCTCCAGGTGGCAAACCTAGACAGCATCTTAAAAAGCAGAGACATCACCTTGCCAACAAAGGTCCGTATAGTTAAAGCCATGGTTTTCCCAGTAGTGATGTATGGAAGTGAGAGCTGGACCTCACAAATGTGAAGGGCTGTAATGTGGATCCAGCCCAGATATTTTAAAATCTTCCCACCTCCTTGGTCAAGATGCACCCTCCCGAAGCAAGCTGGGCTGTAAAATGGTTTGAGTGTGCTCCCAATCCTAGGGAAACTCTGCCTCCACATTCCAAGTCACTGATGTAAGCCTCTGAGATTAGTTTGCTCAGATTAGTAAGCTTGCCAGTATATCAAGACACAAACTAACCCCCCTTTTCCACTTCAGTAGCCTGAGCTTTTAACACCCTGAAAAACACCATTTAGAATTAATTAAAGTGTCGCCAGTTGTGCCGGTTCTTGCTGCTACTGACCACCTTATATTTTGTTTTACATAGTGGGTTTTTGATTCCCCCCACCTTCCCATCCCACCTAAACAGCAGTGCAATGCCTACTTATCATGCTGTACTAATGGAACCGGCTAGATGGGGGGTGCTTGCTGAATAGATCGAGTGCTTAGCTGAATGTGAATTGCTCCGACTTTATTATGTGATTTTAAGGATCTTTAGTGAATTATGTATACGAATAGTCTGGCCTTGAGCAGCAGTTCAGTAAATGATGACCACCAGCTAATGGCTTTCTAACAAACCTCTTTTGACCTTAACATAATTATTGGCAGGTTGGCCAACTTTTCACTTGCCACACAACTCCCAAAAACATTCTGTGTGGTGACTGTTGCAAGATAGCATGACGCAGTTCTGATTAAGCGCTCTTCTTGCCCTGTCTTGGTTCCATCTGATTTATGAATCATTTGCTGCTGACAGTTGTAGGAACCATGTTTTTTATTACCTTTTCTGTAAGGTAATAAAACCTGATACATGTAGGTAGGTAGGTAGGTAGGTAGGTAGGTAGGTAGGTAGAAAGAAAGAAAGAAAGAAAGAAAGAAAGAAAGAAAGAAAGAAGAAGATCTGTGCATTTAGGCTGGCACAGATTGGGATGGAGGAGAAATTCAGCTAATCTGCCTGGACAGCTCATCTGGTTAGAGCATGGTGCTGATAATGCCAAGGTTGCGAGTTCAATCCGAATACGGAACAGCTGCATGTTCCTGCACCACAGGGGGTTGGACTAGATGTTCCTCAGGGTCCCTTCCATCTCCACAATTCTGTGATTCTATGAAGCTATGGTTTTCCCAGTAGTGATGTATGGAAGTGAGAGCTGGACCATAAAGAAGGCTGATGGCCGATGAATTGATGCTTTTGAATTATGGTGCTGGAGGAGACTCTTGAGAGTCCCATGGACTGCAAGAAGATCAAACCTCTCCATTCTGAAGGAAATCAGCCCTGAGTGCTCACTGGAAGGACAGATTGTGAAGCTGAGTCTCCAGTACTTTGGCCACCTCATGAGAAGAGAAGACTCCCTGGAAAAGACCCTGATGTTGGGAAAGATTGAAGGCACAAGGAGAAGGGGACGGCAGAGGACGAGATGGTTGGACAGTGTTTTCGAAGCTGCCAGCATGAGTTTGACCAAACTGCGGGAGACAGTGGAAGACAGAAGTGCCTGGCGTGCTCTGGTCCATGGGGTCACGAAGAGTCGGACACGACTAAATGACTAAACAACAACAAATGAATCAGTATGCAAAACAAAAGAAAGCAGCTATCTTTTGGTATATGCACTACTCTGATTATTGCAAAGCAGGCCATATGTGCAAAAATGCATATATTGGAGGGAAATATGCAAAACAATGTACAATATATGTTAGTGGGGGTGATGGCAAATTCCTGCAGTTATGGGGTGAACTGAATTTAAGTGTGGGGAAAATGAGAAACACAGAGAACTGATATTGACAAATTTGTCCATTCCTAGGCATGCAAAGGAAAGCTATGCAAGTCTGCAAAATGCAGAACTTGATCAAGTGACAATCCGAACATTTGGTGAAAACGTATCGGTGAACTAATCCATGCCAGTCAAGTGTCCTTCAGTGTCATATTTGGCAAACATCAAATTTCCCAGTTATCCTTGAGAAATGTAAATGGGACACTTGAGATTCAACAAACAGCAGGTCGTCCCATACAGAATCAGCATTATGCGCATTGATTGGGGTTACTTGAGGTAGTTACTAAGCAGCTCCAAATAGGATGTTGACAAACAGAGATAAGCGGCGCCCTGAACACGCCTGATTTCATCTGCTCTTGGAAGCTAAGCAGGATCAGGCGTGGTTAGTGTTTGGATGGGAGACCTCTCAGGAACACCAGGTACTGTAGACATGAGGGCCGGTGTGCTGTTGTTGGACTGGGACCTGGAAGAAGAGAGTTCAAATCTACAGTCAACTTATCTTAAACCGGTGTAGCTTATGCCTTTACTCTGTGGAGGGATGCAGCCAAATACCTCTGTGTTGTTTATTTAAAAGCACTTTTGACTCTCCTTCCTAAAGTACTCACACCAGATCAACACCAAACTTAACCATAAGACCCCAGTGCATATAAAATGATGTTAGATTGTACTCACAAACATAATATTCCATTTATACAATAATGACAGTAAGATATGACCTATTTAGTGAGCATTCATCCTGATTTGCTTGCACAATGCTTTTGCGGAGGTTAGATTATATCATGTCTTTATTGAGCCCCTGTTCCGATTTGTTTGCAGGGAGATTATTCATCCTGCATTGATCCCGTTTTGCTTGCCAGGTGTTGATACATCTTCCCATTAATCACTTGTTCATTCCACACTTCTCAGTGCGTTTTTCTGTCGCTCAGCTAACTGCTGGGAGATTCAGGATGGACAAAGGGACGTATTTCTTCTCACTGTGCAGACTTGAGCTATGGGATTTGCTGCCACAAGGCACTGTGATGGCCACAAGGTTGGAAGAACAGGATTAGACAACTCATGGAGGAGAATACTACAAATGGCTACTAGCTATGTACGGTACTTCTTCTGGGTACCAGCTGCCAGAATCTACAGTCATCTTCGGGACTTTGTTACTCATCATTTTTCAAAGCACTGTGTATGTCTGGAGTGGAGACACATCACTGCTATGATCCATAAAGCTGGCAGTAACTGGGACAGGGCAGAAGTAAAGGCCGTGTGCTAAAGCTCCCTTGGGTGTCCCCCTCTTTGTGACTCTCCTGTATCTGCAAAACTCATCATCCGATGCAATGTGTGAACTGGCTCTCGCTCAAAGAGATCTCTGGCAAACTTTTCAGACTGCCTTGAGTGTATCCTTTAGCCACAGTGAACTTTGCTTTCTCCGCAGGCTGAAACAGAGTAGAGCAAACATAGGTATAAAGAGGAGACAAGGAAAAACATTGTCAGGACACAGTTTCTCTTCTTCCCTTTGAATGGAATCAACAAGGGAATAATCCCTTTGGAGATGCCTGCCCACCCCCCCACCCCTTTCTTTCCCCTCTTGCATGAAAGGCTGTGAGCTTTTCCTGCCCCTGTTTTACCAAACAAGTCTTTGAATTACCTCAATTTGCCCTGTAGGCTTTCGGAAGTTTACTGATCCTATCAGAATGATCTGCACACAGCTACGTTCAAAAGAAAAGGCCCCTTATGCTTGAATCTTCTGTCCTTCCTTATAGTGGAAATGTGTCCTGCAGCACACACACACAGAAGTTTTTTTAAAAACTTTTTAAAAGTCCAACAAGATATTTAAAAAGTAACACACGTGTCTTCCCTGTCTTGGGCAATATTGTTTCTTTTTTATATATCATAAAGGAAGAATTATTGTGATGCAGACAAGGTTGAAGAGACATTTGTTTGGACCACGTCTTCAAGCAGTCCCAGTTGTGTAGGTTGGTCAGAATGCACCAATCCATCAGATTCTGCACTTCTCCAAATTTCGCAAAGCAGTTTCAGTTAAAGAGAGCATGCACAGAAATGCATTCCAAAAATACTTACCAAAAAGAGGCATGTATATATATCACTTGCTATTATCATCATCATTATAATCATTATTATTTGCATTTATTTTTTGCTTCATAGAAAGAAGAAGTGCAAAATGCATAAAACGTATTTTTTTAGGCGAGGAGAATGTACAAAAGGCATATCGAGATGGGAATATTTATCATTACCTTTATGGGTGGTAATCTGACCACATCATGTAAGGGTGGTAGGAACAGATTCAGGAGAAACATGTGGGGAACCTTTATGCGTCCAGATATTGTTGAACTACAACTTCCATCACCCTGGCTTCTAGCCATGCTTACTGGGGTTGCTGGGAGTTGTAGCTCAGCCAAACCTGGCACAGGCGGACTTTGGTCTTTCAGATTTCAGCGGCACTCTTTCACCTCTTGCCTTGCATTACGCTCAATTCACTACGTCATAGCTGCAGCACCCTCTAGGCTCAGCGCTCAGTGTGACGGAACTGGTCGTGCTGCCCTGAGCCTGTCTCTGCATCTGGAGGGGCCAAAGGTCTCCACACCTGCTCAACTGTCCCAGATTCAACCACAGGTTGTAGGTTGCAAGTCTGGGAAAGGCCCTCAGAGAATGGCTGCCAACTAGGGTTGCCAGCTCAGTAGTCTGACCCAGGTATAAAGCATGCTCACATTCCTAAACAGATGAAGCAGCAGAGAGCTTAGTTCTGCGCTTGGTGTACCTGCACGAAGACAGATGCCTATGCACAGAGGGGCCTTCAAGCCTTATGTTACGTTCTGCTCTGTGAACAAACTGAGCAAACTGCTCGAATCATCTCACACTTGACAGTCACGAACTTGGCTGCAAATATTCCAGTCTTCATGTAACGACACCTTCAACATTCTTTTATTTAATTCCATTGTTGCAACCTAACATTGCTAGGTGAGGCTGCAGCATTTGAAATATTATACACATATCATCTCAGAAAGATAAAATAAAATAAAAAGAAAGATCAGGAAAGGCCACAATGTTTACAGGGAAAAAAACCTGCTTTATCACTCAGGCTAATCCCATCTGTTTACTCCAATTTCATATCCGGAGGTTATAATTTCACATATGGATTGCTGATGAGTCATGCCACTTAGAATCTGATATCACCGTTTTCCATTGTCAGCAAAACGCCGCTTAAAGTCAATAGGTTTGACCATCTAATGACAATTTAAATATGCTATAAAATTTGAATCTCCACACTGCTTGTTGAGATTTATTCAGACAAACAAAGGTAACAAAAGTCTTTTGTGCATTTGTCACTCATTCCCACTTCTCTGTTGTTACAGTGTCAAATAATGTCAGTGATTTCAGGACAATTACTGTAATTTTAAACTCTCAACAAATTAAATGATAAAGACTAGTCGTCCAGGGAGGACACTACCCCATTTCTCCCTCCCTGCTTTACAAGTAAATTTTAATTGATGGAGGGTGAGTTTCATCCTGACTGATTAGAAAATTGACCCGTTTCACCATGAACAAATTTGGTTTCTTACAAATAAAAGCTGTTCCTTGTAGGTATTTTTAATTAGGCTCCATGCCTTTTGAGATGCGGTGAAGATTTAAAAGATATGCAGGGTGTTTTTTAGCTGGTGAGTGAGCACACCAGCAAACAGCATTCCAGCTGCTAAACAAATTTCCTTCTAAGCTCTATTGATTCCAATGGAATTTACTTCCAAGTAGCTATGTTTGGCATTGCAGCCTAAGGAATGCTTGGTTCTTTTGTGATGGATGATGCCAGTTGGAGACTTCTGAGCTCACAGTCTGACCACTGGGGGTTGCAACCTAAGAGTTTATGATAAAGTGCAGTACTATGATAAACTGCACCAAGAAGAGAAGTTGTGTCACTGCTGCAAAATATGCTACATCGGCAGTGGTCTCCTGCTACATCGGCAATGGTCAATGGAGCGAAGTGCAATACCTTAAAGGTAAAGGTAAAGGGACCCCTAACCATTAGGTCCAGTCGTGACCGACTCTGGGGTTGCAGCGCTCATCTCACTTTACTGGCCGAGGGAGCCGGCGTACAGCTTCCGGGTCATGTGGCCAGCATGACTAAGCCGCTTCTGGCGAACCAGAGCAGTGCATGGAAACACCGTTTACCTTCCCGCCGGAGCGGTACCTATTTATCTACTTGTACTTTGATGTGCTTTTGAACTGCTAAGTGGGCAGGAGCAGGGACTGAGCAACAGGAGCTCACCCCGTTGCAGGGATTCGAACTGCCGACCTTCTGATCGGCAAGTCCTAGGTTCTGTGGTTTAACCCACAGCGCCACCTGCATCCACCTTGGCATCTTCCAAAGCTGTTGTGCAATCATGATAAGAAAGGGCAAAGTGGCAAGTGAAGTTACATGAGCCAGGGCTCTGTCTGTGTGAGAGAAAATGACAGCTATTTGTAGGGGGAGCTAAAAGGACAGGAGTGGCAACCTCACCAGTATTTCTCCTGACTGCTTGCTAAGACTATGCTTGCTTTATAATGTTGACTGCCATGTTTAATTCCCCATAATGCACTTGGGGTGGAGCTACGTCGTGGCATAAGAGTAGCATTCGGGGGGGGGGGGACAGTGGATAAGGCCCCTCCTGTTGCTGCATTAGTCTGAAAGGGCCATAAATTGATACTGTCAAGGTTCAGGGAATCCTATCCCTCCCCTGGTGGCAGCCAAAAAAGCAGGTACACAAGAAGAGTCCTTACCATGTAATTTATTCAGTATTCACACACACACACAGAGGAATGTAGCCCCTATTAAATCATGGCGTTGCTCCAAGTAAAGCCCAACCCCTCCATCTCTCTTATCCTAAGTCATCCCTGCACTGGCTGATCTGGGCTTTCTGCCTTTGAGCTTTCTGTTCTTCTGCTCTCAATGCACGCCAAGACCTGGGAGAGCGGGGCTCAGGAATGCTCTCCAAAGACTGAATCTGTCAGCTGTCTCTCCACTGGTGCTTCTTCTTCCTGCTATTCCTCTCCCAATATTTCCCAGCTTTCCCCCTCTGCAGCCTTTGAGCTATGCCCTTCTGCAAACCACTGTTCTAAATCTATACTGTCCTCCTGTTCTCAGGAAGGTTCAGGAGAGGGGGGGCGGCCCCCACCATTCCTCATCAATCCAGCCCCTGACAAATACAGGCAAACACACTACCCAGGGCGTGGATCACATGGGAGATGCCTACTTGCACACATCTGGCCCTTTCATAGAATCATAGAATTGTACAGTTGGAAGGGACCACGATGGTCATCTAGTCCAAACCCTGCAATGCGGGGATATTTTTGCCCAATGTGGGGCTCAAACCCACAACCCTGAGATTAAGAATCTCAGGCTTTACCATCTGAGCCATCCTTTGACATTAAATTTGTACTGCACAGTGTGTTTTTTGCAGGCGGTACTCAAGGGTACGCAGTACCAGCACCTCTTTTTGTTGTTGTTAAAAAGTGTGGCACTAACCAGCAGGTTTTTTGATAGGAATTTTAGGACAACTGCTGAAAGAAAAACGGACATTACTTATGTATGCGACAACAGCGGCAAGAATTCTGATAGCACAAAACTGAAAGTCTGGAGAAATACCATCAAACTAACAGAGTTGGCAAAGTTAACAGATAAACCAAGTGAAAAAGACAATAGTGACTTTGAAAAAGAATGGGAACCTTTTACATCATATTTGCAGAAACAACAAAAAAAGAATAGAGTCATTGGCAGGATTTAAATAAACATTTGCAATTTTATTTTTTAAAAAACAAGAAACTTAATACTACGATAATACAACCAAAGTTGTCTCTGCGGAATAGAACAATCCTGAATTATAAAATAACACAATTAGAGATTGAGGAGGCCATTCAGAACATGCAACTGGGCAAGTCTCCAGGGCCAGATGGGCTTACCTCCAAATATTATAAGACATTGAAAGACTATTTGATACATCCATTAATGGAGGTTTTCAATGAAATTATGGAGGGGAAGAAGGCACCGGAGTCGTGGAAAGAAGCTTTCATCACATTGATACCCAAACTAGAAACTGAAAAGACACAACTTAAGAATTACCGCCCCATCTCCCTCCTAAATGTGGATTACAAAATATTTGCAGACATTTTAGCAAGTAGATTTTAAAAAGTTTTAAATGAAGTAATTCACAAGGACCAGGCAGGCTTTCTCCCAGGTAGACATTTGTTTGCAAACACAAGGAACATTATTGATATTTTGGAACTCTTGCAAACAAACATTAATACAAAAGCAGTCTTGATATTTATAGACGCGGAGAAGGCCTTTGACAATATCTCCTGGAAGTTTATGAAGAAAAATTTGGAAGGAATGGGAGTGGGGCGGGGGTTTTACAATGGGATAGAGGCAATTTATTCAGAGCAAAAGGCAAAACTGATAGTTAACAATGTGGTGACAGAAGAGCTTAGAATTGAAAAAGGAACACGACAAGGTTGCCCTATATCCCCTTTGTTATTTATATCGGTCCTAGAAGTGCTCTTGAATATGATCAGAGGAGACCGGTTGGTGGAAGGTATCCAGGTCGGAGCGAAACAATATAAACTGAAAGCATTTGCAGATGACCTAGTTTTAACCCTACAGGAGCCAGAGCCTAGTACTAAAAGGGTATTGCAACTGATTTATGAGTTTGGTCGAGTGGCGGGATTTAAACTTAATAAGCAAAAAACCAAGGTCTTAGAAAAAAATTTGACTTCTTCAGAATCAGAAAGGTTTCAGAAAGAGACAGAATTAAATGTGGTTAAAAAAGTAAGATACCTAGGGGTAAACATAACAGCGAAGAACAGGAATTTATTTAAAGACAATTATGAAAAATGTTGGTCTGAAATTAAAAGGGATCTAGATGTTTGGTCAAGATTGAAACTTTCCTTGACAGGACGTATTGCTGCTATTAAGATGAATGTATTGCCAAAAATGTTGTTTTTGTTTCAAACTTTGCAGATTGTGGACAAAATGGAGTGTTTTGGGAGGTGGCAGAGAGATATTTCAGAATTTGTCTGGCAGGGCAAAAAGCCCAGAATTAAGTTTAAGATATTAACTGATGCTAAAGAAAGAGGGGGCTTTGCCCTGCCAGACCTAAAGTTGTATTATGAATCAGCAGCTTTCTGCTGGTTGAAAGACTGGCTACTTCTTGAGAACACCGATGTTTTAGATTTGGAAGGATTCAACAATGCGTTTGGTTGGCATGCATATCTGTGGTATGACAAGGCTAAAATACATAAGACTTTCAAGAACCATGTTGTCAGAAAAGCAGTATTTAATGTCTGGTTGAAATATAAAGACTTATTGGAAAACAAGACCCCAAGGTGGTTATCACCAATGGAGGCTAAGGCCCTGAAAAAACTCAATATGGAGGCCAAATGGCCGAAATATTGGGAAATAATAGAAAAAGATGGAGATAACTGGAGGTTGCAGAGTATGGAGAAAATAAAAGATAAAGTGCGAGATTGGCTACATTATGCTCAGATTAAAGAAGTTTTTAAGTTGGACAAAAAGATAGGATTCCAGGTGGAAAAATCAAAGTTAGAAACAGAACTGTTAGAACCCAGCTCTAAGATACTTTCAAGAATGTATAACTTGCTGTTAAAATGGAATACACAGGATGAAACGGTCAAATCAGCTATGATAAAATGGGCACAGGACATAGGGTATAACATCATGTTTGCTGACTGGGAAAAGTTATGGACCACAGGTTTGAGATTTACGGCATGTAATGCCCTGATAGAAAACATTATGAAAATGATATATAGGTGGTACATGACTCCAGTCAAGCTTGCAAAGATATACCATGTGTTTGATAATAAATGTTGGAAGTGTAAAGAAGCTGAAGGAACATTCTTTCACCTCTGGTGGACTTGCCCTAGAGTGAAGGTTTTCTGGGAAATGATTTATAATGAACTGAAAAAGGTATTTAAGTATACCTTCCTTAAGAAACCAGAGGCCTTTCTCTTAGGCATTGTTGATCAGAGCGTGCAAAAGAAGGATCGAATCTTTTTTATGTATGCTACAACAGCAGCAAGGATACTCATCGCTAAAAGCTGGAAAACTCAAGAATTACCCACACTGGAAGAATGGCAGATGCAACTGATAGACTATATGGAATTGGCGGAGATGACTGGCAGAATCCGAGACCTGGGAGAAGAACGGGTGGAGGAAGACTGGAAGAAATTTAAGGATTATCTACAAAAATATTGTAAATTGTATGAATGTTAAGAAAGATGTAAGATTAGCAAAAACATGGCTTCAACAAATTAGTTATAAAGAATATAAATTTAAATTTAATTGGAAGACGAAAAGATAAATTTTGGATAAGTAACATTTTATGATTAAGTTTCAATAAGACTATGTTAAATCCCAAAATTTGAGATATTAATATTGGAAAATTATACTATATGATTTAAACCAAGTTAATAATTTGCTGGTAAAATTTATGAGTTTAGAAAGCAGGAACAAGGGTTGTGAGGAAGTCCAAAGCTGAATATGAAATGTGGATATTGGAAAAGATTGTGTTATTATCTATGTATTTTATTGTTAAACTAAAATTTAATAAATATTATTAAAAAAAAAAAATACTACGATAATACAGAAGTATATATAAACAGCAGAATGCAATATGAGATGTAATAAACCAGGGCTGGAAGTTGAGGGAAGTCAGTAGGGAAAGGGGAAATTCAAACTTGAATGTAATGTATTGTAATGATTACAGATACAGTGGTGCCTCGCAAGACGAAAAGAATCCGTTCCGCGAGTGTCTTCGTCTAGCGGTTTTTTCGTCTTGCGAAGCAAGCCCATTGACGGCTTAGCGGATTAGTGCTATTAGCGGTTTAGCGGCTTTTAGTGGCTTTTAGCGGCTTATTGGCTTAGCGGATAAGCGGATAAGCGGCTTAGCGGCTTAGAAAAAGGGGGGGGGGAGGAAAAAAACCCCGCAGGAACTCGCAAGACATTTTCATCTTGTGAAGCAAGCCCATAGGAAATTCGTTTTGCGAAGCACCTCCAAAACGGAAAACCCTTTCATCTAGCGGGTTTTTCGTCTTGCGAGGCATTCGTCTTGCGGGGCACCACTGTATTGTAAAAATGAAAAACCCAATAAAAATGGAAAAAAAATGAAAAAAATAAATAAAAAGTGTGGCACTTACTGTAACAATGTCATGGTATGTATCAGCACCTGTTTTTCTAGAAAAAAGGCACTGGTACTTAACAACCAACACTGTTGTCCTGCTGGACAAGTGAAATGGCCCTTTAATTTAGGGTGGATTGTTCATGTCTTAAACTGAAATCTTGTTGACTTGCTGCAAGTCAATCTTGTTCAGTTTCTTCTAGGGAAGGGTGGAATCTTGATTCAGTTTGCATTTGAAGGTCAAGCCTACCTATTTTTCATTTCCCAAAATAAAATGCACAAATTGAAACACAGGCATCCTTTGAAGTTTGCATTTTTTTCTGAATTTGGCATTCTCCGACCAAGGAATGTGTACAGAAATAAGCTAGTTAGAGAAAATAACATAAAATGCATTATATTAGCAGGAAATGCTTGCAAGAATGTGTGTATTAGGTGGATTGTATAAAAAAATGTGTATTTAGGATAAATGTATGCAAAAGTGCTAATGAATTTTCAAGAAGTTTTTTTTTTAATGTGAATTTATGTGGACAAGTGGCAAACTGAGTTTAAGATTGGAAAACTGAAAAACTGAGAGAACGCAAAATTGACCAGAGTTTCCACCCTTGCTTCGAACTAAGTAGAATGCTCCATTTTGAGAAAGGCATAGACTGAGCTGAGTCTATTGTGAATGTTTTCTGAGAGTACTGCTAACACAATTTCATTCAGATTTGTTTTGTTTTTTTAACTGTTGCTCATATGAAGTAGAGAGCAGGCAGGTTGGAGAGTTTTAAAACCTTGCTGATTCCACTTTTTTTTAACCAAAAAATAAAATGGCTTCAAAGTAAGTCCATCATTTCACCACAAATTCTCATTATGTCCCAACTGACTTCTGTTTAATGGAATTAAATTTCACCCTTTCTAATTATCTTTAGCAGCAGACAATACTTTACGGGATCATTAGTAAGAGAAGTACACAATGGATCATTGTCTTTACTATGACAAAAGAAATCCTGGAAGCAGAGCGGCATCTTAAGAAAAGATCACACAAAATACAAACTATTTCTGCCCACTTTCCCCTAAATTGTGTAACATTCAATGGAGTCGATGTAATTTAAGCACAATGGCTGCAATTTAACTTCTTTAAATTGCTAACTTTTCTTTTCTTTCGCAGAATAATATCTATGATTTTGTTCTAATTAATCAAGTATATAAACAATCTTTTTGTCTTCGGTTTTATTTCTCGCATTTCAAAGACAACAGGCAAACGCACTGTTTTAAAAGCTTTTTTTTAAAGAAAAAAAGCAGCGCATTCTTTCTAATCTAACTCTAGGGCGTCCCAACAATGGTCATTCTTACTGCTTCATTGTTTTAGCATGTCTTATTCCCGTTCTGATAAAAGAATAACTGTCAAAGAAACGTGAGTTGTAAAAATCAGATTAACAAATGCAGTAAACTTGCCCCATTGGGACCTAATAAATGTGCTTGTGTGTGTAGCCAAATTTCATCCTAGGCAACAAATTCTCGATACTCGACATATTAGCTCCACTCTTCCTGTTTTCTCCCCCCTTCATAATGGAGGGCAGATATTTGCAGCAAGAAGCCACTTGTAGGCATGGAGGTTCCTCACACGTTTGGGACTTTCGCAGAAAGGGCTGTAACCACCCTCACATGCCGCACAGCAAACACCGATCAACACAATCTGTTCCCACACCCAGAAAGTGGGGAAATGCTTTATGTACCGAGCAGATAGCTCGAGGAAGTGAACCAAAGCACATATGATATGCATTCCGTAGCAGCCGGTGGGGTGCAGAAAGCAGGACAGCGACCAAGGGTCACTGCCAAATCCTGAGAGGGGAAGGCAGGAGGTACAAGGAGCGAGGTGTGGGGAGGGGACAGGAGCGGGAGTGGCGGGTCGGCTCTGCTGCCTTGCCCACACCTCACACACTGAGCCTCACTGTGGCGTTTGCCCTCCTAGGTGTGTGACATCATACTGGGTTCATAGGGAAAGGGTTAACTAATTGTAAAAGGATTAACCAATGGGAACCCAGGGGGCAGAGTTAACTGTATAGGTTTTTTGGAAGAGATAGAGTTAGGGTGGTTGAGAAGACAGTCTGGAGTTAGAAGAGACAGATAGATAAGTCTGTGGGTTGGGCTAGTCTGGTGTGAGAGAGTGAAAGAATTTGTTAAGAGGAGTCAGTCAAACAGTTGAGATAATCAGTCAGAAGGTATTAGGAAGGTAAAGGTAAAGGTAAAAGGACCCCTGACCATTAGGTCCAGTCGTAGCTGACTTTGGGGTTGTGGCACTCATCTCACTTTATTGGCCGAGGGAGCCGGTGTACAGCTTCTGGGTCATGTGGCCAGCATGACTAAGCCACTTCTGGTGAACCAGAGCAGCGCACGGAAACACCGTTTCCTTCCCGCCAGCGGGTACCTATTTATCTACCGGTACTTGCACTTTGACTTGATTTCGAACTGCTACGTTGGCAGGAGCAGGGAGCGAGCAACGGGAGCTCACCCCATCGCGGGGATTTGAACCACCGACCTTCTGATTGGCAAGTCCTAGGCTCAGTGCTTTAACCCACACTGTCACCCGTGTCCCATTAGGAAGGTATAGGCTGGTAAAGAAACTAAAGTTAAGGTACTGACAGGAATATTATCGGAGAAACCATAAACTTGTTAATGTCTGTAAAATAAACTTGTTGTTGGTTTTTTCTGGTTCACTTTTAACAACTGTCCGGACTCAGTGTTTTACCAGAGAGTAACTGGTTGGGGGGGGGGACGCAGGTGGTGCTGTGGGTTAAAGCCTCAGCGCCTAGGGCTTGCCGATCGAAAGGTCGGCAGTTCGAATCCCTGCGGCGGGGTGCGCTCCCGCTGCTCGGTCCCAGCGCCTGCCAACCTAGCAGTTCGAAAGCACCTCCGGGTGCAAGTAGATAAATAGGGACCGCTTACCAGCGGGAAGGTAAACGGCGTTTCCGTGTGCGGCTCTGGCTCTGGCTCTGGCTCTGGCCAGAGCAGCGATGTCACGCTGGCCACGTGACCCGGAAGTGTCTCCGGACAGCGCTGGCCCCTGGCCTCTTAAGTGAGATGGGCGCACAACCCCAGAGTCTGTCAAGACTGGCCCGTACGGGCAGGGGTACCTTTACCTTTACCTTTAACTGGTTGGGGGCAGCGGGGAAGCGAGCACAGTGGTGGCACAGGGATCAATAGACCGTTAAACGTCCAGGGACCCTGTGTGATCGCCACACTCACCTTGTCTCATACCCTCTCCCTCTCAGGATCCAGCCATGGCACTCAGTGCTCAGAAGGCAGTTGAGCAACACACACACACACCTGACTGGAACATAATTAAGCACGCAGAAGGTTTTTCAGAACACATCATCTGCCCGTTTTAGAGAACATAACACTTTAAACTCAGGAGATGAGAAACAAAGCTTTGTTTTAGATGCCACCTTCAAATATCTCAAGGGGTTGTCACATGGAAGTTGGAGCAAGCACCATCCTGCTCTGGATGGTGGGACTCGAACCCATGGCTTCAAGTTTGAAAAAGAAAGGAGATGCTGACTAAACATTAGGAACAACTTTCTGACAGTAAGAGCTGTTCAGCAGTGGAACAGACTCCCATGAGAAGTAATAATAATAATAATAATAATAATAATAATAATAATAATAATAATAATTTATTATTTATACCCCGCCCATCTGGCTGGGTTCCCCCAGTCACTCTGGGCTGCTTCCAACTGAATATTGAAAACAATACAGCATCAGAGATTAAAAACTTCCCTAAACAGGGTTGCCTTCACTTGTCTTTTAAAAGTAAAATAGTTGCTTATTGCCTTGACATCTGCTGGGAGGGCATTCCACAGGGCAGGCGCCACTATGGAGAAGGCCCTCTGCTTCCTTCCCTGTAACCTCACTTCTTGCAGCGAGGGAACTGCCAGAAGGCCCTTGGTGCTGGACCTCAGTGTCTGGGCTGGACGATGGGGGTGGAGACGCTCCTTCAGGTACACTGGGTCTCCTCACAGCAGCCCTATGTGGTGGGTTATGCTGCACAGGACTGATTAGCCCATGACGATCACCCAGGAAGCTTTAAGGTGGTGAGTGGCTGGGTTTCGCTGGCAGACAGTTTTGCAGATCTGGGTCTTGGCACTAAAAACCCATAACTGAGTCCTCTGGGCAACCCCTGCACAATGTGCTTGTCCCCAAGAGAAAGAAAACAACGATCCCATTTCACCATCGGAAATGAAACAATGGGTTGTCTTCCATCACTGTCGCCTCTTACCTTCAGGATTTAAAAAAGTCATTCCTGATGCAAGCAGAAACACTGGATGACAAAACGCTTGCTTTCCTTTGGATCTGCATTAGAGAAAATGAGAGCAAATAGTCTTAGAAAAACATTCTGAGCCATGGTGGATCAGTCCACACCAAATGTGGTACTTGGAGTGTTTGTGGATTATGCTGATAGGCAGAAACTTTTTTTTTATCTAATTACCCCTGTAAGGCTTTGATCTTTTCTTCCAAAAATAAAATAAAATCCCAAAGCAACGCCCCCACTTTTTACCTCTTTTTATTGCCTAATCAAACACAAGCTTGTAAAACATGCAATGCCCTTGCTTAATGCATTTTGTTAGCAAATCAGGCTGGCACAACAATTTCCCCCTCTCAGCGTCCCTCCCTACCCACTCCCCACCTCTGGGTCTCTCTCTCTCTCTCTCTCTCTCTCTCTCTCTCTCTCTCTCTCTCTCTCTCTCTTGTAGCTCCATGAGCCATTTGGAAGCATCTTTCATGTCATTATTCCAAAAAGGAGAGGGGGGGGGAGAGAGAGAGCTGGCAGCACAGCCCGTTCTCAGAGCTGCTGTTCGCTTTATCCAGCAAAGGTTTGCCGAATGACTCAGAGGTGAATCACAGGTTTCTGCAGGTGTACGCTGGGGAGGGCTGGCCCACTTCCATGTCTCGGTGGTGGCAAATGTTTACTTCATTAGTTCATGGGGTTACCCAGCAGCCCTCGCCAACTCTATTTCTCAACATTAATGGATGTGAAGGAAAACAAAAGGAGACAAGAAAGCCCAGGGCACCGTCATCATGCAGGAGAGCACCGCGGCTTTGAAAATGTCATTTGTTAATGAGAGAATTTTGTATTTGCTTGGAGCAATGGAACAGGGCGAGGGCAAAGCTCTCCTGCCTCAGCCGTGTCTCCTCCATCATGCTCCCTTCTGCTCTCCATTGATGGCTCCATCTTTTCTTTGAGCTCTTGTTCCCTCCCTTGCTCAGCTGGCTCAAGGAAGGTCATCGGCTCGTTCAGATGCCACACTGAACACAGGTACAGACTGCCTTTACACACATGCAAGTGTTTGTGTGAAAGGGTGCACACTTATGGACTTGTGCAGTTCAGCTGCTGTGTACACAGACTCACTGAGTGTACTGACTTTCCCGGGTGCTGAATCCCACTCTTGGTAGTTCCACCTCCCTAAGAAGTTCAGGATGAGTGGCCCAAGACAGGGCCTTCTCTGCAGCAGCCCCTAGGTTGTGGAATTTGCTCAGTACAAGAATGGGTCTGGCTTCTTCACTATACAGTTTTCGGTGAATGCTGAAGACACACCTCTTTGTCCTGGCCTTTGTCACCTGATATGTGTGCTTTCAGAGCCCCCAACCGTTCCTGTGATTGTACACTGATTTTAATCTTGAATTTTAAATTGTTGTAACTTGCCATGGGACTTGCGGTTGAAGGGCAGATAATAAATCTGATGATGGTGATAACCCCTCACATATGAAGCTGCCATTCACCGAGTTAGGCCATTGGCTCATCCAGCCCACAAAATCTACAACAGGTACAGCAGAGATTGTATATGCCTCAACTGTCCTGGGAAAACCGGGACATCCAATTTTATTTTATTTTATTTTTTGCACAAGAGCATGGTGCCCATTTTGGGTGATGCAATCTTGTGTTGTGAACTTGCCCTGGAAAAAACCCCCACTTTTTTCAGGGCCACAATCTTGTGCAGTTCCCCAAAAAATGTGTTTTTGGGTGTTCTCCTGAAAAAGTGCTTTTTCAGGGCCACAATCTTACACAGGTCATGGGACTCACGTGGGAGTGTGGCCCTGGAAGACGGCATCCTGGTTTTTCACCCTGTTGCTTTGGAGTGTATGAGATTTGGAAACCATGACTGGGAAGCCAATATTGTTGGCCTCCCAAATCCCATCAGCCCCAGCCAGCATTTTCACAGATGATGGGGGTTGCAGTCCAACAAGATCTGGAGAGCCACAGGGTCCCCATATGTGTGATAAGGGCTCATCGGGGCCACCAGAATAGAAGAGTCTTTCTTGGTCTTGCTACTTAAGGTTCTTTAACTAGCAGTGAAGGTGTCCATCCTTTGGTTGAGTCCATCCCTGTTTAGGGAAGCTTTAAATATTTGATGAATAATTGTATTTTAATATTCTGCTGGAAGCCGCCCAGAGTGGCTGGGGAAACCCAGCCAGATGGGTGGGGTATAAATTCTTCTTCTTCTTCTTCTTCTTCTTCTTCTTCTTCTTCTTCTTCTTCTTCTTCTTCACTGAAGTTTGTTAAGTGTGCAAAAAGTCGTTAGGAGGCCCCTATTCCCCTTAGAAAGCTCAATTTCCCAGAGTTCCTTGGGAAGAGAGATTCACTATTAAAGCACTGTGGGAATTGTAGCTCTATGAGGGGAATAGGGAGTCTCCTAATGGCTCTCATCACACTTAATAAACTACAGTACCCAGGATTCGTTGGAGAAAAACCAAGTGCTTTAAATGTATAGTACGGATTGGGCTGTGGTTTCAAAAGTGCTTTGCCATGTGGCGTACAGAGGCTGCTCTTTGGAGAAACACAAGGGCTCCGGTCTGGCTCCAGATTTGGGGACGGCCTTGGACAAGATACCCTCAGCCGCCCCCTCTCTCCCTGCCATTGTCAGCAGTTCCTCTGCTCCCATCACGGCTCCCACTTGTTTGCTTACCAGACAAAGCCCATTTGCAAGCAGGCAGTGGCTGCTGCTCCTCTGCCCTCTTCTGACCATCATTGTTTGCTTGTTTGCCCTTTGTGGGTGAGAAAGAAGCAGGTGAACAAGGAGGCTGCATTGGTGAAGAGGAGGAGCCCGTCCAGGGGGCTTTTGTCACTGCTTTTGTCACTGGGCTCTGGGCCCACAACAGGTGCCCAGCCGTCCCTGAACTAGGCCAAACTCCACCCCATCCCAGACATGAACTTGGTTGTGTGCGTCTTTGGAACCTGTCCACCAGCTATTGTTGTCAACAATTCAATGGACCTATCAAACAGGCATCTATGTCAAAGACTCGAGTCACTTTACTTGAAAGGGCGACTGTTTGATCTGTGTTGATAGCATCATTACGAGGCACAGCAAAGTAACCACAACAAATGCTCTTCAAATACACTGCCCTTTTCTGTTCTTTCGGGGGAAATTCAAACTCGAATACATCCTTTTCTTTTCCGAAATGGTGGCCCTGCTCTCAACTCCATCCTCATGGCTGTTTCTTGGGCCAGCACATCCTCTGCCATAGATGCAATAGAGCATGTACTTCCTGGACTGTTCACGACTCTACATGTGCACCAGTGGAAGAGGGAACTTCCGCAGGTACTGCCTCTCCTCTCACATTACTGTAGGGCTGTAATGTTGTACCTTCAACTTTCCACCAAAGCCAGTGCAGATAAGATCAAAGACCTTACGCCCAGGCTTTGAGAAGAACCCAAGGGACAAGATGCCCATGACTGTCTAGTGCATCTACTTAGAATGGGGTCACATCTGCACTATGCACTTAAAGCAGTATCATACCACTTTAAAAATTCATGGCTTCCCACAAAGGATCTTGGGAACTGTAGTTTGTTAAGGGTGCTGAGAGTTGTGAGGAGACCTCCCTCTTCCCCTCAGTGAGGTAAATTCCCTTGGGAAGATCTGTAAGCCACTCTGCTGTTTCTGTGTTGTTATCTCTATTTAATGTTATATGTAAATCTCCTGGAGGCGGTTGTTTAGAAGGCAATTAATAAATCAATGATGATGATGATGGTAACAAATAATAATAGTTGCACTGGTCTCTGCTGCCTTTTTGAATAATATTGTTATGTTTTTCAATCACACATTTATTGAAAGCCAACTTGAGAGGTTTTTCTTAAAAACAAAACAAAAAGGTGGGACAGAAATCCACATACGTCAAAACAGCTCTCCAGCGCTACCACCATAGAATTCCTTCTCGTGATTCTCTCACTTTGGAGAGCGTAGATTCTTCCGTAGCTTTGTGGAAATTCACAGACAATACCTCTCCGGTTCCTGTTCTTAATAAAGACCATTTAACAGGTTGTTATTATATACAAGGATATGAGCTGCCATTGCTGCATGCTTTTTAACGGGTTGCAATTAGGTTAATTTTAGCTTTCTCTGAAACGTTAGTCAGTCTTTCTCCACTATTTTTAATTCCCAACCTTTAACCAACCACTGTTTTATCTATCCTTTTGGTCTATCTGCAGATATACAAATATTAGATTCTTTGTGCCACTGCATCAAATCCAGATTCCAATGACGCTAATATGTATTTAATATTTTGGCATCCTCTTTTGTGTCTGATGTGCGGTGCTTCAGCCACCCGTTGCTTTGGCTCCTGTTCTTAATCAAGCCATACCTTCTGCCTTGATCACTCTGGGAAAGAGCCGCAACTCTGTGTTAGAGCACATGTTCTGTATGCCAAATGTCCCAGGTTCAATCCCTGGGAGAGTTCAAGCCTAGAGAGTTTCTGCCAGTCTGCTTTGACAATGCCGAGCTAGGTGGACCAATATTCTGGATCAGTAGAAGTCAGCATATGGGGAAGGTGGTATGTGAGAGGAAGAAAGAAAATGTGATATCAAGGAGACTTGCTAACAAAAAATGCAAATACAAGGCAAATTGCATAGAAATATATTGATAAGTTAGCATGCTTGTAGTATTTAGTGCTTAAAACAATGTGGTATTGTGGCAAGCTCATTCCACTGAGTGAGGCGCTGGAAGTTCTGCCCTGACAGCTCCCAAAATTAAGTAAACCTGCGCCAATGGCAGCCTTCACTCTCTCGATCTTGGGGAAGTTCCCACAGCTACAGTAGCCTCTGGTGAAGCAATTGGAGTTACACCTAATGGCAGCGATATCAGATACAAGCTTATTTTCTAATAATGAGCTTAACAGAAGACTGGTTTCCCCCTCAAGGTGCAGAAATGTTCTGGGCTTATCTGCTGCTTCCATCTCGACAAATAGAAAAGACCGTCTAGGAAATGACTGAACACATCTTTGTTTTCATTCCATCGAAAACATTTGATATAGCGGGAGTGGAGCAAGAAGGAGGAGAAGAGGGGAGGGAGGAGAGCCCTCTTCTTTTTGAAAAGCATTTCCCTTCCCTAAAGTTGCTTCATCAAGATAAAAAAGAAATTCCCCAAATCCATGCTAAGCAGGTTGTCATTTCTTAATGCACTACCAAGAAGATACCTTAGAGGCACGCCATAACATGATACCGTGGCTGTGGCAAGCCGATGCAGCTTAGGGATGAACGGAGCTTGTCCCTTTCAGTTTCTCTTACTTTCTCATTTTGCCCCAATATTATGTTCGCATTCCCACACCAGTTTGCAATTTTCGGAAAGCCTTCATGAAAGCCCATCAGTTTCTTGGTGCAAATTCCCCTTAATATGCACATTTTTGCAAGCAAATTAATAGGTTACTTTTGCTAACGTATGCTTTCCGTGGACACTTTTCAGTGATACGTACATTTTATCATTGCAGAACTACATTGCAAAATTTGGAGACGTGCCATGTTTCTATGGATTCTTTCCCTTTGGGTCATGTATAGTTTCAGGAGATACGAATTTGGTAGGTTTCAATGAAAAGCCGTTCTGAACTTAACTGCACCCCCCAAAATCCCAAATGCAGCTGATATCAGTGACACCCAGTCGGCAGTGCATGAAGATCCTACAGCTCAGGGTTGTTTTTCTTTGAAAAATAATAATCATTAGCACATCTGATGTTTATTAAGTCCAATACTACCCCTGGGAGTCAGTGCAAGTGATTATAAACCCATTTCAGCAATGAGCCTCCCGGTTAAATGTGTGCTAAGTCTTAATTCACCTATAAATATCCTGGTTTTACTTTCTGCAGGATGAGTGCACTCGAGGTAGGTGTGCTCACCTGGCATTTCACATGGGGAAGGCACGTCAATTTTTCCACTCACAGCGCCCTCCTCCCCACTGACAATGATTTGGCAGTTCCGCACTAGATCCCAGCCACAGATCTTTGCCAAAACTTGACTCTGCTCCCGTCAGATTAACTGTCTCCATTAAACAAACTGGCATTTCTTCTAAGGATTCTGATTGAAAGGATAATCTTGAACGACACCCGCCTTATAGGGATGAGCTTTCTCGGAGGGCTGTGATTAGGCAATCAGGTCTACAGACATTCGCAGAGCCTTTGGCATGACACTAATCAACCTTTAAACTCAGGAGAACAGCAGACCACGTGCTGTAGAACCATGGAGCAGGATTTTTTGATTTTTTGAAAAAAGGGTCATCCAGCCCGGCCCTAAGACATACCAAAACATTCTGGACAAGTTAGCTGCTATTGACATCATTATCCTCGCCAACAGAATCAGACAATTCCCATCACACAATGAAGGGATGGGAAAGGGCTGTGCCTGGCCCAGTTTCCACTGATTCCCAATGAGTTCTATGGGGTGAAAGAAATGGGCTGTAATTTGGGACTTGGTTGTTGAGGTGATAAAGTTCTATTCTGGTTGGGGACAGAGGATGGTGCTTGGGGGGGAACTGTCATCGCGCCACTCCTTGGTGTGTGGAGTGCCGCAGGGTGCGATACTCTCCCCGATGCTTTTCAACATCTTTATGTGCCCCCTTGCCCAGCTTGTCTGGAGTTTTGGGTTGGGCTGCCATCAGTATGCTGATGACACCCAACTCTATCTGTTGATGGATGGCCATCCTGCCTCAGCCCCAGACACACTGATCAGATGCTTGGAAGCTGTGGCTGGATGGTTATGTGTTGAAGTTAAATCCTTCGAACACAGAGGTACTTAGGCTGGGTTGGGACAATATGGGATTGAGGGGGGCAACTCCCATCTCTTGCGGGGGTGCAATTAGTGCCAGCACCATTCGTTAAGAGTTTGGGTGTAATCTTCGACACCTCCCTTTCCATGGAGGCGCAGATTGCAGCTATAACAAAGGTGGCATTTTTTCATCTCCGCCAAGCTAAGCAGTTGCCTCCTTACCTCTCTCGCCCTGACCTAGCCACTGTGATCCACACGACGGTCACCTCCAGACTGGATTATTGTAACTCGCTCTACATGGGGCTGCCCTTGAGACAGACCCAGAAACTCCAGCGGGTGCAGAATGCTGCAGCGAGATTCCTTACAGGGTCCTCGCTGTGGGATCACATTCACTCAGTGCTATACCAGCTGCACTGGCTCCTGGTGGAGTACAGGATCGGGTTTAAGGTGCTGGTCTTAACCTTTAAAGCCCTATACAGCCTAGGACCCTTGTACCTACGGGACCGCCTCTCCTGGTATGTCCCACAGAGGACCTTACGGTCTACAAGCAAAAACATCTTGGAGGTCCCGGGCCACAGGGAGGTTAGGCTGGCCTCAACCAGAGACAGGGCTTTTTCGGCTGTGGCTCTGATCTGGTGGAACACTCTGTCACAAGAGAGTAGGGCCCTGAGGGACTTGACATCTTTCCACAGGGCCTGCAAGACAGAGCTGTTCCACCAGGCCTTTGGCCAAGGCACAGCCTGACCCCCTCCTTTGGTAATCCTCATAGAACTCCAGCCCAATGGTTGCCATTAATTTGATTTGAACTGATTTTGTAATGAATTGATTTTAGAATGCTGTATTATTTTACTGTTGTTAGCCGCTCTGAGCCCGGCTTCGGCAGGGGAGGGCGGGAAATAAATAAAAATTATTATTATTATTATTATTATTATTATTATTATTATTATTATTATTATTCCTGGGTCCACTGGGTATTTGGCACTTCCTGCACCCCTGTTTGTCTCTCTTCCTCAATCTTTTCCTCAGCTATTGCACCAGATGATGCCCAGGTCGAGTGAGCTGGTGTTCACATCTCCTCAACTACTTTGGCCACTGGAGAAAGGGCAATGGAAGATGGAGGAGATTGTTATTATACCCCAAAAGTTACAAAATGAGAGATCTAACATCAGTGAATTTAAAGGGTGTCTGCAAACTTTTGGAATTAAGGAAATCCTTAGCTCTAGTGGGACTGTGAAACAAGAGGACAAGTACTTTTGGAGCAATTACTGTTTGGATTACAAAATTAGCAATGGGGAGTGGAACTGGGGGGAATGGAGCAACCTGACAAATGAAAATAGAGATTATGACTGTATGGAACTCCCCAGAGATCCACTCCCCAAGGAGAAAGGGAAGAAACCACGAAAGACTCCAACAAGGGACAAGGAAGCGTCGTATAATAATCAGGATCAAGAAAGTCAGCAGAGGGGGCATGGAAGTGACTTGAGAGCCTCAGACATCAGAACACCGGACTGAAGGTCAAGATTTAAAGGGAAGAACGGACGGACACAACCCGAAACCAGGAAGAAAGGGACAATGGATAAAACTAGAAGAGAACTTTTTATATATATATTTTGTTATTTTTGTGTAATATTAATGAAATAATAATTGTGCCGGAAAGGAAATAATTGGCTTTAGCAGAAAGATTTGATTAAGTATTAAGTATAAATTTAAATTTAAATTTAAATTTTAAACTTTAAAGTTTATGGTCTGGAAGGTAAAAGATAAAGTTAAAGATAAGATTCTTAAATTGAGATAGATTGTTAAGATAAAGTATTTTTGACAAATATGGAAAGAATTTGCTGAAATAATGATTAAACTGGAATACAAAAAGGGAGGTATGAGGAGGTCTAAGACATAAGATAATGAAATGAAGTAATTGTGAATTTATATATATTTTTCTCTTTTTTCTTTTTTTTGCCTTTTTTCTTTTTGCTTTTGTTTTTCTACTTGGTTGATATTTTTAAATGCTTTTGTATTTTTGAAAATTTGAATAAATATCATTTAAAAAAAAATACTTTGGCCACTGGAGATTGGATTCTGCGATGATGCACACAGTGGGCATGGCAGGCTCTGTCAACTCCATCTTTACCTGTCGTAAGAATCAAGAATTACTACGTAAGCTTATCAGTGTTGTAAACTGCTTTGAGCATGATTTAAGTTTAACACGGAAAGGCAACATACAAATAGGTAATGATGACAACAACGTTGGTAAATGTTTAGGGTCATCAGGTGTTGGTAGTCTTCATGCTTGCTATTGCATATAAGAGAGCCTGTAAGGTTTCGCTCCTGGAGGTCTGGATGGGGTCTTTCCCTCTCTCTTAGTGCAAGCCTTAGGAGTTCAGCCTGTTGCCATGAGGATCCTCTGAATTTATTATTTGTTCACGTACGGCAGTCATAAAGAAACCTGCAGTGAAGATACCTGAGTCTGTGGCCTTGAGACTAGAGCCAAAGGGTGAACTGCACACTGCAGGATCTGCTTTGGGGTTTTCTTTTTTACTAGATCCCTGGGATCCACCGGTCAGAGCCAGGTGAAAGATAATGGCTCAAGGAGTGAAGCCAGTTACCAACTGCACACTGTGACCCATGGGCTGGAATTAAAGATACAGATATAAATCTATGTCCAAGTTACACTATGGATTAGAACACCCTGATTTAGCAAACAACCGATGGATTCCAATTCACCTCCTGCTGAACCTCCTGCTGACCGCACCCTAGAGATTTTCCTGGCTGAATCTCCTTATATTCTTATGTGTAAGTGCTTAGCTGGTATTAGGATGGTGCCTTAACTTTCCTTCAGTCCAAGTGACCTAAGTTTCTTAGGGATATCAGGTCTTGCTGTTCCCTCCAGAGTTTTATTGGCAATTACAACCGCTTAAAGTTCATTCATAGAATTCAGTGGGGAGAGCACGGATTATTTTCATATGAAAATGGCTTGTATTTATGGTGTGGGTGTGTGAGTATTTCAACCATAACACTTGGACTAAGATTCCATAAGGAATGTTGTGTAAATAGATCCCTAATTGGTCCTCTTGCCCACTTTTCAGAACGGGACATTGAAACAGAACACATTTCTTTTCTAAATTGGATTAATTAACATTATCACAAATACAGGGGAACAAAGCTACCAGTACGTGGAGCATTAATCATAACACAATTAATTAGTGCCAAAAATTAGAAACACACAGCAACACTGAGAAGGAAGAAAATAATTCCAATGTCTGAACATGGTGTTCAGAAACTTGACCATAGAATAATATTTTATTCATTTTCCACAAAAGAAAAAAACTAACAAACCATTTTTTATACAATCAATTCACATTTTATCACACATTCATCTCTTTTTTTGACTTCCCTCAGCTCTTCTGCCGATCTTTCGTTTGCATCAATATTATTAACGCATTTCTTAACTTAGTATCGCCTTTAGATATCTCCTTCACTCCTCTTATTTTCTTTTTAACAATATTCCTCTGTTTTTCACAGAGTCTCTTGAAAACCAACAAACGTTATCTGTTCATCACATATGCCTTTCAGATAATCTGTAAATCTTCCCCAGTGCTTTTGGTCTCGTTGATACCGAATCTTCCCTGTTAGTTTGTCCAATTCTGCATAATCAGTCAATTTCAGTCTCCATTCTTCCCCCACGGTAATTCTTCCTGTTTCCATTTTTGGGCCAGAAGTATTCTCGCTGCTGTAACTGCGTATTGAAAAAGTTTACAGTCTTTCTTACTTATCTCATTCCCTACCAATCCCAATAAGAAGGCCTCCGGTTTCTTAATAAACGTATATTTCAACATCTTTTTCAATTCATTATATATCATTTCCCAGAAGCCTCTCACCTTTTTACACTCCCACCACATATGATAGAATGTCCCTTCTTTTTCTTTACATTTCCAACACTTATTACATGTTTTGTACATTTTAGCTAGTTTTACTGGCGTTATATACCATCTATATACCATTTTCATCACATTTTCCTTTAACTCAGTACATGCCGTAAATTTTAGTCTTTCATTCCATAATTTTGACCATTCATCATATTGTATATTATAACCAAAATCTCTGGCCCAATGTATCATTACCGATTTAACCTCTTCATCTTTTGTATACCACTCCAGCAACATTTTATACATTTTAGACAAATTTTTATACTCATTATTCAATATCTCTAGTTGAAATTTTGGTTCTTTTTCTCCATATCCATACATTTTACAGTTTTTTTTAACATTTCACAGACCTGATAGTAATGCAACCAATCATAGACAAATTCTTTTACTTCTTCATAGGGTTTCATTTTCCATTTCCCCCCTTCTTTAACTGTCAATTCTCCATATGTTATCCACCTCCCCCTCATATTGATCTTTTTTACGCTTATCACTTCTAAGGGTGAAATCCAGTGGGGGAGTTTAAATTCCAACAAATTTTTATACCTGTCCCATACATTTATTAACGACCTTCGGAAGATGTGGTTTTCAAACCCTTTATGAATTTTCTTCTTTTCATACCATATATAGGCGTGCCAACCAAATCTATTATCAAACCCTTCCAGATCCAACAATTCTCCATTTTCTAATTTAATCCACTCCTTTAACCAGCATAAGCAAGATGCTTCATAATATAGTTTCAAATCTGGCAGGGCGAAGCCACCTCTTTCCTTCGCATCTGTTAGTAACTTAAACTGAATCCTTGGCTTCTTACCCTGCCAGATATACCTTGATATTATCTTTTGCCATTCTTTAAATATTGATGTCCCCTTAATTATCGGGAGTGATTGAAATAAAAACAACATCTTTGGTAGCACGCCCATCTTTATCGTTGATATTCTCCCCCAAAAGGATAACTTCAACCTTCCCCACACCTCCAAATCCCTTTTTATACCATTCCACACAGGTATATAATTATTTTGAAACAAATCTATATTTCTGGGGGTTAACCAAATTCCTAAATATCTCACTTTGTTCACCACCTCTATTCCAGTTTATTGTTGCATTACCTCTATTGATTCTGAAACTTGACCATAGAAATACTCATGCAGTCCATAGTGCTGGGTACCAATAGTTCATAGGTAGATTCAACTAATCTGGATCATTTGGATAAGAATGCAATGCAAGGACAAAAAATGGGAAACAGCTCAATCCACCCAGGAACATTCCTACAATATTTAATTTGGCCTATGCATAGCTGTCAGTGAGTAATTGATTGTAAACTATTACGCATTATGCTCCTAAAATGTTGCACGTTGCCAAAGAGCAAACTCACATGATCAAGATGGTGCATGGAAAATGGCTATATTTACACATAATGTTGAATCATGGGTTGTTTTAACCATGGTTTGTTCAACAAGCCATGATTTGCCTCACAGATGAGAAAACAAGCCATGGTCAGACCATAGTTGTTAAAAACCACGATTTGTAAGCCGTCAACAAACCATGACTTCACATTGTGGTTTAATGCAATGAAAACCAACCATGGCTAGTATGCTGGGCTGGGTTCAGATGCTAAAAAACAATCAAACAACCCTACACTTTGGCTTTAAAAAATCCATGGTTTAATACTACAGTATGTGTGAAGGAGGTCAGTGTAAATGGAATGTGACTTACAGATTGTGACTCTTTATCACACACCCAAGCTTCACCCAGATTTGGTGATCTTTCTTCTGTATTTCATGGTTCATTGCACTGCTGCTAGAAATAGGTTACATAATGAAGAGTTGCATGCACAACACCTTGTGTTTTCTGGCGGGGGCTCAGTGTCAAGGTCAGCGGCCATGTGCCTTGCTGGCCCCAGAGATGTTCTCAGTCTCAATACCAGAGCCAGAGGCTCCTGTTAGTTAGCTACGCTGCAGTCTTCCAGCCCTGGTGGCTCCTAGGTATTGGTTCTTCCCCTAACACCCCTTGCTTTGCACAGCAGCTCTCTGGCAAGACCCACACACTCCTCCACTGTTCAGGCGATGCTCTCCATTCTTCCCTCTATCTTTGTTGCCTCTGCATGTCTCCAATGTCCCTCCTCCCGTGCAACTTTCACTTCGAGAGAGCATGTACCCTGGAAAGTTATGGTGACCCTGAGTGCCTGCAGTTTCTCCTCTTATATGGTGCTCAGTTGCTGGGTGAAGACTCACCACTTGGCTTCATTGGTCTCAGGTGCTGACCTGGCTCTTAACTGGCTTCAGGTGGAGAGTCATGTGTTCTCAGTCTTGCACTCCTCCTCCTTGGCAGGCCGTCAAAGAGTCATGTTCCTCCAGAATCCTAGCCCTCTTCTTGCTGGAGGGCTGTGTGATTTCTTCTTCCCTATGTTCCTGGTATTCCATGCTGTTTTCTTGCTCTCCCATTGGCCACCAGCTCCTCCGACATCTCTCTGTGTTTCATGGGGATCCTGAGGTCTCCTGACCCAAGACCCAAGGACCCCCAGCAGCTGCTGGTGCCCTTATATGGGTCATTCTTGTCCTGCCAGTCTTGGTGTCTTTGCCATTCCACAATGCTTTGCAATTCTTGAACCTAATTCAGTAGCTAATGTGTTGTTGTTGTTGTTGTTTAGTTGTTTAGTTGTGTCCGACTCTTCATGACCCCATGGACCAGAGCACGCCAGGCACTCCTGTCTTCCACTGCCTCCCGCAGTTTGGTCAAACTCATGCTGGTAGCTTCAAGAACACTGTCCAACCATCTCGTCCTCTGCCGTCCCCTTCTCCTTGTGCCCTCCATCTTTCCCAATATCAGGGTCTTTTCCAGGGAGTCTTCTCTTCTCATGAGGTGGCCAAAGTCTTGGAGCCTCAGCTTCAGGATCTGTCCTTCCAGTGAGCACTCAGGGCTGCTTTCCTTAAGAATGGATAGGTTTGATCTTCTTGCAGTCCATGGGACTCTCAAGAGTCTCCTCCAGCACCATAATTCAAAAGCATCAATTCTTCGGCGATCAGCCTTCTTTATGGTCCAGCTCTCACTTCCATACATAACTACTGGATGTAGTAAGCTAAGGTATAGCTGCTGATAAACTGCAACCCCTCTTTGTGAAAGAATGGATCTGTAACCTTTCAGAAGCAAATAGGTATATTTGCAGAATACACTCCAGCATTGTGCACAAATTAACATCAGCACCTGGGGCACAAAACAATAACAATCGTATAGGAGAAGGTATATGCCAAACTGGGGTCTCTGTGGTTAGTTTATGTCTCTGTTTGTTAAATCATGCATAGACTAAAGAAGCTGTGAAGTAATACCCCCGTCGCCATCCATTGTTGACTTGGGTTAAATGGGGATCGTTGTCATACATAGCCCCAAGGGTTCAAACACCAGTTTGAAATCCAACAGCCATCGCTACAGCGTTGAGCTTGAAGCAGCCTATGCAAGCTGTTCAATGGCTTAATATCAATTACGGAGTTTAATTAACACGATCAAGTGAAGCAATATTGACTTCAATTAGAGTAAATATGCCATTCAAGCTTGCTGGGGCAGGGGGAGCAGAGGGAAGGTGGCCAACTGATATTTTCAGATATACCCTCCAGGCTCTCGGCAGTCATTCACAGCCAAGGTGTCAGTCAATATACTAACCAATCTGTCACATCAACAACAGAAGGCTGAGCAGACATTCCCTGTCAGATTAGTCAGCTCCTTGGCAAATGAAGCTTACAGTCAAATGACAGAAAGTCCGATGCAGAAGACAACTGTTCTTTTCTGTTATTGTTTGCTCTGCTTAGCTATAACATATCAGCAGATGAAACAGGGCCGGCTTGGGGTTTTGTAGGCCCTGAGCAAGAGATCCTCACTGCCATTTCTGCCACTCTGCTGTGTTTCCTCGTTGATGCTACCAAATGCTTGTTTGCCAGAGAACCGATGAGCCAGCAGGCATTCACATCTACTCCTCCTCCTCATCTCTTGCTGGAGATTCTCTGTCCCTTTTCAAAGGTTCATTGGAGGAAGCAACAAGAGTTAAACCAGTTTTAACTCAATTTAAATTTCTGGCCTAAGATATGAGTCTCGGATCCAAACAGAAATAGCAGTCGAAATAAATAACGAAAATTTAAAATTGCACACGAAAGCTTATACCCAGAACGTACTTAGTTGGTCTCTAAAGTGCTACTGGACAATTTATTTATTTATTTATTTATTTATTTATTTATTTATTTATTTATTTATTTATTATTTTTACTGTGTCAGACCAACACTGCTACCTACCTGAATCTAGAAATAGCAGTATAATGAATGGCAAGACTGCAACCTGTAGGTTTCATTGACTCTTCAATAGGATAAACGCCATAGAAATTGGGTGCCCCCATATCTCTCATCAATACTACCTCAAGACTGCATTTTATCGTATCTTCTAAAGGCATTCAACTCTTTTCATGATAACACCTTTCTCAAGTGATTTCTAAAGTAATTCCTTCCTAATCCATTTCTTCCCACATCTGCCTAACCTCCCCTTCCTCTAACAAGGCTGAGTGAAGATGTCAGCCCAGTCTTTGGTCAATTCAAACCCCCCTGCACCAGGGGTGGCTACCCCTGGCTTAGGGTCCTGATCCAGACCACCAGGACCCTTTCAGCTTTGGCAGCAGTTGCAAAATGAGGGATGTAGACATGAGGATAGGTAGGCAAAATGCTCCCTCCTCTGTCATCAAATTATTATTATTATTATTATTATTATTATTATTATTATTATCATCATCATCATCATCATCATCATCATCATCATCATCATTACTATTATACCACCACGCTATACCCACAGGTCCCAGGGTGGTTACAACATAAAAACACGATATAAAACACAAAATACATAATAAAAACAAAACCAACCCAAGATTCCTCCCTCATGTTAACTTGATGAGGAGGGAGGGGGCAATAACCCCTCTCATCTTATTAGCATAGATTAGTGGAGCAAGGGGTTCTGTGCACTTCTATGTCCTGTGTTTTGTACATCCGTTTGCCCTATATCTGGGGTGAATGTGTGTGAGAGTGTGCATGCGCAAGAATGCATGTGAGACTTTGTGGGTTGCTACACCCACCATTGGAATGTGATCACACCTGATCTAAGGGCTCATCCGCGCTTCAGCTAGAAAGTGTGGGTCCAAGCGGTTTTGCATTTGCCCCACAGCTTTCCCCTGGAAAACACTCTTTACTGCTGAATCAGAACAAACAGCAATTCACAGAAAACCCGATTGCTGTTTGGCCTGATTCAGTGGTAAACTGCAGGGTTCCCTGGGTGGTGGGGCAAATGGAAGTTTGGATGAGCTCTAAGTCATGAACCAAATACTTATGCTCACTGCCTGACAATGACTTCTGTAGTTCTGGCAAGAAAGAAAGGTCTCTCTCTCTCTCTCTCTCTCTCTCTCTCTCTCTCTCTCTCTCTGTCACACACACACACACACACACACACACACAGTCTGTGCAATGATCTTGAAATCACTGCTTCTGCCCGAATTATTTCTGTTTTTGCATCCAGGCTGGTCAAGGCTCCTCATGTAAAAAGCAAGTGTTATACCGAACTGGTTCTTTAGTGTATTTGCTTGTCTAATTATGTTCGCAATGGTAGAAAGATTAACATGCCATGAATCGCTACTGGACAGCTCCATTTCCAAATTCCACACCATTCTCTCCCTATCTCTAGATTAGTTTTGCTTTAAATATAGGATTAGCAAAATCTTGATATTTACTGGAGGTTTCATTATCTATATCATTTGACAAGGGATAACAATGGATCTAATTGAACAGGACATACTAACTAAGGATGCAATCCTATCCCCACTTACCTGGGAGCAAGTCCTGTTTCTATCCCAGTGTGCATCTGTTGGAATTATCTGTAAACTGCTTTTAGGTGTGAAATGGTTTTGAAACACAAGTATTGTTTTTGTATGTGGAATAGTTTTTACTTGTTTTTTATATGGAACTGTTATTAGTTCTTCTTACACTTCTTACACTTTTATTTGTTTTTACAGTTGAAAAGTTTATTGTTGTAACCTGCCCTGGGATTTTATAAAGGACCCCTGACAGTTAAGTCCAGTCATGAACAACTGTGGGGTTGCGGCGCTCATCTCGCTTTACTGGCCAAGGGAGCCGACGTTTGTCCGCAGACAGTTTTTCCGGGTAATGTGGCCAGCATGACTAAGCCGCTTCTGGCGAAACCAGAGCAGCTCACAGAAACACCGTTTACCTTCCTGCCGGAGCAGTACCTATTTATCTAATTGCACTTTGACGTGCTTTCGAACTGCTAGCTTGGCAGGAGCTGTGACTGAGCAACAGGAGCTCACCCCATCGCGGGGATTCGAACCACCGACCTTCCGATCAGCAAGCCCTAGGCTCAGTGGTTTAGACCACTGCTCACCGCGCTTTATGGTAAAGAGCAAAATAAGAAGTCTAATAAAATAGAATAAAAACTCAATGGGACTTACATCTGTGTGGCCATGCCTAGGGATGGACTGTTAGAATTTCTTCCATCAATACTCTGAACTCTCCAAATATTTCCAAGAACATACAAAGTCCTACAACATATTGGGGGAGGGAATCTATTGCTGACATGTCCATCAACTTATAGTTTTATCTGGAAGGATTTAACATACTATGTGTCAGGGCCATGTGCTGACTCTGACCCAATCCCAGATTCTGAACCACATCAAGCCACTTTGGGTTGACCTGGGATTTGTCCATAGAAGGTTGAGATGGCCCTGGATTAACTTGGTTGGACTGGGTCCACCCAGATTGAGGTGGATAGTGGTTTGGTGAGGGGAGGGGATGAGATGAGATGAGATGCTTGTAGAAAACGTACTAATTTCATGTTTCATTAGAGTTTTAAACCCTTACATGCGGTGGCGAGCAATGAGTTGTATCTAAGTTATACTCAGAGTAGAACCACTGAAATTAATGGACTTAAATTAGTCATGTTCATTAATTTCAATGTCTCTACTCTGAGTAGGTCTAATGTTGGTTACAACTGGGAGGATCTGCAGCCAAATCACAAATGCATGATTGCTAGTTAGTCACAAACAGGGGACTCTGTGGTGTCATATTCTATAAACTTGTGTGGCGGGAATGGAAACAATAGAAACGTAATATTTTTCTTCCTGTGATGACACACTCCTACGTGCAATGGGGTAGATTGTCTGTGAGCTCTTCTCCAAAGGGCACACTCCATTTTGAACTATGGAATTTTGTAACTTTTAAGGATTAATGTCTGCCTGATTTTCATCACTGTAACTGTTGAAGCCTGGCCTGGCAAGACTTTTAATGTGAGTAACCCTTATATTTTCTTGTTTTCCCTAAACAATCTTTGTTTAGAGGGAAACATAAGTTGCTCATCCCAGGGGACCATGCCATAGGTTAAGAAGGTTCTTGGCAAATACTTTTTTGGTGTGTATATGTGTGTATGGAGCAAATACTGAGTTATAACATAGAAAATGATCCCTTTTAAAATGTAATAAAATTACATTTCTATGAGAATTGAGTGTCATATACTTAGAAATCAACAAAAGTTTGAATCAATTCGAAATCTAGCAAATATTCAAAATTCTGAATTTTGAAGTTTTAGCTTTTTAAACTTCTTATTCAGTCATCATCAGGTGATTGCCTCATTTTATAATTATTATCCTCTGTTTTGTTACAAATAACAACAAATAAAAAATAAAGAGAGGGATGACTTTCTTTGTATTTTTAAGAGCAAAACCAGGCTTGGTTTCATCTTCCTCTGCAAGTCTGTTTAGCTAAACAGATTTCTCACTGGAGTGTCATGTTCTCTTTGATATAAGAGATCGTTCTACAGTCTTCATATCTCTCTGCCAAAAGGGACTCACCTATTATCTCCAATTGCAGGCAATTCGAACTTTAAGCAAGCTTGTCTTTATCAACCACTGTTTTAACAGCTGATTAATTAGGACTGCAGGGAATCCAGTGGAGGGCTTTATCTGAAGAGCAGCTCAACCATTAGCAGAAGAAACTTCCTCGTACACTCCTAGCTCAGATAACAGAGTAAGATAATAGCCCACAATCCTTTTCTGGCTAATTCAAATAGAGGCACTCCCTCTTATGCCAATACAGAGGAAGTCAAACAAACCCCCATCATAATAAATCATTATAGTTCTGCATTCTGTAATGCAAGTAAATAGTAATGTAAAAGACACCTAAACATCAAATAATGGGAGTTACAGAGCAGTGGATCACACAGGCTAACATTTTTTGGGGGTAGGGGGGGAACTTAGTGCCCCCGTTCACTCCATCTCTTGAGCGCATGAAGCATTAATGAAAGCATTGCCTGTGATCAGTGGCGTAGCGTGGGGGTTGCAGGGGGGGCCGGCTGCACCGGGCGCAACATCTGGGGGTTAGGGTTAGGGGTAGGGTTAGGGGGCGCAAATCCACGGGTTAGGGGGCGCAAATCCATGGGTTAGGGGGAGCAAATTACTTGCCTTGCCCCGGGTGCTGACAACCCACGCTACGCCACTGCCTGTGATCCAAAGCAGAATCCATGTTATGGCAGCAGATGCTCAAGAATAACTACAGTGGTACCTCGGGTTACATATGCTTCAGGTTACATACACTTCAGGTTACAGACTCTGCTAACCCAGAAATAGTGCTTCAGGTTAAGAACTTTGCTTCAGGATGAGAACAGAAATTGCGCGGTGGCGGCGCGGCAGCAGCAGGAGGTCCCATTAGCTAAAGTGGTGCTTCAGGTTAAGAACAGTTTCAGGTGAAGTACGGACCTCCGGAACGAATTAAGTACTTAACCCGAGGTACCACTGTAGTTATAAGCTACAAGCCAGATTGCACAACATTCCACCCCACCCCCCTTGACTACAAGAAACTAACATGGTCATTTGAAGGGGCCTTCCAATTCTGAGTGGAACAGTTTATTGTTGTATTCATTTCATAAAATTTCTACACCGCTTGATTGTAAAAAAAACAACAACAAACCCTCAAAGCGGTTTACAAAAGATAAAACATTAAGTTAGGAATGTTTTGTCTTCGAAGATGTGTTCTAGGTCAGCTGTTCACAAACTGCATCTTGATTTTCCATACTATTCCTTAGAAATGGGCACAGGCCAGGGTTTTGCCTTCTATGTTTCAAAAAATCCTGATTCTGAGCTACTCTGTGCCCTCTCCACTTTGATCTGTGTTTCAGGTTCTGAGTCACTCTGCATAATGTGAAGCTCTGTGTTTTCCTAATCGCTCTAATGGGGAATCTAAACAAATGGTTATATATTCTGTCCCATTTGAGGCCAAAGTGGTTGAAATTTACAGGTGCACAAGCTTCATCAGAATAGGTGCAGGAGGGGTGGTGGGGAAAACGTAAATGAGATTCACTTTCTTCCATAATTCTTTGGTGGAGGGAGTCATGGATTTGTCTCTTTCTTACCTTAAAATAATTAAGAGATTATCAATTGCCATGCATTCTTGTTTGTATGGTTTTTTTAAACAACAACAACTTTACAGCTTCATATCAGCCTTTCTTTTGGGTGGTTGTGTACTCGGTTTGGCTTTAAAAAGGTAAAGGGACCCCTGACCAGTAGGTCCAGTCATGGCCAACTCTGGGGTTGCGGCACTCATCTCACTTTATTGGCCGAGGGAGTTAGCTTCCGGGTCATGTGGCCAGCATGACTAAGCTGCTTCTGGCGAACCAGAGCAATGCATGGAAACTCCATTTACCTTCCCGCTGGAGTGGTACCTATTTATCTACTTGCACTTTGACGTGATTCTGAACTGCTAGGTTGGCAGGAGCAGGGACCGAGCAACAGGAGCTCACCCCATCTTGGGGATTCAAACCGCTGACCTTCTGATCGGCAAGTCCTAGGCTCTGTGGTTTAACCCACAGCGCCACCTGCGTCCCTTACAGGAATCCTAATATGCCTTTGCAGATCTCTGGTGGATCTGCTGCCTTTGGAGTTCTGAATTGCTCTGGGTTGGTTGGCTTTTTGTTAAAACAGAACAATGAAAGATATTTATTTATTTATTTATTTATTTATTTATTTATTTATTTATTCACTTACTAATTTAAGAAAATTATACAAACAGCAAAACAAAGAAGCCTAAATTAACATTGCCTTCTACTGATAAGAAATAATAATAACTCTTACAATAATGGCAATACTAAAAATACATTTACTTTCCCTTTTGAACTTCTATTCTGGTTACAATATATTACAATTTTCTTTCCTTTTAGAAAGCTTTTAACCGCTAAAAAAATTCTCTGCTACTGTTGGCGCCGTGGGTTAAACCACAGAGCTTAGGGCTTGCCAATCAGAAGAAGAAGAAGAAGAAGAAGAAGAAGAAGAAGAAGAAGAGGAGGAGGAGTTTGGATTTGATATCCCGCTTTATCACTACACGAAAGAGTCTCAAAGCGGCTAACATTCTCTTTTCCCTTCCTCCCCCACAAAAAACACTCTGTGAGGTGAGTGGGGCTGAGAGACTTCAGAGAAGTGTGACTAGCCCAAGGTCACCCAGCAGCTGCATGTGGAGGAGTGGAGACGCGAACCCGGTTCACCAGATTACGAGTCCACCGCTCTTAACCACTACACCACACTGGCGTAGTGGTCGGAGGTTCAAATCCCCGCGACAGGGCAACCTTTGAGAGCAATGTTTGATTTCTGTTTAAATCCAAGGCTGTGGGAATGGTAGACACTTTTGGAGTGTTAGTGCTGTGAACCCCTGCATTGTATACTCAGGTTGTATCAAACTGGTTGCTCAAACTGTATATCATAACAACATCACAGTCTCTGCTGTGCCTCATCCCCAAAAGGAAACACAACCCCTTGGTAAGCACCTGGAACCCCTGGAATATTGCACCATTCAGAGACTGGGGTGGCGTTCAACAGTATTCAACGAGGTTCACTGCCTAGTAAGTTTGCTTAAGGTTGCATTTTCCCATTTCTCTCTAAAAGGCAGCAAAGCCAAAGCCTGGTTATTATTATCCAGGAGGATATTCCAGTGCTGGGGTGCCACCACTGAGAAGGCCCATCTGTCATGCTCACTTACCTGGTGGCCTGAGGGGATAGCACACACAGAGCAGTGTATCCAAGGCAGTTCTTAAAGCCTGGGGAGGCCTATACTGGACTAATCTGCTTCAGCACAGCCTACCATCACAAATAGCATGTTGCTTAGGAAAAGGGCAGCACAGTGGTTCTCTTGTTGCTGTGGTACCAGAGCTTCTTCTTCTTCTTTGGCAATCACTCATAGCTGAGTAAGATTGTCTTCCATAAACATGGTTTTAACAATGAGTCCATAAGTGACTGTGGAGGCCAATTCTGGATCCACACATCCTTCCACAGTGGGGACATTGGTTTCCGGGCAGGAGTTGATCCCGGTGTGGATTTGCCAAGCGTGCCTTCCTCTTAGCACGTTTCTCCCTTGCGTCCTGAGTTCGACAAAGCCAGTATTAGAGCACAACATAAGTGGTCCAAGTCACAGCTTTCCTTGTGAGTGTAGAACTCTCTAAAGTAGAACTCTCAGAGTAGAACTGTATGCCACTAGCAATGGTATATCAGAAGATGTGGGCCCAGTATTCTCCCCCGGCAACACCACTGATAATATTTGGCATTAATGCAAGTAGGTTCTTTAGAAGAGGAAGATCTCATAATGAAAATTATATTTTGAATTAATATTACCCATGAAATCCTTCAGTGTGGGACTCATTGATATTAAACGGGCTTTTTCTTCTACATCTCAAGGAAAGAAAGAGGGGAGAAGCTATCCGTATGCTCTATAATTAAGCATTTCGCAGAACCCCGTTCCCCAGATATCTCCCGTGAAATGACTGACATATGGTATCACTCTTAGATCTGCAAATCACAAAGAGAGGAAGAGGGCCCCTTTTATTATACCATAATAACACGCTTGGAATATTCTAACAGCTATAATGAAATGTGATAAGTATGACAGCCACAATCTGCTCCCAGAGATGTCTTGAGCCGTTGGTTGAATTGCCACACTTCGGAAAATATGTCATGTCAGAGCTAAATGCAAAATTCACAGAGGTTTGGGAGGGAGGGGGAAGCAAGGGGGGAACCTTAATTTTCACATTTTGCTGTGTACAGCAATTTTCAAATCACTGGTTGTCGGGAAATGATACAAATTTTTACTTGTCATCAATGGAGATTGCTGCTTCCTTATCATCACTGGGGACACTGGGAAATGTTTTAGGAGTGCTAACTTTCTGAGATGTGGTGCAGCCTCCCATGAAAAGGGCTTTCATCATAGATCTGGGTTTCCCCACACCTGCTTATATGCCCTGGATGGGTTACAGAAAGTCTTAAAGGAGGAATGAAGGCAACCTGCAGAAAAGTCAGTACTGAGTTCTAAGCGCTATTAGGGCTGAATTCAAAACACTGTAAAACAACCCACTTTGTTCCAGAAAGCTACCAGAAACTAAAAATAAAGTAAAGGTAAAGGTAAAGGTACCCCTGCCCGTACGGGCCAGTCTTGACAGACTCTGGGGTTGTGCGCCCATCTCACTTAAGAGGCCAGGGGCCAGCGCTGTCCGGAGACACTTCCGGGTCACGTGGCCAGCGTGACATCGCTGCTCTGGCGAGCCAGAGCCGCACACGGAAACGCCGTTTACCTTCCCGCTGGTAAGCGGTCCTATTGGACATTAAATGGTAGGTTGGGACACACCACTGATTGCTTCATGGCTTAAGACTGGTTTCACCAGTGGTGCTGCCACCGTGAACGTACATGGTTTAAAAAAAGAAGTGGTTTCCACCATGCATTTGAGTTAGAGCACAGACGGAGAAACTGGGGGCCGCCCAGGTGTTGCTGGACTACAAATCCCATCTTCCCTGACCATTGCCCATGTTGGCTGGGGCTGATGGAAGTGGGAATCTAGCAACAGGTTTCAGAGCCACAAGTTCTCAAGCCTGGGCTAAAGGCAACACCTGGGTCTGAAAATTATGGAGATGGAGTGGAGTCTGAGTTTTAATAACAACAACAACAACAACAACAACAACAACAACAACAACAACAACAATATGCTGTCCATCCAACTGGGTTGCCTCAGTCACGCTGGGTGGCTCCCAACAAAATATTAAAAACCACAACAAAACATAAACCATTAAAAACTTCCACGAACAGGGCTGCCTTCAGATGTCTTGGACTTTTAGAATAGTTGTTTATCTGTTTGACTTTGGAGGACGTTCCACAGGGCAGGCGCCATTGCCGAGAAGGCCCTCTGCCTGCTTCCCTGTAACTTCACTTCTCGTAGTGAGGGAACCACCAGAAGGCTCTTGGAGCAGCTGGACCTGTCTGGGCTGGACAATGGAGGAGGAGATGTTTCTTCACGTACACAGGGCCGAGGCCATTTAGGGCTTTAAGGGTCAACACCAACAATTTGAATTGTGCTCAGAAACGTGCTGCTAATCCCCAGCATCTATAGGAAGGACTTTGATAGGCCCCTGCTTGAAATCCTGGAGGCTGCTACCAGTCAGTGTAGAGAATGCTAAGCTAGATGAACCAATGGTTTGACTCAGTATAAGGTAGCTTCTTGTGTTCCTATGCTCCTCTCTACATTTACAGCGCAGGTGGCGCTGTGGTCTAAACTACTGAGCCTAGGGCTTGCTGATCGGAAGGTCAGCAGTTCGAATCCCCACGACAGGGTGAGCTCCTCTTTGTTCGGTCTCTGTTCCTGCCCACCTAGCAGTTTGAAAGCACATCAAAGTGCAAGTAGATAAATAGGTACCGCTCTGGCAGGAAGGTAAACGGTATATCCGTGCACTGCTCTGGTTCGCCAGAAGTGGCTTGGTCATGTTGACCACATGACCTGGAAGCTGTCTGCGAACAAACACCGGCTCCCTTATCCTATAGAGTGAGATGAGTGCGCAACCCCAGAGTTGTCCGCGACTGGGCCTAACGGTCAGGGGTCCGTTTACATTTACCTCAGGCCCCCAATCTCTTTTCCCCTTTTAAACATTAAATTATTATTTTATTTTATTTGCTTTGCTTGTAGGGCAGCTGAGCTCACTGCAAAGTACAATGCTGAGGAGTCTCTTATCAACCCAGCAAATCTTAATTTCCCAGGGATAGATATTAGCATATACAAATGTTATGCAAATGAGTGTCATGAGCCTGTCTCTGGATCTCTTCAAGCACCTAGTGATACCCCTGGCTGACTGAATTGTGAAGAGGCTCAAAAGGTGGTGTATATGAATGAAGATGTTAGATTGGTATCCTTCCCGGTTGGGGATTCAGTACACAACAGGCAATTATGAAGCAGAGATACCGCAAGACACTTCTGAAAAGCTTTTCCTACTCCTGCAAAAGTTTCCATTTCATTACGGCTTGTTTGTCCCTCCCCCTCCTCGCCCGCCCTTCCCAAAGCTGTTCCATTCTGGGTTTTTTCCTCCCCCTCAGAACATATATTTCGAGAATAGACTCTCCCTTGTTTCAAAAAACATAAGCCAGGCAATTGTTTTAGCACTGGCCAACTGTGTGAGGCCGATGAAGTTTGAGAGGGTAAGGAAATGATCTTCTTATCTGAAGGCTTCCCCACAAACTTGAAAGGTGCGTGGGTCACAGTGGCAGGAAGTTATATTTGGAGAGCTTGCTATGAAGATCTATGAATGGCCTGGAGATATAAGCCTCACATCAAATAGCTGACCCTTCCCTGTGCTTGAATCTGACAGGTCAGTCTAAGATATATTTTTTTAAAAAAAATAAAATTAAAAGCTGGGAGGCCTGAGTAGCACCCACACAAGTTGTTGAATGAACCCCTTCACTCAAAAGTTGGAACAAAGCCCTCTGCTTGTGCAAGGCTTTGTGGAAAGCTTCTCTGAGCTGCCTAGGAAGCACGGCTTGCTGAACACCCGTAGACCTCTGGCAAACAAGTTCATCATCTCTTGTTTCAAATGTAGAGGACAGTAGGATCCTTGTGGTCAATGCAGAAAATGCAAGGGGGAAGCGTTCCCTTGTTTTCATCCATTTCAGAGGTTGGGTCCACACACGCAGCAGAATGAAATGGTAGAAAAGCTGAGGTGACAGAATGGACTGTGTGAAGGGGTTCCACTTTTGAAGGCACCCCAAGATTCATACACACACACACACACACACCCTCCATGCAAATAGTACCTTGGGTTACATACGCTTCAGGTTACAGACTCCGCTAACCCAGCAATAGTACCGCAGGTTAAGAACTTTGCTTCAGGATGAGAACAGAAATCATGCTCTGGTGGTGCGGCGGCAGCAGGAGGCCCCATTAGCTAAAGTGGTGCTTCAGGATAATAGCAGTTTCAGGTTAAGAACGGACCTCCGGAACGAATTAAGTACTTAACCCAAGGTACCACTGTAGTGCATCAGGGAGAGAGGTTCTACCTCAAGTCATATGCCTACTATGCTGGCACTATACCACTTCAGGTTGGGCCTAAAGTTGGGCTGCGGGCACGGGATGCCATTTTGGCTGCTACCCCACATAAAATAAAGTCATGCAACTTAAAACTAGGGTGTCAGGGAGAAACAGACTAACATAGTCTGCTCCTCATTGTGATAGTTTTCTATTTGCAGGGACTCTATTAATGTTGTTGTTGTCATCCGTCCGCTTTGAGAGACAATGGAGTGTGCTCTGGGGGTGAATTGACCTCCCCAGGGCACAATGCTGGGCACTGTGTATGGAGGTCCTGCCTAGAGGAAAAGACTCCCCTCTCAGCCTCGCTGATGTGGTCCAAAGGAAATCAAAGCAATACATTTGGCACCAGCTTGGCTGCAGGAGTTGCCAGAAGGAGGCGTACAAGGCGCCATCGAACTGTCTTAGGGATTCCACTCAGGATTTGTGTAGGGTTTAGCCTTTTCTCCTGAAGGTAGCCCACAAGGCAGCAGACCTACCTAGAATACTAGCTATTGCACCCGGTTCAGTGTCACCTGCAAATTTTTATGAACATCCTTTCCACTCCATTCAAGCCATTTATAAAGATGTTAAACAACTCAAGGCCCAGAAATGGGAATTCTGCAAATGGGTATATTGCAGGAATCCATCCATTTATGCCTTTAGTGGCCAAACATGTCCTGTTTGGGCAACCAAAGCAGTCAGCATCTCCTGTTTGCTTAAGTTTTGCTCAAGCTGTAAAAATGGTTTCGACCGGGTGTGGATGTGTTTTCTAGCAAGTGTATGAGACATTATAAATTGTGAACTGGAGACTGCATGGCCCTACCAGCGGTTCTCAACCTGTGGGTCCCCAGATGTTGTTTGATTACCACTCCCATCATCCCTGAGCTCTGGCCTTGCTAGCTAGGGGTGATGGGAGTTGTAGTTCAACAACATCTGGGGACGGACAGGTTGAGAAAGGCTGCTACCGAAGAAGACCTCCTAGAATCAAGGCATTTGAAAGTAAGCAAAATGTATGACTAACCCTGACTTAAAAGACTGAAATGCTTTGATCTGTCATCGCAAGATTACATTTCCTCCAAAATTATATCAACGATCACCTTTTGCACTCCTCCAGTTAGCTTATGGGTGGGAGGATCTTTTCGGCACTACAGCCTTGTTTTATTAGTTTGTGTGTTTTTTCTTTGTCTTTTCTTTGGCCAGGATCCAACAACCTTCTTGCATGAGTGGAAAGCAGTTCTGTCCATGCAATGGAAGGCTCTAATTTCAGTGAGTTTCGCCCTCAAGCTGCTTGCTGCTCCTGGGACAACATCCAGTGTCATTCTGGCTTTTGAAGACCCTGAGATCACAGGCCCTCATCAGCAACCTTCCAGTGGCCACATGCTAGCAATGGGCAAACGTGGGTGAGGTCAAAGGCAAAAGTAGCCAGACCAATAAATAATAATAATAATAATAATAATAATAATAATAATAATAATAATTTTATTTATATCCCGCCCTCCCCAGCCGAAGCCGGGCTCAGGGCGGCTAACAACAATAAAACAGTACAAAAGTACAGCACAACAACACTCTAAAATCATTCATTATAAAATTAATTAAATTCCAGCCACTGGCCACCATTGGGCCAGAGCTCCGCGAAGATTGCCAAGGGAGGGAGTCAGGCTGTACCCTGGCCAAAGGCCTGGTGGAACAGCTCTGTCTTGCAGGCCCTGCAGAAAGATGTCAAGTCCTGCAGGGCCCTAGTCTCTTGTGACAGAGTGTTCCACCAGGTCGGAGCCACAGCCGAAAAAGCCCTGGCTCTAGTTGAGGCCAGCCTAACTTCTCTGTGGCCTGGGACCTTCAAGATGTTTTTATTTGAAGACTGTAAGTTTCTCTGTGGGACATACCAGGAGAGGCGATCCCGTAGGTACAAGGCTCCTAGGCTGTATAGGGCTTTAAAGGTTAAAACCAGCACCCTAAACCTGATCCTGTACTCCACCGGGAGCCAGTGCAGCTGGTATAGTACCGGGTGAATGTGATCTCGCAGCGAGGACCCCGTAAGGAGTCTCGCTGCAGCATTCTGCACCCGCTGGAGTTTCTGGGTCAGTCTCAAGGGCAGCCCCACGTAGAGCGAGTTACAATAATCCAGTCTGGAGGTGACCGTCACGTGGATCACAGTGGCTAGGTCAGGGCGAGAGAGGTAAGGAGCCAACTGCTTAGCTTGGCGGAGATGGAAAAATGCCGCCTTTGTTATAGCTGCAATCTGCGCCTCCATGGAAAGGGAGGTGTCGAAGATTACACCCAAACTCTTAACGGACGGTGCTGGCACTAATTGCCCTCCCACAAGAGATGGGAGTTGTCCCCCCCAATCCCATATCGTCCCGTCCCAGCCACAGGACCTCTGTCTTCGAAGGATTTAGTTTCAACCGGCTCCCATGTAACCATCCAACCACAGCTTCCAAACATCTGGTCAGTGTGTCTGGGGCCGAGTCAGGATGGCCATCCATCAACAGATAGAGTTGGGTGTCATCGGCATACTAATGGCAACCCAGCCCAAAACTCCAGACAAGCTGGGCGAGGGGGTGCATAAAGATGTTGAAAAGCATCGGGGAGAGTATTGCACCCTGAGGTACTCCACACACCAAGGAGTGGCGCGATGACAATTCCCCCCCAAGCACCACCCTCTGTCCCCGACCAGAGAGAAACGAGTGCAGCCATTGAAGGACTGTGCCCTGGATCCCCACGTCAGCAAGGCGGTGGTCCAGAAGTTGGTGATCGACCATGTCGAAAGCTGCTGACAGATCTAGAAGAATCAGCAGCCCCAACCTGCCTCGATTCAGCTGTCTACGAAGATCATCTGTTAGGGCAACCAGAGCCGTCTCGGTCCCATGACCAGCGCAGAAGCCAGACTGGAATGGATCCAGAGCCGATGTTTCATCCAGAAACCCACCAAGCTGTTCAGCAACCGCTCTCTCAATCACCTTACCCAGGAACGGAAGATTCGAAACCGGGCGGTAATTGGATAGATCTAAAGGATCTAATGATGTTTTCTTAAAGAGCGGGCGCACCACTGCCTCCTTCAGTTCCCCTGGGAATGTCCCCGTGCCAAGGGACAAATTGATGATATCCCCCAGGAGGCCCCACACCTCGTCTGGACACGCTCTAATCAGCCAAGATGGGCACGGGTCAAGAGGACAGGTGGTGGGCTTTCCAGCTCGGAGGAGTCAGTCCACATCGGCTGGGGATATCCGGTCGAAGTGGTCCAATACTGGACCCAAGGACAGTCAAGGGGCCTCCAGTTCCTTTATTGTATCCAAACTGGCAGGGAGGTCATGGCAGAGCAACAAGACCTTCTCTGCAAAAAAGCTCGCAAATGCATCACAGCTGTGTGTCAAATTGTTATTTAAATTTGGCTGTCCCTCAAGGGACGTTAAAGACCTGATTATACTAAATAATTGCGCCGGGCGAGAGCTAGCGGATGCAATGGAGGCCGAGAAGTAAGACTTCTTAGCAGCCTTCACCGCCATCTCGTAGGTTTTCATAAAAGCCCTATAAGATGTTCTTGAGGCTCCGTCACGGGCACCCCGCCATACTCGCTCTAGCTGCCTGAGGTCCCGCTTCATTTTCCAGAGCTCCTCAGTAAACCAGGGAGCCCGGTTTCTGCGGGGTCCCAGAGGGCGCTTAGGTGCGATCTCATCGATGGCTGCCAGGCGCTGGATATTCCAGCCCTCAACAAGCTCAGTCAATGAGTCGCCAGGGGGAGCAAGGTCCCGCAAGGCTTGGCGGAATCTATCAGGGTCCATCAGCCTCTGCGGGCGAGCCCAAATCGGCTCGCCACCTAAGCAGGGTGGGGGTGGAAAGTCAATCCCGGCTTTCAGAGCGTAGTGATCAGACCATGGCACCTTCATCGAAGGAGACATGATCACATCTATACCTACGCCAAAGATCAAATCCAGCGTGTGGCCTGCTTGATGTGTGGGGCCCGAAACAAACTGGGAGAGCCCTAGTGTCGCCATGGAAGACACCAGGTCCAGAGCCTGTGAGGAGGGAGTGGCATCAGCATGGATGTTGAAGTCCCCCAATACCAATAGGTTAGGGAACTGGTTAGGTGTAGGTTAGGTGTAGGGTTGATCCTGGAGATCATTGAGTAACAAAGACGGGGTCTTTTGGAGCTTTGAGCTAACTAACCATTGGACACCTGGGGTTTAAGTATATTTTTACTCCTATGGAGAGAGGAAGGAGCTTCCTTAGTGAGTGAATAACATAGCACTACAGTGGTGCCCCGCAAGACGAATGCCTCGCAAGACGAAAAACTCGCTAGACGAACGAGTTTTCCGTTTTTTGAGGGGCTTCGCAAGACGAATTTCCCTATGGGCTTGCTTCCCAAGATGAAACGTCTTGCGAGTTCTTGCGAGTTTGTTTCCTTTTTCTTAAAGCCGCTAAGCCGCTAAGCCACTAATAGCCGTGCTTCGTAAGACGAAAAAACCGCAAGACGAAGAGAGTTGCAGAACGGATTAATTTCGTCTTGCGAGGCACCACTGTATTTCAGGGGTCAGCAACCTTTTTCAGCCATGGGCCGGTCCACTGTCCCTTAGACCTTGTGGGGGGCCAAGCTATATTTTGTTTTTTTTTGGGGGGGGGGAATGAATTCCTATGCCCCACAAATAACTCAGAGATGCATTTTAAATAAAAGCACACATTCTCCTCATGTAAAAACACGCCGATTCCCAGACCGTCCGTGGGCCAGATTTAGAAGGTGATTGGGCCGGATCCGGCCCCCGGGCCTTAGTTTGCCTACCCATGCACTATTTGAACTGTTGTTTGTTCCTTCTGGTGTGCTATTGTGTTTTGTGAGATGCGTTTGAAGTGAAGAGGACATGACCTTTATTTTGGGAAGACCACATCTTTATCTTATAGTTTTATTTCTATTAATGTTTAGTAATTGTTTTTTGTTATTTTATTTTTTCCTGTGTTTTTTAGGGATTCTCCTTTTTATCTGTAAACCTCCTTGAGGCCTCTCACAGGGAAAGCCTGGATATCAATAAATATATAATATTAATAATAATAATCTTCACCGTTCCTAAATCAAAAATTTACCTTGTAAGAGATTTTCATTGTCTGTGTGAAGTCTGCTTCCTTCTAACAGGAGGCTAATAGCTAGGATTAGTGCTCTGATCTTCTGCACAACTATTAGGGTCATGATGTTAGCTGTTCTTTCTAGGCCACATATGAGATAGGAGCTTGTACCAGGGTTACAGATAATTCGTGAGTGGTATGTTTTATATTAAATTCATGCCAGCTGAACTGCTGCCATGACCCATAGGAAAGGTCCATGTTATAAGTCTTGCACCTATCGTTACAGTGATCCTGTCATAAAGCTGGGGTGACCGTCAAGAAAAGTCCTTAATAATACCCTCAGTTCTGTAAACAAATAGTTCATTTGTTCGAAGAACTGTAGTGAACTGCTCCAATTTGTTTGAGAAATTGTAAACTGGATGCCAGCTGATTAACAAGATCATAACAATATCTAAGTAGAGTCCCCATAATCTTTTTTTCCTTTTTCCTTTCTTTTTTTTTGGGGGGTGGGGGTGGTAATAATCTGGCCAATGGCATTATAATGAACTTTTTCTCTATCTCTTAATGAAGTGATATTTATACTATCAATGACTCTTTAAATTCAATCAGCGGTGAAAATTAATACAGCAAAACACCTTACTTCTTAACCCTGAATATTTTTTGATGAACTACTTGCTCACAGACTAAAGGATATTATTAAGGTGTGTTTTTACCCCAATTACTGTAGCAAGGCACTTTATTTCCTGAATCTGAAGATCTCCTAATGAACTGTAATGAAGCACTTTATTCCGTGAATTTGAACAAACTGTTCAAAGGAACTATTTGTTTACAGAATTGAGGGTATTACTGTATTAAGGACTTTTTCAGCTAATATAGTGAAGCACTTTATTTCCTGATCGGAAGATTTCCTAGGAAACGATCCTAGTAAGTATTGGAAGCCAGCGTAAATCATGCCAGTTTATGCCAAGCTGATATTAAGTATGCCAGACCAAAGTCTTCACCCATTGACCCTTAACCCTACAGGCGCAGGAGCAAACCCCAAAGATCTAAGGAGCACGTGGTCCATGCAGATGGGAAACGAAAGTGTTCTTCTGGAGTAGACTTCCTTAGAATGCATTGTTCTTACTCATAAAATTTGCTAGCACAGTTACTAGAATGGTTTAGTCGATGTCAACAGGAGATTATGTTCTGTTGCTTATAAATAACGTGAAAATGGGAGGAGAGAACATTGGACGCCATGTGGGGTTATTTAAGGAGGGATTTTCTCACTCCTGAGCATTCAAGTCTTCGACTGGCTGCCCTCCACAAAGTACACAGTGTCTTGTCACATCACAGTGGGGCAGGAACTATTTCCAAAACCAACATTCCATAAATCTACATCACATTCTGCTGTGTGCCAAGAAATAAAGACAGGAGATGATTTATGTAGGGGGTTCTCTTTCCTTGTTACATTTCCCCTGACATTTCCATGAATACTTTTTTCTTTTGAAAAACAAAATATGACTATATTAATCAAATAATGGCCATTATATATGGAAAGGCAGGATCTACAATGAACAAACAAAGCAACACTTGCATACTCTAATGTAGCTGCCTCCTCTGATTTATCTTATTCTTCAGAGGCCTTACGCTAACCAGCACTTCACATGATGTCTTCTGCATCTTATTCTAAGTTCATAGTTGATCTCATTTGAAAAGGGGCAGATGTTTTTAGCCACTCGCCCACGAAGTCTTCTTATTTGTACCTTCCTGCACTCTTCCAGGCAAAGTGATATGTGATTATCAAATAATATATTGCCAATGTTCAATTACTGGCAAAATAGCCTATGTGTCCTTTTCCAAACGTACATGAAGTTTGTCTTGGGGAGATTAATGGTATTTATTTCACAGCATCCTCCCTAGGCTTGACTTTGAAATCGGTGGTGTGACAGCCAGTTCAAGCGAGACAGCTAAACTTGCATGACAGGTCCACCTCCAGAAGGTGTGTGGAAAACTTTCTGCTATGCATTTAGTTGCAGTTGCCAAGAATTTTTCAAGTTGATGCTGCTTTCAGCACTCAGGTCTATTTGCCTGCAGTCTCTTTTCACTCATCCATTGACAAATAGTTATTACACAATCATTGGGCCATCCTAAGAGAAGTAGATCGGGTGGGAGAATAATGTAGTAAAATGATCCATACAATTGCTTTACGGCTTTCAGATTTATATCCTCTCCCCCAGGATTGAGTGGTCTATTCTACTGCCCTGTAGAGTCGTCTGCTATGGTAAGTGACCAGATAATACAGATGATGTTCAGTAAATATATATAAATTCGAAGAGGTGGGAAGATGAGGGGGAAATCACACAGCATTAATAAGCACACACCTATGGAATTTGCATGCATAAAGATTACTGGTCTAGATCTCACCTAAGTTGGGTGGGTGGCTGAAAACAATTTATGAAAGCCATTTCCCATTGTGCTAGGCCTTGATAGAGTTCTGTAGGTGCTAGTAATTATACCATTGACACAGACCCAGCAGCTACACAGTAGAGGAGAAATACAATTCATATCACAATTAAAGGTGAACCGCCCACATTCACAGCTTCCAAAAACAGTATGAGAACCGAAACACAGCCTTCCCTCAAAATCCGAATGACTCTGAAGTTTGTGATGCCGTTCCCAACCAAAAAAAATATATACTGTGGTATCTCAGTTTATGAACAGCCCTGTTTACGAAGTATTCAGTTTACGAACTCCACAAAACCAGAAGTAGTGTTCTGGTTTGCGAACTTTACCTTGGTCTACGAACGGAAGCTGAACAGTGGAAGGGCACCGGTGGGGGGAGGCCTCATTAGGGAAAGAGTGCATTGGTTTAAGAATGGATTTGGTTTAATTATCGACTTTTGGAACTGATTAAGTTTGTAAACCGAAGTACCACTGTATAAGAGGGAAGTATGCATATAAATTAAGGGTCTGCAGAGAAACTGAAATTGACAGATTTGTCCATTCCTACTTGTCATGGAAGAAGCATAATTTATGGCTGTTTCATCCTGTAATTCATGCACGGGTCTGCCAATCAAAGGTCTGTATTTCAGGTCACGGACAAAAGTCCCTCCAGAAAGAGTGAAGTGCCCGGTTTCAGCATCCTCTTGTGCTCTGGGGACCTGAAACCAGTGCTAAGCCTTCACCTGGAATAGCTCAGTCGGTAGAGCATGAGACTTAATCTTAGGGTCGTGGGTTCGAGCCCCATGTTGGGCAGATTCCTGCATTGCAGGGGCTGTGCTAGGGGTAGAGGAAGGGGAGTGGCTGAAGAATAGCAGAGACTTCCTTTCACAATCCCAGGGGACAGAGGAAGCAGCAGCAATAGCAACAGCAAGCGGCAGTCACACCAGAGCTGCAACGAGTGGGAAGAGAAAGAGAGGGCTGTGGGAGATTTAGTCTGTTGTTCTACTCTAATAGGTCATGACTGGGACTTCTCCAGAGACTCCATTCCAGTCCTGGGTATTCAGAAGGCACCCTTGTGTGAAAGCAAGCTTGAGGGTCCTACCACATAATTTTGGCATTGTTTTATTTCTGGACCCCACCCTGATGGCACTCAGTGCTGTTAACAGATCTCTGTAGACCTTGGCGTATGGCAGACTAAAACCAACTTAATTTCTGCTGTGCAAGGGCTACACTCTGAGAAGAGGTCCAGCAGTATCCTGTAAAGATGGGACTCCTCAGGAGCAGGTTTGGAAAGATAACAATCCAGCTTGCCCTCATCTTGGCCGGCTTCTGAGATGGGCTCTGGGGCATGAACCCCACACCACTTTTTGCCAGAGATGATCTTGGGACTTCCTGCGTGTGATGCTGCAATCCTAGCCCCACTTACCTGGGAGCAAGCCCAGCTGAACTCAGTGGGACTTACTTCTGAGTAGGCACAGATAGGATTGCACTGTAAAGTATGTTCTCTGCTAATGCGCTACGACCCTTGCCAAGTATGCGTGAATATCTCGCAGCAACAAAAACTTCTATTGTTCTTATAGCCACCTCACATTAGTGACTATATAGGCAACATGAATGTTGCCAGACTTCTTTGTATTTTGCACAACTCCTGCCACTCCTCAACAAAGATCGCAAATAAGCAATCTGAGGATTATTTCTTCATATGATTTATATGGCTAGGTTGGGGTTTTTTTTAATGCCAGTATTTGGTCCCCGGGCCTTTTAAAAATGTGTGTGTGTGTGTGATTGACACTACACACAATCACTTTTTCCACACTGTTCTGCCCAAGAGATACACAGCCTTTCAAATTACCGGCAGCCCAACCATGAGACCCCGCTTTGCTCTTATAACCAAGTGTTCTCAATAGTGCCTCATTATAGGGATATTTTAAGAGGAAAGCAATCCAGTCAAAAAAGGCTTTTTCTAAACTGGTTCCTAGCTCAATTTCTAGCATGAACAGATTTGAGGGCACTTTCATATATACCAGGCTGTAGCCACTGCATGTTGGGTTGAAATGACCCAGGACATAATCGACAGACGGGGAGCCTTCATAGACTTCCTTTGGAACATCATATCTCAAATAACAATAGCCATGGCTTTCCATTCTGGGCCAATTCAGATCAGACTGGGACCACCTGAGGTCACCACAATTACAGAAATTAATGCTTTGATAGAACCCTCCCACTCAAAATAACAGAAATTAATGCTTTGATATAACCCTCCTGTTCCTCCCCTTTTAATGCATTTCTCTTCAAAGGCCTTGCAAAGCACAGAATTCCCAGTGCTTGGCATTTTATATGGGTCATTCACATGATCTCTCGATCTGGATTGATAGACGTTGGCTCTTTAATCACATTCAATTCACACAAGGTTAGAAAGCAGCAAGGGGGGAGGAACTTTCGCTGCTCCAAAGAGCATTTAATGTAGCGGGGAATCTGTGCATAGACCATTCATGCAGTGGTGCCACTAGGGCCAGGCTGCTGGGCAAATGTCAGAGGCCCCACAACTTAGAAACTAAGTGGCAGGGCAGGAGCAAGTTAATGGGGGCAGTGGTGGTACATGCAGAGAAGGATGGTGCTGTATTGGTAGCTGAAAGCCCATCAAGTTGTCTGTCATTCGAATTAAATGCTCTCCCCCCAGGGTGAGAGTGGAAGCAAGGAGAGCCAATCAGATACTACCTTGGGGGTCACCGGGCCAATGAGAGCACAGGAGCAAAATGGAACTCGCAAGGAATTCCTGGCTGCTAAACTATATAATGGTATTATCCATGCTGGTTGTATTGAAGGAAAACTCTGGACAGGCATGAGTAGCATGTGTGTGTGGGGGGGTGGATTTTCCTTTCTTTTGGGAAGACAGAGAAGAAATGTGTACTTGGGGTAAATTAACTGAAGGGGGAATTCTTTGTGGAAGATCTGAGTGGACGTTTCCCAACCCTGCTCTCTCTCAAGAAATAATAATAATAATACTCTTGAATATCAGTCACCCTCTGACTATATCCTCACAATCCCACATGTAGGTTAAAATTTCATCTGTACCTAATCGTGCACTGTAAGAATATGAAGCCTTTCCATGCAGCTGCTCATTTCCCAATGTTTAAACAGCCCAATTTTTTGCAGTTAAAAGAGGAGCTAGTCCTTATGAAATGATCTTGATGTGGTGTATTTACAGGCCAGTCTTATACATGCCCCACTGAGTCTGATGAAGAATTGCAGCCTTAAACTACTATGTTAAACAATGGAAATTAGCTCCACTGAAACATGAGGGAAGTTATTGGTGTGGACATGCAGGATATAAATAACTATAATAAATTAACAATAATAACAAATAATGGTTTCCAAGTTTCTGTTTTTGTTTTATATATATTAAAAAAAACATATGCCACCTTCTCTCCTAGGGTGAACAACAGGCTTGCTGGGAAGGTGAAGCATAGTGAAGTTAGAAAGATTTGGTTTTTTTAGAGGTGCTACTTTTAAAGATAACCACACACATTAAATGCAGTCACATTGAACATATTGCCATGCATGTTTACCATAAAGACTAAGTGATGTAAGGTAAAACAAAATAAAAAAATTCCTTCCAGTAGCTCCTTAGAGACTGTGATTTTATTGGTATTAGCCGCCCTGAGCCCGGCTCTGGCCAGGGAGGGCGGGGTATAAATAAAATAATGATGATGATAATGATAATAATGATAATGATAATAATAATGTTTGTTATTCGTATAAGCTTTCGTGTGCATGCACACTTCTTCAGATTTTCGTGCATGCACACAAAAGCTTATACCAATTACAAATTTAGTTGGTCTCTAAGGTGCTACTGGGATGCAGGTGGCGCTGTGGGTTAAACCACAGAGCCTAGGACTTGCCGATCACAAGGTCAGCAGTTCGAATCCCCGTGACAGGGTGAGCTCCCATTGCTCAGTCCCTGCTCCTGCCAACCTAGCAGTTTGAAAGCACGTCAAAGTGCAAGTAGATAAATAGGTACCGCTCCGGCTGGAAGGTAAACGGCATTTCCGTGGGCTGTTCTGGTTCACCAGAAGGGGCTTATTCATGCTGGCCACATGACCCGGAAGCTGTACGCCGGCTCCCTCAGCCAATAAAGCGAGATGAGCGCTGCAGCCCCAGAGTCGGTCACGACTGGACCTAATGGTCAGGGGTCCCTTTACCTTTAAGGTGCTACTGGAAGGATTTTTTTTATTTTGACTACAGCAGACCAACACAGCTACCTACCTGTAACTGATGGAAAGTAGTAACTGCTACTCAACAATTCCCCTAAGCTTCAGAACTGATGGAGGGTTTATTGCAACCATGTCTTATTACATTAGAGCTGAATTAGGCTCCAGACCTCTAGGACATTCAAAAATAGTCCCCTGCTGTGACAAGCAAGGATAGCCGCATAAGGTCACGATGACAGAACAAGAGCATTTGGTTAAAGCGTAGAATGGTCTTTTTCTGCATTGCCGTGTGGTTATTTGGAATTGGTCAACACCGTCAAAAAATAGGGTTATGTGACTCATTCCCTGATGTTCTCCTGCAAGCTGCACTTTATACTTGAGTTATTGGGGCTCCCAGTGGACATTTGAAGCCCAGGAGAGGATAGAAGTGGAGTGGTTAGGTGTTTTGCAGATTGGAAATGGTTAAAACTGTACTGATGGTGATACAAAATGCCCTCTGTCCCCCAACTCTCCTCATTCATTAATCTCAAAGAGGGTAGTCACACAGCAGCAGCTGTTTCAGCCAAAGTATATCATGAGTAGCAGAACCAGTGATAAAACAATGGAGCACTACCACCTTTTAGATGGAAAATCAGTGGAAACATGACCTTGAATGGAGTGGTCCATTGGTCTGTTGAGCCTAGCTTTGCCTATGTAGACACTATAACGTTCAAGCACACACACAGCAAATAATTTGGGGCACAGCCATTGGTTAAGGTTTCCTGGGAATTGACCAAGGTGAAGAGTTGGTGGAAGAAGATTGGAAAAAATTCAAAGTTTATTTACAGAAACATTGTAAAATTAAGGAATGATAGAAGGTTGTTGGAATGAAGTAATGTGGTTTTAGCAGAAATGATATAAAGGATTAGGTTAAAACTGATTTATTAATTGGTGAAAGATGAGAATTACAGTATATTAAGATAAATTATTAGGATAAAAACAAAGCTGGAAAGGATTTGCTGAAACATCTAATTGAACTAGAATACAAAAAAGGGAGGTGTGAGGAGATCAAGGAAATAAGTAAAGGAAAGCAAGCTATGTAAAGGTCTGATCTGGTTTTTTTAATTGTTTGTTTGTATTTTTTATGTCTTTGTTATTTTTCTTTTTTATTGTTCCTTTTTGTAATTTTCAAAATTTGAATAAATATTATATATATATATATATATATATATATATATATATATATATATATATAAAGGTTTCCTGGGAATTGTAACCATCAGCAGTCCAGAATTCAGTGTCCAGAATTATTTGAGAGAATGTGTTTTTGATGTAAATTAAAGGTATAGTCTGTAAACAGCCTTGGTCTCATTTGACACATGGAAGATGGAGCATGCTTGTTTTCTCCTGCTCTGGAGGGTAGGACTTGAACCAATAGCTTCAGGTTACAAGGAAGGAGATTCTGACTAAACATCAGCAAGAACTTTCTGACAGTAAGCTGTTTGACGGTGGAAGAGCCTCCCTTGGGAGATGGTGGACTTTCCTTCCTTGGAGGTCTTTATGGCCTTGGAGGTTGGATGGCCGTCTGTCATGGATGCTTTAGTTGAGATTCTTTCATTGAACCGCCCTGAGACCTCCGGGTATAGGGCGGTATATAAATTCAATAAATAAAATAAAATTGCAGGGGGTTGGACTGGATGACTTTTGGGTTCCCTTCCAACTCTACGATTCTATAATTATATGACAGGTACTGGCCTTCCATGGTTTTGGGCACGTTTACATCCCCAGTCCATTGAAAACCAACAGCTGGTCAGGATTGAGGACTTAGAATGCTAACACTTTTAGAAGACATCTGAAGGCAGCCCTCTTTAGGGAAGCTCTTAATGTTTAAAAGACCACTGTATTTTAATACTTTGTTGGAAGCTGCCCAGAGTGGCTGGGGAAACCCAGCCAGATGGGAGGGGTATAAATAATAAATTCTATTCTATTCTAATTCTAATTCTAATTCTAATTCTAATTCTAATTCTAATTCTAATTCTAATTCTAAGTCTATTCTATTCTATTCTATTCTATTCTATTCTATTCTATTCTATTCTTTGCAGGAAGCATTTAAAGCATTTGAGGTTAAATTTAAATGGATCAGTTTGCAGACAGCAAAAGGATGAGTTAAACAGTCTCTTTCCACCAGACACAACCCTCCCCCCCGGCAAATAGGTTTCACCAGCATTAAAACACTAGGAATTTCCTAAGTGACACTAGACTAAGAAATAATGGGCAGCATTTCAAATACTAGCACACCCCTTCAGTTTGGTGTGTGGCATCTGCCTATTATTACGTGCACATATTAATTACAGTGGAGTGGAATGGGGCACTGATTTCTAATAATTCAAAAAAAAAAAATCATAGGGAGGAAATATCATCTGATAAGCAGAAGCCCTTGCCCTATGAAGTGTTTTCAGGATGCACTTATGTGTTCCTAAATTCTGGGTCATTATGGCTAACGCTGGAGTGCATTTTAAATTCAGATAACTGGAGCGCTGGACAGCTTGCTGCACCCCACAAACACACACAGGTTATGTCCAGAAGAACAGCCATGCGAAATCTCTGGCAGCAAAAAGTGAGGAGGAGACCTGTCACACCCTAAAGATGCTGGACAAAACAGCTTAGCAGCTTGGTAAGTTTAAACTGCTATGGGGGGGGGTGGAGTTCACAATAAAATTTCAGCCAGACCTAATCTGTCCATTTTGCTAAAAGAAAAGAAAAAGTACAGAAAGTTTCTGACTGTTCAGGATGGTCCAAAGAAAGTGTTTGTTTGTTTGTTTGTTTGTTTGTTTGTTTGTTTGTTTGTTTGTTTGTTTCATAGAATTTGTGCACAGCTTGATTGTAAAACAACAAGAAGAAAATCAAGAGGAAAAATACAGCAGTAGTTTAAAACATACAAAAAGTTAAAACACTAAAACAGGTTGAAATTCACATCAGCTTTCTAAACATATAGGTACATTTTCACACAGTGCAAAACTAAATGATGGCTCTCCATCCCACAAGAGGTCATGACGGCTGCCGGCTTGGATGGCTTTAAAAGTGAACTGCCAGCAGTGAGAATTTTGTTGTAACTCTAATTGTCTGAGGCTGCGTGCCTCTGAATTCCAGTTGCTGGGAATCTCAAGCAGGGAATGTGCTTTTATATCCAGGTCCTGCTTGTGTCCTGCCCGTGGACATCTGGTTTCCCCCTATGGAAACAGGATCCTGGACTAGATGGGTCTGATGCAACAGGGCTGCTCTTAGCACAACGCTCAATCCAGCCTCAACCTGCAAACCTGGACCTTCAGAGGGTATATGATGACCGTACCCATTATAGGCCATATATCCATTCCTGAACCATGTATCCTGCCCTGAGTTTCTTGCATAAAGGACAGTGTAATAATGCAATAAAATATGGTAGTAACCAGAATTAGGGGTTTCCTGAAAGGAAATAGTGCTTGAGTCTTTGTCCCTGTAGCCCTGAGACACATCCTCCAAGCAGTCTAGCTTGCACTGAGGCCAATTGTTGATATTATTCAGATCAGCAAATGAAAACTGGTTAGTTTTGCTGCAGCCAAAATACAATAGGTCCCATGAACAATGGCATCCCACTGTCTAGTCAGGCATTCTCCTGGTCTTGAACTTCCTGATCTAATTGTTTTAACTGCTCTTTAAACCATTTTAATTGTTAATTGTGGATGTTTTTGATGGAATTGTAGGGGGATGGATTTGTGTGTTTTAATTACGCATGGATTTCATAACTGATATAATAATAATAATAATAATAATAATAATAATAATAATAATTTATTTGTACCCCACCCATCTGGCTGGGTTTCCCCAGCCACTCTGGGCGGCTTCCACAAAGACCAAAAATACACTAATATGTCATACATTAAAAACTTCCCTGAACAGGGCTGCCTTAAGATGTCTTCTGAATGTCAGGTAGTTGTTTATCTCTTTGACATCTGATGGGAGGGCATTCCATAGGGCGGGTGCCAGTACCAAGAAGGCCCTCTGCCTGTTTCCCTATAGCTTCACTTCTTGCAGGGAGGGAACCATCAGAAGGCCCTCAGAGCTGGACCTCAGTGTCTGGCTGAATGATGGGGGTGGAGACGCTCCTTCAGGTATACTGGGCCGAGGCTGTTTAGGGCTTTAAAGGTCAACACCAACACTTTGAATTGTGCTCAGAAACGTACTAGGAGCCTATGATTTAATACTTCTAAACCACTTAGAAACCATTTTGGTGTGTAAGCAGAACACACACTCACACACACAAAAACTCCTCCTGCGTTCCATCTGAAGATTGTTGCAAACCACAGATGTGGGGGCGACAATGCCATGCTCAACTTCTTCTCCCCCACCCCACCCCCACTTTTGCTCAACGGTCAGTTTGATTAAGAGTCCTGGCGTTTGATTAAGAGTCCTGGAGCTTCCTCATACCTTCATGGCATTTTGATGAGTCCTTCTTGGACAGAGGCTTCCCCCCCCCCCCTTCACCTGCTCTGCCTTGATACTTACAACCCATCCAGGGAATGGCACTGGCTGTGGTTTTCCTCCCCCCCCCCTTAGTGCCAGCGTTGCACTTGCTGAACTCAGCTGGGAGGGAGATGGAGCGCTGACTCTGCCTGTAATTGACTCTGGTTCCACCTACTGTTCATTCCCCTGCTTTCTGCCCCATGAGTCGCAATGGGCATGGACCCCACATTGCTGTGCCCAATACTGACTATTCTGGCTAGCTCTCCAAGTTCTGGTGCAGAGGTCTTTGCCATTAGCTGTGGCTATCTGAGACCCTGATAACTGAACATTAAAAAAAGGCTAAGCCTGGGACTACCTGCGTGCTAAACCTGGGCTTGAAAAATGAGCTGTGATCTCAGCCCTAAATTACCTAGTGTTTGTAGAATTAGAAGAAGAAGAAGAGACACAATAGCTGCTGTTCTTCGTTTCATGCATCAAAATGGGGGTGGGGGACCCTGCACAGTGGAAAGATGCAGAAGAAAAAGAAAGGAACGAATGAAAGGGGGAAATAAAGAAAATAAGGGAAAGTGCAAAACTGTATTCCTCTTCCATGAGAGAGCCTTCTTTTTAAAATGCAGATTCTCCATGATCCATTTAAAATAGATCACCAGCCTTTAAACAAAATGACACACACACCCCAGCTCATCTGAGTGCTCTCATCACTAAGATAACACTCCAGCCATCTTTGCAAAAAGCACGCACACACAACATTTCAGGTTTTTGACATGGAGGCTCTGTGAGTTTAACCTTCTTCAAGATCCTTGCAGGCTTTTTTGTATTTAATACTTGTTTTATCTGAAGCCCGTGGAGGTTCTAAAATATTAGAAGACAGAGACACTTTCTGAGAACTACCTTTCTAGTAGCCTGAAGGTAGATCCTTGATGTTGGGCAACAAAGTTATTCTCTGCAATCCTCTTGATGTTGTATAAATGGGGGAGGGAGGGAGAGGGAGATGGAGAGAAGGGGGTGGCGCTAACATCATCTGAACTTTAGGCGAACCATTGGCTCAAAAGCACCATCAAAGAGCCCAATGCCCCTTGTTAAAAATAAAAAAAATGGAGAAGAAGAAAAAACCTTCAATGCATGCACGAAATGAAATTGCTGCAAATTAACTCGATTGCATTTGGAGACCCACACAAAACAAGCCCCACCGCAGTCTTGAAAAGGGCGCAGACGGATGCATTTCGCTTCCCAGTGGCCATCTTTTAACAGCATCCTTTCTTCAACATTTTAAAAACTAAAAGAGAAGGGGGAAGGAGGGGGAGAGAGGGAGAGGGAGAGGGAGAAATCCCTCTTCCCATTGTTATGCCCCTATTCAGGCTCCATTCGGAGTAATTCATTATGCATTAATTACTGCTTTCTGCGGTTCACCAGGAAGCTCCCAAACATGGTTCTGTTTTCAAAGAGGCACGCTTCCTGAGCCTCCGCTTTTTATATGTAGAACCTGATGAATTTCCTCTCCCCCCTCCCCGCGCCGCCCTGTGTTCCAATTCCCTCTCGCTTTTGCATACTGTAACTGTTCATAAAGGGGAGAGAAGGGGGAGCGGGGGAACACAAAACCCCGATTTCATGCTTCTGGGAGAGTTGTTTGCATCCCTTTCATTCTTCCCTTCCAGCTGTGACTGGCAGGAGAAGGTTCTTTAGCAGGTGTCCTGTCTGCTACCCCTATGGTAATTTAAAAAAAGAAAAAAAACTTTCCTTCACTTTCTTTTATGTCTGCCACATTTCACAGGGGTCTTTCTCCCCCCTCCCTCCACCACCAGCACTTTTTGCAAGATTCCTCCCTTCGCCCCTTCCTTTTCTACCAACCATCATCTCTCTCTCTCTCTCTCTCTCTCTCTCTCTCTCTCTCTCCCTGCACAAAATATCTGGATTTTCTCAGTTATGTCATTCCATGCGGTGTGGCTGCCAGATTATAGAAGGGGGAGAAGGGGCCAGGGAGCAAGCAGGCATTGATGCGTTCGCAAATCACATCACATATATTATGGTGTATCTCTCAGTCAATTCATTTGTGCACTTTATTGGCATTTGATCACTACATTCTTCTCCCTCTCCCATTCCTAACTTTCTCGCCTTCTGCTGTCCTTTGTTTATTACATCTGGATCCATTCTGTGGATCCATTCTGTGGACCGGGTGGCGCTGTGGGTTAAACCACAGAGCCTAGGACTTGCTGATCAGAAGGTCGGCGGTTAGAATCCCCGCAACGGGGTGAGCTCCCGTTACTCGGTCCCTGCTCCTGCCAACCTAGCAGTTTGAAAGTACGGCAAAGTGCAAGTAGATAAATAGGTACCGCTCCAGCGGGAAGGTAAATGGCGTTTCCGTGTGCTGTTCTGGTTCGCCAGAAGCGGCTCAGTCATGCTGGCCACATGACCCGGAAGCTGTATGCCGGCTCCCTTGGCCAATAAAGTGAGATGAGTGCCACAACCCCAGAGTCAGCCATGACTGGACCTAATTGTCAGGGGTCCCTTTACTTTATTGATTCTGTATCCTTTGGACAGCTCCAAAATTCACAGAGGGCAAGGTGGACATGCCTCCACTGTCAGAGGTATTATGCTTATAAAAACCAGTTGCTAGGAATCACAGCTTGCAGAGCTCCATTGAGTGCAAATCCAGCTTGCAGGCTTCTCACAGCCGTCTGGTTGGTCATTGTGAAAACACGATGCTGAACCAAAATGGGCCATTGGCCTGATACATCTATTTCCATCATGTCAAATCAGCCCATTGAGAGCCAACATTTGGTCACCTGCCTCCTCTCCCTTCCATGTACAGGAGGACTCAACTGGGCTGAGAGTTGACTTGAAAGGTCTTCCACTGCACATGTAGGGTGGAATGGAAATCATGAGGGGTGTACAAATCTGACCTCCCAATGCCTCATCACCTCCTGCTCACAGAGCCATGTGGAGGGTACAGCTTTGTCAGGTGGCCTTTCTGCCTGGTCACTTGGTCACAGATCTTTTCTCAGAGAGAAGATGACTAGGCATGACCGCAAGACGAAAGCATTGCTGTGCTGGCTCTGGAGGATGGGAGTAGCTGGGAGAGTTCAAGCAGAATGGCTGGGGTGAGTAATCCCGCTACTCATCAACATCCACCACCTGAGCCTCCTACCTCACATTGCCTAATGGCAAAGCCAGCCCTGAGTCCCTTTCCATTCACCAGCCATTGCACTATGCATCTGTATCAGATGTGTAATGAAGTATCTCCAGAGGGTTGAAGCTAGGCCTCGAGTAACTTCGCACAGTAACTTTGTGTTTCGCCCCCCAAACTTGGCACTATTTCTGGATTTTCTACACACACACACACACACACACACACACACTTTTATTGTTTTTTTAAACATATAATTTCCAACATAACTTCTTATCTTATACAATATTTTAGACTTCCGTCAACAACTTCTGAAGATTTTCCGTTCTCTATCACTTGTTCTGCATTTCTTAATTTCTCTATTACTTTTAATTGTCTTTAACTCCTTAACTAATAATTCTCATTGGGACGCAGGTGGCGCTGTGGGTTAAAGCCTCAGCGCCTAGGGCTTGCCGATCGAAAGGTCGGCGGTTCGAATCCCTGCGGCGGGGTGCGCTCCCGCTGCTCGGTCCCAGCGCCTGCCAACCTAGCAGTTCGAAAGCACCTTCGGGTGCAAGTAGATAAATAGGGACCGCTTACCAGCGGGAAGGTAAACGGCGTTTCCGTGTGCGGCTCTGGCTCGCCAGAGCAGCGATGTCACGCTGGCCACGTGACCCGGAAGTGTCTCCGGACAGCGCTGGCCCCTGGCCTCTTAAGTGAGATGGGCGCACAACCCCAGAGTCTGTCAAGACTGGCCCGTACGGGCAGGGGTACCTTTACCTTTACCTTTAATAATTCTCATTGTCAGGGAACTGCCATCGGAGCCTAGGGTGGTGGCAAGGCTCCCAGACGACGCTGGAGAGGGAACCAGCAGGGAGAGAGGGAGAACTTCCGCTGAGGAAGGAGAGGAGGAGGGGGTGTCGGAGGGAAGGCTCAGGGATGCTTCCAGCGAGACCAGTGCAGAGAGATCAGGACCTCCCCTTGGGACACCCACTCTGCGCAGAAAGCTTTCGCGCAGGGAATCTAGGCGGAGACTTAGTGTCAAGGAGCTTTTATGTTGGAAGAAATTCAGGAAACGCCCACTGACGGATTCTGCCAGTGATTAAGACAGCCACGAAGTAAGGGCTGTCTGGTCAGGGAAAGTTTTAAGCCAACTACTCAGCTTGGAGCGGTTCGGCACTTACGCACAAGCAACCCCATATCCCATTACACTCATTATAGTCTTTCTTGCAATGTTTCAAATAGTCCTCCTTACAGAACTTCTTGCAATCCTACTATGGTAATCTGTTTATTACAGTTGCTTTTCAAATAGTTCAAATATTTACTCCAGTCTTCTAGGAATCTCTGATCCTGCAGGTTTCGAATCCTTCCTGTTGATTTATCTAATTCTACATAGTCCATTAATTTCATTTGCCATTCTTCTTTCGTCAGTAATTCTTCTTGTTTCCATTTTTGTGCCAATAATATTCTTGCTGCCACCATTGCATATAAAAACAACTTACAATCCTGTCTATTAATATCATCCCCTACAATGCCAAGTAAAAATGCTTCTGGTTTTTTAATAAATGTATATTTCAACATCTTTTTCATCTCGTCTCCCAGAAGTTTTTCACTTTTTTACATTCCCACCACATATGATAAAAAGTTCCTTCCTTTTCTGGATTTTCAGACGTAAGCTGGAAATCTTGCTCCACTTGCAGCAGATCCAAATTTAAACTTTGGAGAGGGGCAGAAGAGGAGAGTCCACAGCAGAGGTGGGACCAATCCTATGCATAAGGAAACTGTCCATCTAACTTGCTGAAGAAGCCTACAGTTCAGGGTCCTTCCTGTTTCGTTTGCTTGCTCTGCTTCAAGGCACGGGGCCTGTCCTATGGGATTTTGCCTGGTACCCAACTCTTGGTTTGTGCCTCTGATCTTTTGCTGCATGTGAGGACTAAGTATGGAGGCAACATTCCATTCATCTTGCATTTAACAGCGAACCACATTTTCCAGAACGGCACTTTCCAGAATAATATATGAACCAAAGCACAGCCATCTTTTGAAATTTGCACTTCTCTGAACTTAGCAATTCAGTTCTCCAGGCAAGTCGTGTGAAAATGCACTTCACTAGGGTAACATGCATATATTTGTGAAAACGTTGTATCAAAAAAATTAATAAATGCATAAATGAGGGTAAAATGTGTTGCAAAAAATGTGCATATCAGGGAAAGTTGCATACACAAGTATACATGTTGGGAGAAATCTGCACTAAAATGCTGAGGGATTTTCACAAGGGCTTAAAAAAACAATAATTTGCAAAGTGTGGCGTGGAAATGTGGAGAGCTGAATTTAAGACTGGAAAAATGAGAAACCATAATTGACATATGCACCCATCCCTAGCAAGGCTGTTGTTTTGTCACATCTTGAAATAGTTTGCTTTTTTGTTGATTGTGGAGTGGGCCCTGAATTTGACTCTTAAATTCAAGCCAGAACTGCCTTAGCACCCAACCCAACAGGGCTGTATAGGTAACATTGAGAACAAGGAGCATCAATAATAAAAACATAATAAAAAGCATAGAGCCAGTGTGGTGTAGTGGTTAAGAGCAGTAGATTCGTAATCTGGTGAACTGGGTTCGATTCCCCGCTCCTCCACATGCAGCTGCTGGGTGACCTTGGGCTAATCACACTTCTCTGAAGTCTCTCAGCCTCACTCACCTCACAGAGTGTTTGTTGTAGGGGAGGAAGGGAAAGGAGATTGTTAGCCGCTTTGAGACTGCTTCGGGTAGTGATAAAGCAGGATATCAAATACAAACTCTTCTTCTTCTAATAACAGACAGCATAATAATGAAATAATCGTAATAACAGCCCCAGCTTTAACAGGCCATAGATTACACTGGGCAACAATTTTTTACTTTTTGAATGTCATCTAGATTTCTACAACTGATTTAGGGTATTTTTGCACTGCTGAATCAGGAAATGGCATCCGTTTCTCTCCATCAGGTCAGGTTTTCTGTAAATTGAATGGTGGGCATTGATAAAGGTAAGTACACGTAAATTGCATGTTGCTTTACCATTTTTCAAACTTCAGGGCTTGAACTTCTGTTTCTTGGAACTCCTGGAATGCTCAGCAGCACGGAGGTCTCTCTTCAGAGTCCAACAGTAGTCAGCCATCATGACTGCGTCCCAGCAACCCTGATACCTGGTCTCCATCTCTTTCATGTCCTGATGGAATCTCTCCCCCTGCTCGTCACTCATTGAACCCAGGTTCTCAGGAAACGGGTCCATATGTGAAAATAGGTAGCGCATCTTGATGCTCATGTTGCAGCCCAGGTTTCTGAAAGCAGTCAGCATGTAGTTGACAAATTCTGCATAGTTTCTGGCCTTATTGTTGCCAAGAAAGTTCTTCACTACCAGAACAAATGCCTTCCATGCTTCCAGTTCCACTTCGTTCATTGAGTTTCCGAACTCTGGATCTCTGATGAGCTGATGGATCTGAGGACCATCAAAGATGCCAGCTTTCAACTTCTCCATGGTCAATCCTGGAAAAGCCTGGCACAAGTAAATGAAGCAGTCACCATCCTTGTCCAGAGCCTTGGTGAACTGCTTGATTAAGCCGAGCTTGATGTGCAGCGGTGGGAAGAGTATTCTGTCTCTGTCCACCAGAGGGTCGTTGATGATGTTCCTTTCTTTGCAAGGCACCAATTCCTCCCGCACAGGCCAGTTCTTCTTCGTGTAATGCTGAGCACGGTCCCTACTATCCCACACGCACAGAAAACATGGGTACTTGGTGAAGCCAGACTGTTGTCCCAACAAAAAGTTCACCATCTTCAGGTCAACACAAATAAACCACTTATGCTGATCATAACCAATTTTCTCCAGCACATACTTCACCGCTTCATAGTTCTCCTTCAGTGTACTTGAGTGAGTCAGGGGTATAGAGGCAAACTGGTTGCCGTTGTGTAGCAGAACACATTTCAGTGATCGCTTGCTGCTGTCAATGAACAGTCTCCAATCTTTGGGTTCGTACTGTGGCACTCCAAGCTTGAGCAGAAGCTGCGCAATATCTGCACAGTGCACCAAGTCCTTCTCTTCCGAGAAAAAACGGAGGTACTCTTGATGCCTGTTGCAGAAGAAGCTGATGCGAGCACTGTCAGAGAGGAGGGTTTTTCCCTTCAGTCTGGATGCCAACAATTCGGCAGAGTCCTTTGACAAGCTGAGGACGCGAACTAGATCATTCAACTCCTTTTGGGAAAATGGATGTAGAGCATCATCTTCAAGAACCACTTCTTCTTCTTCATGTCCTTCAACACTGGAGGCATCTTTGTCACTAATGTCAGGAAGTTCTCCGAAGATAGGCACTGGAATTTCATCACAATGAGCTACAGGATGACGAGCTGATTGAAGATCAGGATACTTCGTGGGGTGGCTGCCCCATTAACTTAGTTTTGATCCCCCAACTTTATGCTTTGCTGCACCAATTTATGGAAAATTTCGAGGTTTTATGACTTCAAACTGATCCCTTTTCGACATAATCACCCAGAACTATCAGACCTGAATACTTCTTGTCATTAAAATAATCATTTCCAATCAAAACAATTATTTGACATGGCATTTTACCCCCACCAACGTCTTCTAAAATGCTCCACACAAGCGTACATGTGAACAAAAACATAAAAAAGACATGTGGCCATAGCTCAAAAACTTGACCTGATTGAGCAAAACCAATGTGATTTTTTGATTCAGCGCATCAGATTCGTCCTAAATCAGCTGAAAAAACTCAGACAACAAATTTGTTGTTGACCAGTGTTATTTAATGGCTTAATAAGGCCTGGGTAAAGAGGAGTGTTTTGCCTGGCACCTAAAGATAGCACCTTAAGTAGAGCCCTATTGGATCATGTCTTAGGTCCACCTAGTAATCAGCCACCCTGCTTCCCTTCCCACAGTAGCTAAGCAGATGCCTACAGGAAGTCCCAGCAGAAAATTAGCTCACCTGAAGACCTTTTTTTGTTGTTCCATTGAGCTCCTCGTGAGGACAGGTCCAGAGAGAATTCATAAAATGGTGCGGTCTTAGAAGAGACAGTAATTTTGCATGTGTACAAAATACGTCCACAACTGGACATTTCTCAAGATGGAATGATTAGGAAGGATTATTGAATACACATATAATTTTCATCAGCAAATCCTCTACGTGGGGAGAAAATTCTAGAGGAATGAGGATTGAAATATATAATGTGTCTAAATACAATGGAAGAAATAAAAAAAAAAAATCAATTTGAATATTTCATACTAGGCAAGTTTTAAAAAGATTAAATAAGTCTCCTGATATTGATAACTCAGTTCCCCCTTTCAATATAACTTAGTACATTGCTCCCCTGATGGTTTAGATATTCATCTACACAAAAATGAAGGTCATCCAAGGAATATTAATAAAATTGGGTTAATCGTTTTAGAATAAAAGGGGAAAGCGGCATTTTCTCTTGTGTAAATTGTTTTTCTGAGGCTCATTTAAAAAAAAGAGAAAGAAAGAAAAGAAGCTAAATATAAACCTATATATAGCTTGATATATAAAAGGGCATCGTTAGTGATTCTATTATGGTTCAAAAGTACCCCATTCTTGATAGCTTTACAACTGAGGCCTTTTGAATAATCACAGCTTTCAGGGAGAGAAGTCCTTGCCCACGTAAGTAGTCCCAGCCCCCATCCATTTTCAAATTGGTCTGATTTGCTGCAAATTACACAGGTGATTCTAGACAGATGCTGACACACTTTAATCATTTCCAGAAGTGTGCAAATATTAAATGATGTCCCTATTGCTAGGGCTGTTAAATGCATTTTGAGAATAATCCATTTCTCCCTTAAACCAATTATGGAATGAGTTATTGAGAGAGAGAGAGAGAGAGAGAGAGAGAGAGAACACATATTTCCAAGAAATGTATTTTCCTCTGCTCAATGGAAAAACATAGGATATGATCTGGGCACCCTTCAAACACACACACACACACACACACACACTGCTCCACCCTGGAGTTTCTTACTGCTATAGCTCTGTCCCCAGCGGCAGGCAGTCCTTCCTCACAAAAAAGGAAGACACACTTGTGGGACATCTTCACATACCTAGCATGTATCCCTTTCTACTTTAATCAGGTGGCGCTGTGGGTTAAAGCCTCAGCGCCTAGGGCTTGCCAATCGGAAGGTCGGCGGTTCGAATCCCTGCGGCGGGGTGCGCTCCCGCTGCTCGGTCCCAGCGCCTGCCAACCTAGCAGTTCGAAAGCACCTCCGGGTGCAAGTAGATAAATAGGGACCGCTTACCAGCGGGAAGGTAAACGGCGTTTCCGTGTGCGGCTCTGGCTCTGGCTCTGGCCAGAGCAGCGATGTCACGCTGGCCACGTGACCCGGAAGTGTCTCCGGACAGCGCTGGCCCCCGGCCTCTTGAGTGAGATGGGCGCACAACCCCAGAGTCTGTCAAGACTGGCCCGTATGGGCAGGGGTACCTTTACCTTTATATTATGACTGTACAGTGGTACCTCTGGGTGCGAACGGGATCCATTCTGGAGCCCCGTTTGCATCCTGAGTAGAACGTAACACGCATCTGCGCATGCGCGGGTCGCGTTTCGCCACTTCCGCGCATGCGTGTGATGTCATTTTGAGTGTCTGTGCATGCATGAGCGGCGAAACCCGGAAGCAACATGTTTCGTTACTTCCGGGTCGCCACAGAGCTCAACCCGAAAATGCTTAACCTGAAGGTACTTCAACCCGAGGTATGACTGTATTCAGATTTGGTACTGACTCGAGAAGATTTATTGTTGATCTAAGACAGGATTTCCCAAACTTGAGTCTCCGGCTGCTTTCGGACTACAGTTCCCATCATCCCTGACCACTCGTCCTGCTAGCTAGGGACGATGGGAGTTGAAGCCCAACAGCAGCTGGAGACCCCAGTTTGGGAAACCGTATAATAAGATCATAAAAACACAAGCATTCTGCTGAATCAAACCAAGTCCTGCTTACTCCTGGGTTCCCCTGGGAGGTGCGCAAGCAGGGCATCAAGACAATCAGTGTTTTGTTCCCAGTATTTAGAGGTATACTGCCACTGGGTATGGAGGTTCCACATCAGCAGCCATGGTAAACCAGCTTGGCATTGGTGCCCAGTGTCATGGGCCCGGAGTCAGCTTCGCCTGCTGAACAGCAGCCTGAAAGAGGAGAAGGTGGACGGACTCCACCTGCAGCTGGTCAGCCTTCAGGGACTCAGCGGAGAAGGCATGGATGAGAAGCAGCTGGCTTCAGCCTTCCTAAGCAGAGCTTCCAGCAGCTGTCATATGCTGGCAACAACGCTTGTCGTTCCTGGTCCTACCTTGCTGCTCCCTGCTCATCTTGCCCATTGACCCCATGTTCATTGGATTCCCTGACCCCTGGTCCTTCTGACCACCTGGATTGCTGCTTCCACAACTCAAGGATTGGGCCACAACTCAAGGATTGGATACTGACTCCTCCTCCAGGCAAGAACACATTGTTGTTCAGCAATGAAACTACAGCACTCCCCCATCTTCAGGTTGCTGCCAAAGGCTGTTGGCACTTCATCGTTGGGCCCACTCACCTGCCTTATCCCCCATGACAAGATTTCGCTTTGATGACCTGAAGTTGGGGCATTTTAGGAAATGTTAAATGGTGCTACCTGGAGCAGCTTCTACACTGCATTCACCCTTTGCCAGGTGCACCCTCAAACCTGGAGATAGCCCTGGAGGTTAATAACTTAACAGATTTATGTTCCTCATGGGAGCCCGTTCCACTGTCAAACAGCTCTTATTGTCAAGAAGTTTTTCCTGATGTTAGTCAGAATCTCCATTTGAAACCATGGGTTCGAGTTCTGCCCTCCAGGGGAGCAGAGAACAAGCTTGCTTCTGTTAGAATTCCTGCTCCATGATTGCAGTCATGGAATTTTTGTCTATCACATGACAGTATATGTTTTGACTCCACAGAGTGGGAAGTGACGGAGACAGGATATTTGTGTTACGGTGTTCCGTGAAGTGGGACTATTGTTCTTTGTTCTGTTCTCTTTGCTGTCTGATGCTAGAGAGAGAGGGAGCCATGTTGCAGTGCTCCGTGTGTGTTTATATGTAAATAAAGTAGATTAGCCAAAATGCTGAGTTGCTGGGGTTCTGTCACACAAGTTGTGAAAACTGCGGATCTCTAAGTGTGCCGGTGTCAGTTGGCATCGGTCGCTGTGATGTTCAGGCTGAAGAAAGCTTATGAAGCTCCCGAACGATCAACCAGGAGGGAGGGAACATGCCAGTCAGGCATGTGTCTCTGCCAGGGTCCTACTCGAGTGTAGGCTGAACTCCTGACAACAATTTATGTTCCTCATGGGAGCCCCTTCCACTGTCAAACAGCTCTTACTGTCAGGAAGTTTTTCCTTATGTTAGTCAGAATCTCCATTTGAAGCCATGGGTTCGAGTTCTGCCCTCCTGGGGGGCAGAGAACAAGCTTGCTCCATTACAGATATGGATAATCCAACTGAGACTCCCAAATGTTTGAAATCACAAATGATGCTGTTTGGGGGCATATTTGAGGGTATATAATCAGATGTTTGAGGCCATGGTGTGGTTGTCTCTTCAGAAACAGAATTATGAGGAGAGGCCTCATTTCTGGAAATGTCAATTCTGTTCTGCGTATGTAAGTATATTCATATTCCTGCTATAACGCCTTTGATTTCATTTCAGTACCAGGGAGTCTAATTCTCATAATAAATTCTCTTTCTTATCTATTTCTGGTATTCTGCTGTTTGTCCAAATAGCTAACCCACCCCACAAAACCAAGAATTTGCACAGCAGTTTGAATGAGCTATCTGTAGTACGATATCTCAGTTTGACTAATCTCACACCTTCAGAGAAGTGACCCTAAATTAAAACTGTTCAGAAAGAAGAAAGTGTTTTTCTTTTTAAAGACAACTGATTCATGGATTGCCGTTTCCATATATATATATTTTAAAAAACACAATACATGCATTTTAACTAATTGTTACTTTTTATTTTTTTATTTTATTTTTAAAAAAATCAAAACTGGAGACTTACATTCATCTTTCTGTGCCCAAAGTGTAAAGCTTTTGCATTCAAAGGGAAAGAATAAAGATGAACTGATGCCCTGGCTTTTATTCTTGCCAGCTCTGAATATTTAAGCCACACTGCTGGCGATACTTTATTCGCTGGCTAAGCGTAAAGGACATCAGAAAGCCGACTGATGTCTGAATGATTTAAGTTGCTGCTTCAAGTTGAGGTTGTACGTGAGTGTTTGCAGGATTAAAACTTCTGCAGGCACGTCAGGGCGGGAGCTGGTGTGGTTCGCACAGCAAGGCTTAATCTGAAGCAGTTTGCATGTGCTGTATCACTGGAAATGGAAGCCAGGGTGGGGCTACGAAAGCCAAAGGGTGTTGTTTGTTGTTGTTTAGTCGTTTAGTCATGTCCGACTCTTCGTGACCCCATGGACCAGAGTACACCAGGCACTCCTGTCTTCCACTGCCTCCCGCAGTTTGGTCAGACTCATGTTTGTGGCTTCGAGAAGACTGTCCAACCATCTCGTCCTCTGTCATCCCCTTCTCCTTGTGCCCTCCATCTTTCCCAACATCAGGGTCTTTTCTAGGGAGTCTTCTCTTCTCATGAGGTGGCCAAAGTATTGGAGCCTCAGCTTCATGATCTGTCCTTCCAGTGACCACTCAGGGCTGATTTCCTTAAGAATGGATGCGTTTGATCTTTGGCAGTCCATGGGACTCTCAATAGTCTCCTCCAGCACCATAATTCAAAAGCATCAATTCTTCGGCGATCAGCCTTCCTTATGGTCCAGCACTCACTTCCATACATCACTATTGGGAAAACCATGGCTTTAACTACGGACCTTTGTTGGCAAGGTGATGTCTCTGCTTTTTAAGATGCTGTCTAGGTTTGCCATCGACTTTCTCCCAAGGAGCAGGCGTCTTTTAATTTCGTGACTGCTGTCACCATCTGCAGTGATCATGGAGCCCAAGAAAGTAAAATCTCCCACTGCCTCCATTTCTTCCCCTTCTATTTGCCAGGAGGTGATGGGCCCAGTGGCCATGATCTTCATTTTTTTGATGTTGAGCTTCAGACCATATTTTGCGCTCTCCTCTTTCACCCTCATTAAAAGGTTCTTTAATTCCTCTTCACTTTCTGCCATCAAGGTTGCGTCATCTGCATATCTGAGGTTGCTGATATTTCTTCCAGCAATCTTAATTCCGGCTTGGGATTCATCCAGCCCAGCCTTTTGCATGATGAATTCTGCATATAAGTTAAATAAGCAGGGAGACAATATACAGCCTTGCTGTACTCCTTTCCCAATTTTGAACCAATCAGTTGCTCCATATCCAGTTCTAACTGTAGCTTCTTGTCCCACATAGAGATTTCTCAGGAGACAGATGAGGTGATCAGGCACTTCCATTTCTTTAAGAACCCTCCATAGTTTGCTGTGATCGACACAGTCAAAGGCTTTTGTATAGTCAATGAAGCAGAAGTAGATGCTTTTCTGGAACTCTCTAGCTTTCTCCATAATCCAGCGCATGTTTGCAATTTGGTCTCTGGTTCCTCTGCCCCTTCGAAATCCAGCTTGCACTTCTGGGAGTTCTTGGTCCACATACTGCTTAAGCCTGCCTTGTAGTATTTTAAGCATAACCTTGCTAGCATGTGAAATGAGTGCAATTGTGCGGTAGTTGGAGCATTCTTTGGCACTGCCCTTCTTTGGGATTGGGATGTAGACTGATATTCTCCAATCCTCTGGAGGCCAAGGGTTAGGGCTGTGCAAATAGCAGCCAGTGGAGTTCTTAATGGTGCCCATCAACTTCTATAGGAAACTGGCTGCAGCTTGGAGGAAGTCTGAGGCAATGCATAGCCTGTCTCTTCTCAGGTGCAGAAGGCAGGTTTAAGCCACCCCCACCCCCAAATGGACTCCCTTAAGCCACACAATAACTTCCAGCCATATGATGTTTAGTATTTATTACATTTTTCATCTCCTAGAAGCCGAGGTCTTTTTGCTTGACCTTGCCCCACCAAATCATCGGCTGTAGGAACTTCACATTCATGAGCAGGGCTGACTTTAGCATATGCTCTGCCAGGGTGCAAAGATCCGCCCAGCACCCCCAAATTTAGTTGAGTCTGACAAGCGCCGCCGTTGTGAATGACAAGCGCCATCGTTGAGTCTGACAAGCGCCTCCGTTGTGAATGACAAGTGTTGCTGGCGCAGTGCGTCTTTGGAAAATAAGCTCACAAAGTCAAAAGTCCTTTAGTGAAACAGTAGGTATAGATTTCGGTAATACCTAGGTATATATGTATTTTGTTTTTCTAGCTTGATCAAAATTATTTATTTTTTCATAACAGGTAGATAGACAGGAGCTTAGGTGGCTTCAGCGGCGGGCACCTGGCGCCCCCCGGAATTTGGCACCCAGGTGCCCCGCACCCCTTGCACCCCCAGGTAAAGACGGCCCTGTTCATGAGCTTACAATTTGGAGAGAGAGAAGTGGATTTCCAGCAGCAAGTGGGAGCATGCACAGCACTGCTTTCAGAACAGGCTGACTATTAATGCATCCCTGGGAGACGAAGAGGACAGAGTAGTAATATTTGTCAGTGCTGAATGATACTTCTCAATGCAAACTGTGAAATGATTGCTATAGGTTGTGTCCAGCTAAGTCAATTGATTTCAGTGAGTCTACTTTGCATGTGAACTACCAGGATACAACCCTTGGGTTTCAAGAGGAATTAAATAATCTCACCACATTAAGAAAGACTGTGACCAGATAGCCTGTGTGCTTCCTCTGTCTGCTGTCCAGGAGCAAATTGGGGATGGGCTACTTTGACGTCCCTCCTGCTCTCCATCCATGAGGTCCTTTAGCGTTAACTAGACTTGGACCACACAGTTCTTTTATAAGAGAATGCCATCAGATAAAGGACTGTTCTCTATAAAGCAGGATACCTCGCCCCCCTTCCTGCATGTATTCTGCATCCACATACACACAGTGTGTAAAAGTAATATAACTGGGCCACCTGGCCTAGTACCATCTACCTTGATTGGCAACAACTCCCAGAGGTGCAAAGCCTTTCCAGTCTAGCTACCTGAGATATTTTCATCCAGGGGTTCATTACTGGTACATCTTGTGCCTCTAATGGAGGCATGGTCCTTCTCCAAGAACACAGGGGCTCAAGAACTGCACATAGATTTGCGGTAGGCATTTTAAACAGGAGTCCTTGGACACATCTGCCTTGTTCACAAACGATATACTTTGACATGCCCCCCACAAAGCATCAAGTGGTTAGGAAGAACATAGGGAGCTTCCTTATATTGAGTAAGACCATTAGGCCATCTTTATGGTCCAGCTCTCATAAAGAGAGCTGGACCATAAAGAAGACTGATCGCCGAAGAATTGATGCTTTTGAATTATGGTGCTGGAGGAGACTCTTGAGAGTCCCATGGACTGCAAGAAGATCAAACGCATCCATTCTTAAGGAAATTAGCCCTGAGTGCTCACTGGAAGGACATATCGTGAAGCTGAGGCTCCAATACTTTGGCCACCTCATGAGAAGAGAAGACTCCCTGGAAAAGACCCTGATGCTGGGAAAGATGGAGGGCACAAGGAGAAGGGGATGACAGAGGACAAGATGGTTGGACAGTCTTCTCGAAGCTACAAACATGAGTCTGACTAAACTGCGGGAAGCAGTGGAAGACAGGAGTGCCTGGCGTGCTCTGGTCCATGGGGTCACGAAGAGGTGGACACGACTAAACGACTAAACAACAACATTAGGCCATCTAGTTCAGCATAGCCTTGACTGGCAGCAGTTCTCCAAGATCTGAGGCCGTAAGAAGCCTTTCCCATCCCTCCCTGGGATGTGAGCATGTGATCGACCATTAAGCTGCACCTCCTGGTTGCAGGGGAGTTGGGGTCCTTTCCAACCATGCAAGCCCACGATTCTATGAAAGAAACACCCAGGCAATCATTGGGGCGCAGACTTTCTCTAGCAGCAAAGTTATTTACCTTTACCTGTTCAAGCATGGACATTAACCTCTTCACCCCATCAGCTTAGGGTGATGTGATTGGATCGCTAGACAAATTTCTTTTTTCTGCATATGCACAGGGCTGAGTTTGAAGCTCCTCCACCGAATAATTCAATTGCCCACTTCCACTTTACCACTGATAGCTATTAATCACCCTTTTAAGTGCCGGACAAAAGGTGTTTGACATCTGACCTTATAACCTCTTGACGCAGCACTTTGCATTCTCTCAGCATTAACCTCAGTGGTCTTTTCGGCATCGCACTTGCGTGCCACTTCCTCCCTGGTTTTCCTGTTTGTTTTGCAGAGGTCATTATATTTAAGTCATTGTTCCATATGCAAAGGCCACCACGTGTTGGAGGCACGTTGGAGGGGAGGAGGGAAGCAACGCTGCGAAAACACAACTGCAAAGAGTCCAGCTAGTGGGCAATGTAATGTCACAGATCAGCTGCGCCCCTTTGCTTTCCATCACCACAATCTTTCTTCCTGGTCTGATGAATGAAGAGTTCTGCATAGCTCCAAAAGCCTGCTTATTCCTATGCAAAGGGTTTGTTTTGCATATCCAAATACCATTTAACTTTCTTTACACTTTTGGTTCCTTTCTGAAAGAGGACCAGACAGCAATGATTGTTGTTGTTTCCGAAAATATGTTTATTATTTTACATTCATTTACATTAAGTTCATATAACATACAACTTACATCAAAATCTATTTATTTATCTTGGCAACTTCCCAACCTTACATCCACAATGATCTAATTCTCCTCCCTGCTCTCTGTCCAACTTCTTAACCTTGTCTGTTTACCTAAATCCTGTATCTTTTCTATTTTCTTTCCATTGCTCATAAGTCAAAGCCTATTTAAAATTTCATTTGGCTGTACTGCATTCTTATATAGACAGAAAAGGGTTTCCATTCTTCCGCATATATTTCATCTTTCTGATTCTTTATTTTAACTGTGAGTTCCGCCATTTCTGAGTACTCCAGTAGCTGTTGTTGTTGCTATTATTAACATCTCAGCGAAAGGCCAGATTAGTTCAGGTTGTCCAAAGCAACAGAAACATATCCAGATTCCCAACAGGACAAATTAACAAAATTCTGAGATGCAAATCCTTGAAAACAGATTTGTGCATTGGGGGGTGGGGGGGTGGAGGGAACCGGCAGTGGAATATTCAGAATATCTTCAAATTGGGGAGAGAGGAGGGCTCACCATTCGTGCTTTGAGAAAGATGACTTGCTTTCATTCAGACCTCTGCACACCTGTGGCCTACACACAATCAGGGCATGCCTTCACCCACAAGAAATAATAGCCCTGAGAATGCATGTGCAGATACAACCCCATGTCACCCCCCTCCTCCTTTGCATGACTCTATGGGTAACACCATGTGCTGGCCCCAGGAATGTAGAAGAATCTGTGTACCAAACAACCTCCTTAATTTCAGACAGATGGCAACTCAGAAGCCCACAACCAAGTTTGTTAGGAGCAGGGCTGTTTTATCCTTTGAATAACAACCACAGTGGATTTGCCCATCTTGACTAGGCAGCAATCCTGCCTCAGAGTTATTACTGGGAATAGTGTGGTTGCATTTTTAGCCCGGGCCAATTAACTACTATTTCTTTCCATTCAGCCTCCGCTTTTCATGTTTTGCTCCTTTCCTTCCCATTAGCGGCTGAACTCTTCACACGACGGACCCCGCGTGGAACTCGCAAAATGCCTCTTCTGCTTCCTTACTGAACTTGGTAATTTGAGTAAGAACGTTCCTTTTCAAAATGCCTCCACCGCTGTACAAGTGGTTTAGTCTCGGGACCAAATAAGGACGCATAAATAAATGACATTTTTTGTGTTGTGGTCAGAATTCTAAATATGTTTTGAAAAGGGATGGAGAGTAAACATTCATCTCATGTTAATTGCAACTGATTAAATAATAGCGAGCAGCAGCGCAACCCGTAAGATTGACTGTCTTAATTGTGTGATACTTTCCACTCTTTAACTAGATACCCGTTCTTCCTACACAGCCTTTATCACATTAGATCGGGGTTCTTCCACTCCCTCCCCCCCTTGAATAAATTACAAGAAACAGCAAGATCAGCAGTGAAGGTGCAATTATTCATAATTAAAATGCATTTTGCAATGCAAGAAATGTTTTATAATCTATAGTAGCCTCCCCCAGCCTGATGATCTCCCAATGTTTTGGACCACAAGTCCCAGAAGCAGTCAGTCAATGGGGCAAGGAAGGAGAGGCTGCCATGCTCACCTGGCTTCCCTGCTCGAGGGTCACTGCTGTTTACCAAGAGGAGGAGAGGCAAAGAGGTCAGCGCAGTGTGGGTGGAGCGGCAGAGCTCTGCCACTGTGCCCCCAGCACCTCCCCTTCTTAGTAACCAGCAGTGACCCCAGCAATAGCAGTCAGTGCTCCATTGGAGATAGCAAAAAAAGTTCTGAGGGTGTTCAGGGAAAGTTGGAGAAGGCTATGGATCTGTGGGAGGGATCCAGCAGCTTCCTATAGGTAAAAGGTAAAGGACTCCTGGACAGTTAAGTCCCGTCAAAGGTGACTATGGGGTTGCTGCACTCATCTCACTTTCAGGCCGAGGGAGCCGGCGTTGGTCCACAGACAGCTTTCCGGGTCATGTAGCAAGCAGGACTAAACCACTTTTGGTGCAACAGAACACCGTGACGGAAACCAGAACACACGGAAATGCCATTTAACTTCCCCGCAGCGGTACCTATTTATCTACTTGCACTGGCATGCTTTCAAACTGAGAGCAGACTACAAAAGTCAGCACCAAGACATGCCCTGCCTTTGGGCTCACAATCTGGAAGGGCATGACACATGAGGAAAAGCCGAGCAGGAGGGAGAAGGGGAAAGCAAGCTCTATCGGAAGATCTTAAAGTTCCTACACAGCTATAGAGTTCTGTCTGTGCAGAATACAGTGGTACCTCTGGATGCGAACGGGATCCATTCTGGAGCCCCGTTCACATCCAGAAGCGAACACAACCCATATCTGCACATCTGCGCGTGCGCGGGTCAATATTCACTGCTTCTGCACATGCGCATGACGTCATTTTGACCGTCTGCACATGCGCGAACGGCGAAACCCGGAAGTAACGTGCTCCATTACTTCCTGGTCGCCGCAGCGCGCAACCCAAAAATACTTATCCCAAAGCTACTTCAACCCAAGGTGTGATTGTATGGCTGTCTAAAAGAGCTGCAACTCCTTTGCAAAGTCAGTGGTAGTTTGGGCTGTCTTTCCCCTCCCCTGAGTGAAGCTACCAGAAGCAGAACAGGTGATAATATCCAGACCAGGAGGCAGCTCCTGCCACACAGTTCTTCCCTCAGACAGCTGACTCCCCCCAATTTTAACCAAACAGTGCCCCCTGTCTTCTAAAAAAAAGCCCAGTTATTTAGGAGGTGTAGCAAAGGGTTAGGAGAGTGGGGACCCCATGATTCCCCCCAAAAGTGAAGCTCTGGTGTGGCCTTAAAACTTCTATGCATTGCTTTTCAAGCCTTGCCTATATTCTCCTCTGTTGCAGAGTATAATACCAAAACGTCAGGAGCCAGCAAGTCAGAAGAAGACGTAGAAGGAAGGCCTTGCCCTCCTGACATCAATTGCAGTAACAATCATGAACAATTGCTTGGAAGGTTTATAGTCAAACGCATTAAAAAGCATTAAAAGCTTGAAGGCCAGCTTTGCGGCCAACCTATATCACGTAGAGTCACTAAGCTAAGAAAAGAATGTAGATTCTCTCTTCCCTTAAAATACGGGGACTAGTACCGGGGGCGAGAGGGCAGGAGAGAAAATAATAATAATACATTATTGTTCCCAAAGATTCCATGGCAAATCAGGTAATTCTTTGTGAATCAAAGGTGGCTGATCTTCTAGGGGTGCCCTGAAGGGGCACCCTGATTTCTGAAAGATGCTTGTCGAGACTGTAACGTGACATTAATTCAAAGCAGCTTAGCTACTTCCCCTCAATTCAACAACATTGCCCACCCCACCCCCACCCCGCACCGTAACTTCCAAAGAACTGAAGCTGCTGCGCATGTAACTACAATTGTGCCTGGTCAATTAAGAGTTGGGGAGCTCTCTCCTGTCAGAAGTAATAAAACATCCGGGGTGTGGGATTCAGCAAACGCAGATATGGGGTATGCACTTGCGTGCAAAGGGTAGCGGGGGGGGGGGGGGGAGCAGTGAGATTTGGTGGGGAAAGACAACCGGGCCAAAGCAAAACCGTTTATTTGCAAATGTACATGCTAGCTTTTGCATATCAAGCAGTATATGGGGTCCTATGTTAACCCCCTGCAGAGGAACCTTCAGGATATACCATGTGTAGGCAAACTAAGGCTCGGGGCCCGGATCCAGCCCATCGCCTTCTAAATCCGACCTGCGGATGGTCCAGGAATCAATATAGGGAGCTACCTTGGTGCATCTTTGGGAGAAAAGCAATGACAAACCTAGACAGCATCTTAAAAAGCAGAGACATCACCTTGCCAACAAAGGTCCATATAGTTAAAGCTATGGTTTTCCCAGTAGTGGTGTATGGAAGTGAGAGCTGGACCATAAAGAAGGCTGATTGCCAAAGAATGAATGTTTTGAATTATGGTGTTGGAGGAGACTCTTGAGAGTCCCATGGACTGCAAGAAGATCAAACCTCTCCATTCTGAAGGAAATCAGCCCTGAGTGCTCACTGGAAGGACAGATCATGAAGCTGAGACCCCAATACTTTGGCCACCTCATGAGAAGAGAAAACTCTCTGGAAAAGACCGTGGTGTTGGGAAAGATGGAGGGCACAAGGAGAAGGGGACGACAGAGGACGAGATGGTTGGACAGTGTTCTCGAAGCTACCAGCATGAGTTTGACCAAACTGCGGGAGGCAGTGGAAGACAGGAGTGCCTGGTGTGCTCTGGTCCATGGGGTCACGAAGAGTCGGACACGACGAAACGACTAAACAACAACAACACCTTGGTGCATCTGGTGCAGGAACTACACTGGTTGACAACAGTTTTCCAGGGTTTCTGACAGAGGACAATCCAAGTCCTACCTGGAGATGTCAGAAACTGAGCCTGTGACCTTCTGCATGCAAAGCGGATGCTCTGCCACTAAGCAATGACCTTTCTTAAGCCCTCTTCAGGTGTCACAGCTGCAAAAGCGGCACTGTTAACCTTCCTCTCCTCGTTGCATACCACCATCCTTGTGTAACGCCAGCCATTTCTGCCCAGGAAGGTTCTCCGTGCAATTAGGAGGCACCTTCCAAGATTGTGCTATTTTCACTAATCTGTTCATTTATTTGCCCATCTTACCCTAGCAGATGCATTTTCATACACATCACTTGGCTGATGGATTGCATTTCAAAATTCCAATAAGTGTGAATTTCAAAAGATGGCTGTGTTTTGATCTGTGTATTGTTTCAGGACGTGCAAACCGAATTGAATCTCTCCCCCCCCCCCGCCCCATCCTTATACTAAAGGCAGTTCTGTGCTGGAGGATCTGGGGCAAAATCACATTGTCCCCATCTCCCACCAGTCGCGCCTTTTATTCCATGCAACTTGGGGAGGAGGCAAAGGATTGGGTTGCTTGTATTTGAGTTTTAACACTTTTTGTGGGGACATCTGTGGAAGGCTTTGGAGAGTTCGTGCCTGCCTTTTATTTGTCCTCTGTGGCAGTTAGCTCGGTCTTGTTTGCTTTGATATATTTTTATTAACAAGCGTTAGGTTACTTGTTGGCACTACACAACAGGCTTAGATTTGGTAAGAGGACCCAGGCAGGTCAGATTCCTTTCCCGATCTTATTTGCAAATAGAGAGCGCCTCACCTCCTACGGTCCTTCTCTCGCAATTTTTTCTCCAGCAAGGTTTGCACTGTCCTGGCCCAAAGGACCTTCATGTTAATGGTGGTTTAACTGGTGCCTCTTTTCAATGAAGTGGGGCTTAAGCAGTTGCTGGTGGTAGTGTAAATCCTTGCACTGAAACACTTCTGCCTTGCAGGCCAGGTGATACAAATATGGTCTTTGCCTTTCAGCAAAGATTGTCTGTTGTTTGGAACATCAGTTCCCAGGTGGCTGTGTTCTATCTGCAATGTCAGAGGCAGTATGTCTCTGAATACCTGTCACTGAGCATCACACATGAGCAGAGTCCTGTTGACCTCATACCCAGCTTGCAGGCTTCCCACAGACATCTGCATTACAAAAATGTCTGCTAACAAGTCATGAAGGCTGGCAACATCAACCCCACCATGTGGGAATCCCTTGCAGGCAACCGCAGTGCTTGCAGTCAGTCAGTCAGTCAGTCAGTCAAGAAGTGTATCCACAACAGTGACCCGAGGAGGGAAGACCGCTGGGAGGAATGCAGAGAGAAGGAATGCCATGGTGCATCTGCAGCAGCACAAGTGGATGCCTCCATCTGCCCCAGCTGCAACAAAACATGTCTCTCCTACATCGGTCTCTACAGCCACAGCAGGCACTGCTTCCCAACAGTTTGACTTCACCCCCAAAGGCGCACTCCTCCATTGTCTTCCCAACACAGACGGATGCCAACAATATGTGGACTGAAGTGGGAAGGTTGTAGAGAGGGGTCCTATTTACCCCAAACTAGGAAGAAACTGGAGACGCGGGTGGCGCTGTGGGTAAAACCTCAGCGCCTAGGACTTGCCGATCGTATGGTCGGCGGTTTGAATCCCCGCAACAGGGTGAGCTCCTGTCGTTCGGTCCCAGCTCCTGCCCACCTAGCAGTTCGAAAGCATTCTTAAGTGCAAGTAGATAAATAGGTACCGCTTTATAGCGGGAAGGTAAACGGCGTTTCTGTGTGCTGCACTGGTGCAGGCTTGCCAGAGCAGCTTCGTCATGCTAGCCACGTGACCCGGAAGTGTCTCCGGACAGCGCTGGCCCCCGGCCTCTTAAGCGAGATGGGCGCACAACCCCAGAGTCGGTCACGACTGGCCTGTACGGGCAGGGGTACCTTTACCTTTACCTAGGAAGAAACTAGACACAGAATGTTGGGAGGTCTGCAATTTCTCTTAGGTGACCTGATGGTGAGACCGTCCTCAGGAAGGGCTAAAATTCTGTACTACCATACCTGGGTGCAGCAAGAAATTTCTCCCCACTTGGCTCAACACAATCATCTCAAGGTTCTCTTTACACACCTGGTAGGCAGTAGAAGATAATGAGGCCCTGTCATTCTCATCCATCTGACCCCACATGTGCTAATATTCTGCCCCATGTTTACTACAGTAGTACCTCGAGTTAAGTACTTAATTCGTTCCGGAGGTCTGTTCTTAACCTCAAACTTTTCTTAACCTGAAGCACCACTTTAGCTAATGAGGCCTCCTGCTGCGCCGCCGGAGCACGATTTCTGTTCTCATCTTGAAGCAAAGTTCTTAACCTGAGGTACTATTTCTGGGTTAGCGGAGTCTGTAACCTGAAGCGTATGTAACCCAAGGTACCACTGTACAATCATACCTCAGGTTGAACGTGCTTCAGGATGAGTGCATTCGCGTTGTGCTCCGCAGCAACCTGTAAGTAACAGAGTGCATTACGTCCGGGTTTCGCCGCTTGCTCATGCGCAGACGTTCAAAATGACATCACGTGCATGCGCAGAAGCGGCAAAAAGCGACGCGTGCATGCACGGACGTGCCGTCGCTGGTTACGTTTGCTTCTAGATGCGAGCAGGGCTCCGGAACACATCCTGTTCGCATCTAGAGGTACCACTGTATTCACTTCCACCTCCCAGATGATCAGACAACATGCCTGCCCTTCCCACCTCGGCCTTCCCCCTTCTGGCCGTCAAATCTGAAGACAGGTTTGCAACGAATGCTGAGTAACTCCCTCCTGCGTCTTGGACACATCCCAGCAGCTGTGGAGGTCGAAAGATACGGCCTCTGCAATCTTCCACTTTGCTCTGCCTCTGGTAGTCAATCACCTACTGAGGGGAGAGGGGGAATCTGTTCCTAGCCTTTACTTTTCCAGAAACTAGTGTGCAAAATAGGGGGTTGGGAAGACTGGCTGAGCCACTCTGTTTTTCTGGTCATTTGGCAAGCCCCACACCCAAGGCCCCAGAGTTGGCTGTGATTGTTTTTAGGTCAACCCCTAATTGCCATTTTTCTTGTTCTTACTGGCTCATTCCAGGAAGTCCCGCTTGGCTCACGTTTCACTCCTGTTCTCATTGCAATTTACCAGAGACAGTGTGTAATTTATGGCAATTACTTTTCGAGCCACTTCTTTCTCTCCTCCTTCCCCCCCCCCCCACCATGCACATATCAATACCACCACCAGTTTGAAAAAAAGGGGGGGGGGAGAGACGGATAAAACCTGAAAGCTGGCCAGCCTCACCTGGTTGGTTCCCTTGCCTGCCATACTAAGTTGACATTACCAGGAGGAAACTGTACGCTTGATGAGAGCCTGCAAAGGAGATCCTTTACACAGCCATGAATGCATGCTGACAAGTAAATCGAGCAGAAGGGGACCATAATTGTTGTGAATGCATTCTTTTATTTGTTAATGCATATATACAATATCATAACAACCGAATATTGTGTAAAAGGCTAATGGGGAACGCAGTTTGTCAGCTCTGGGAGAGCACTGGAGACAATGTGACTTCAGCATAGTATGAAAAGGGAAGAAAGAAAAGTGTGTGAGCTGCCATGAAGTATGCATTTGCATCTAAATATATTTATCCGTTTGTTTTAATGCACATTTCCTCCCTCCTTCCAGCCTGACAGGTCATGACAGGTAATAATATATTTGAGGTAAACATCCAGTATCCTATTAAAGATTCGCTTATGCCAGATGGTTCAATGCTTTGGCAGGCACTGCCCCCACCCCACCCCACCCCAAAGTTAGTGACAGGGCTTGGGGGAGTGTCCAGTGGAAGAGAGTTCCATACGTGATGGCAATGCCCAGGCATTCTTTCTCGGGTCTGGGACAAACTTGGAACACGGACCCTGTGCTCATGGCTCCTCCTGCAAGCTTTGTCTGTTTTGAAACACTGGGGGGCTGGCAGGTATTCTTCAGCTTCCGTACTGGGGCAAAATGGCATGAGCCTAACAGCTGACCATATCAAAACGTTTTGCCTTATGCAAGGCAGATACTGCCCTTCCCGTAACCTCCGCTGGAGTCCTTGAGAGCAGTGCCAAGGGCGATCTATTGCAGTGGGACATATTTTCCATGTCTCCCCTTCATGAAATATTAAGGACAATATGCTGTAGTGCACTCCGAGAGCTGCCAAAATGCAGGTACCTGAGGCATCTCCTATATTAAAAAATATTAAGTACAGCAGCAAGTGCTGTGTGGAGCATGAGTCTTATCACGTAAACAAGATCATATTAGTGTGGAGAGCTTTTTTAAAAAAAATAACCCACATGCACCATAGGTCTCTTTGCAGACTCCCCCCCCTCCCCCCGCCTCCGCCAGAAGATTTAATGGCACGTTAATGAGAAACTTCTCTTGATATATCTATTGAACCTTGAAACCCTGGAGAGGAAAAGTGAGATAGGATTGAATTGTCATTAGTTTAATTTCTTCTCGTTTTAGCTCTTTCCTGCAATAGAACCGCCTGCCCACTGCCACCCTCACCGCCCACATCTCAGCCTCTAGCGGCAACACTTAGGATGTTGAAAGGTATTCAGACGGAGGCTTGGTATAACATTTTAAAAGCTTGTGTTTGTAAACAGAAGGGTATTCTTTGCTTTGGGTTCTGTGAATTTAGGTAGGCAAACTGGAAATATTTGCTAAACTGAAATTCTTGTCCATCCTTACTTGACACTCATAGGCTTTCCTGGAGAGGGGCAAGTAGCAGCTTGGGGCGAAGGGGGGGCAGATTTAAATCAACAAAATGCAAAGAGGAAAGGGTTAACTCTGCAGGACCCCAGACCCAGCCTTCCAACCCCCCCATCTAGTTAGCCACTTTAGCCACCTCACAAAAGAATGCTTGTGTTTTACCATTTATATAGCTCAGTTTGGTACCGCATGAGAATCTTAATCTCAGGTTCATGGGTTCGAAACCCATATTGGGTGAAATATTCCTGCATTGTGGGGGGTTGGAGTAGGTGATCCTCAAGGTCCCTTCCAAATTGCGATTCTATGATTCTCCCTCTGCCTCTTGGAAAGCGAAGACCTTGCTGAATTAGGCCAAAGGCCTACATGACCCAGCATCCTAGTTTCCATGGCAACCAGCCAAATGCCTCTTGAAAGCCCTCTCTCTGGGTCCAGTAAACGGTGTCACATATGTCATCTTCCTGCACCACACACACACACTTGTGAGGTAATATCTCCAGCTGCCTTTTTTCTGCAGGTGAGGTAAAGTTTATGGGTGGGGTTTTTTTTCTGGTGCTTTTTATTGCACCCACAAGAAGGTAAGGTCAGGCCTATGAGGAAAGTGCTTTTTCTGTGGTGGTGGTGGTGTTGTAAGCCAAAAATGGCTTATCTTCTGAGTTTACGCCAATAAAAATCAGAGACAAGAGGAGTTAGGAGTCCATTGTTGTTTATTGCTAGGCAACAGGTTACAGTTGAATTATTTCGCAAAACTGAAACTCCACCCGGCGGTCCCGGTAGGGGTATTTATAAATTTCAAACAAAGTATTTCAGTTTCCACCAATCATACAGTCATACCTCATGTTACATTTGCTTTATGCTACGTTTTTTCAGGTTGTGACCCAGAGGTACTGGAAAGGGTTACTTCTGGGTTTCGCCGTTCACGCATGCACAGAAGTGCTAAATCGCGCTTTGCGCATGCACACAAGCACCAAATCACCTGCACAGATACAGCGCTTCAGGTTGCGGCCTTTTCATGGTGTGAACGGGCCTCCGAAATGGATCCCGTTTGCAGTCAGAGGTACCACTGTACATCATTACCTCATTTCATGTTTAATACACATGCACAATTAGCAATTTCTGCTGATTCACTTCTGATTCCCACCACTCTGTTAAAATACTAATTTCTGTTACATTGTGTTAGTGTGCATGTTGCGAACCTGTGTTACGCGTAACCATTTGCACCATGTATCAACTTATGTTTTAGTTTATGAACTGTACAGTGGTGCCCCGCAAGACGAATGCCTCGCAAGACGGAAAACTCGCTAGACGAAAGAGTTTTCCGTTTTGGAGGTGCTTTGCAAAACGAATTTCCTATGGGCTTGCTTCGCAAGACGAAAATGTCTTGCGAGGTCCTGCAGGGTTTTTTTCCTTCCCCCCCCCCCCCCCCGCTTTTTCTAAGCTGCTAAGCCGCTTATCCGCTTATCCGCTAAGCCGATAAGCCACTAAAAGCCGCTAAAAACCGCTAAAAGCCGCTAAACCGCTAATAGCGCTAATCCGCTAAGCTATCAATGGGCTTGCTTCGCAAGACGAAAAAACTGCTAGACGAAGAGACTCGCGGAACGGATTCTTTTCGTCTTGCGAGGCACCACTGTATCTTTGTGATTCACATATTAGCTGTACTTCTGCCCCAATTGGGGCGGGGGCAGCAACTTGCAAATCATCAGTTTCATAAAGCAACAGGTTACCATAACTTCTCTATTAGAAGCACACTCAAGGATTTATAAGGGTTCACATTATCATATTTATTGTGGCCCTTTGGGCCATTACCACAGTGGCACCACAAACATATAATGTTCTCTTCAGAAAGGTCCACCAGGTATCATCGGTTTTGTTGTTGTTGTTGTTGTTGTTGTTGTTGTTGTGCTAGTGTTTTTTAATTAACAGTTTACTAAAAAAATAATTCTTTAAATCCCTCCCCTCTTCAAATATATAAAGAATAGATTAATAATGGTAGGTACTTTCACTGTTACAATAAAATCATACAACGGGTATTGACAAGAAGTCCAAAGTCTTTATGAATTTTTTTGTTAATAATCTTTGTTAATAATTTTTGTTAATATTTGCATAAAAAGTAGCATAAATACAGCTGAAGCTTAAAGGTTCATAATTATGTAAGAAAAGATAAGTATGTGGTTGTTGTTTTTTGTGTACATGATTGAAATTTCAATTTACTTTAAGAGATGTACTATATATATGTAATGTATTATAAGACTATTAATAAAGCTTGTTACACGTTTAAAATAAAATCCCTCCCGTCTTCTGGAGTACCCCCTCTCCCCTAAGCACTTTAATCCCTTCTACAACTGTTTTTATTATTTTGGCACATTCTTTTGGAGTTTATGCCGTGTGCCTTGAGACTGAGCCATGGAAATATGGCTAATGTGTTTTATAAACACAGTCAGGTCTAAAAACATTAAGTACACACAATATGGTGGCGCTCATGTGCCCAATGAAATGGCAGTCTTCGTGTGAGGCTGCTCATGAGTGACTGCAAGCAATATGGCAGCTCGTATGTCAATTGGTCTGGGCATGTCTTGGAATAATTAGGCTTCCCAATGAGACTTGTTAAATCTCACCAAACATTGGATCAAATCTGGCTGAAAGTTGCCAGATCACCTGGCCCATTCCTAATTTTCAGCACGCCGAATGCAAAATATTTACATGTTGGTGTTTGCCTGCTTCTTCTAACTAACAAACAAATTCACTGGGATAGTTTTTCTTCCGAAGCTTGCTGACCAAGCTACAGCAAACTCAATAATTACACTGTACTGCCAGCAAGACGTCAATATTATTTTTTTCCCCTTCCTTGCCTGAGGGTTACAACACATTTGCACCATAGGGAAGCCTTTTCTCTTTGCATCTCCAAACTGTAACGCAAACTCTTCTTTTATCCATAACAGCTCGATCTCCAGCTGAGATAGGCACTTTCGTATTACCCCAGATGACAGATTTCTGTGTTCTTTCCAAGCACAAGGGGTTTAATAAACATATCTGGCAATCTTTCGATAGCTGGAGGGCTCGGGATGACACCGTGTGTGCAAACAATATGCTCTCACTGCAAGGGAAACAAGTTTATTCAATTATTCAATTAATAGATTACAGTCAAGATACTTGTTATCCTACAAGGAAAAATGGCAGAAGAACGCAGAGAATTAGGGTAGGTCCCGGGATTAGTAGCAGGCAACGCAAGGAGCCAAGCAAAAGAAGATGAAAAGGGGAGGAAAAAAGGACAAGGAGGAAACACCTTTCATTGATGGAGATATATTTATAGGGGAAGGTGCTACCCAGCTGTTTGATTAGCAGTTACAACTTGAGTAAGAATCTTTATTAAATGTGTGCCCTGGATGTTTGTCGCAGATCCCTATGCTGCACAAGCAGCAGAAAGAGATGGTAGAATTGGATATTTTATTAATTTATTTGTGGGTGGACCACAAAGTCTGTTCCCAGTCCCTGCTCATTTCACATGGGTTCGTTCATACGTCCGTTCCATCTCGTTCACACCTTAAACTGTGGTTTACTTTTTTTAAAAAAATGCCATGAAAATACATATTTAAATATATATATTAATAGTATTTTCTCAAAACAATGATACTGAGATCCAGCTCTGAGGGCCTTCTGGTGGCTCCCTCACCACGAGAAGTGAGGTTACAGGGAACCAGGCAGAGGGCCTTCTCGGTAGTGGCGCCCTCCCTGTGGAACGCCCTCCCATCAGATGTCAAGGAAATAAACAACTATCTGACGTTTAGAAGACATCTGAAGGCAACCCTGTATAGGAAAGTTTTTTAATGTTTGATGTCTTACTGTGTTTTAATTGACTGGAAGCTGCCCAGAGTGGCTGGGGTAACCCAGTCAGAAGGGCGGAATTACCGTATTTTTCATTCTATAAGACGCACCAGACCATAAGACGCACCTAGTTTTTGGAAGAGGAAAACAGGAAAAAAATATATTCTGAATCTCAGAAGCCAGAACAACAAGAGGGATAGCTGCGCAGCGAAAGCAGCGATCCCTCTTGCTGTTCTGGCTTCTGGGATAGCTGCGCAGACTGCACTCACTCCATAAGACGCACACACATTTCCCCTTACTTTTTAGGAGGGGAAAAAGTGAGTCTTATAGAGCAAAAAATACGGTATTATTATTATTATTATTATTATTATTATTATTCAATTTCTAAATGTATTTTCTCTCCACTCCTAAAGAACTGCCTCTTCCATCAATAACCAACCAGGTTTCTGTGGTCATCATCTGAGGACCTTGTTTATGTACCCCATCAAGGAAAACTTTGGAGGGTGACAATATGAGAACGGCCTTTTCAGTGGTGGTCCCTGCTTATAGAATGGATTCCCCAGGTAGGCTCGCCTGGCAGGTAGTTTTAGATGCCAGGCAAGAACATTCCTCCCCCCTGGGCTTTTGGTCATTAATTTGAAGGATTTTGCAGCCTCCTTTAGTGGGGAAGGACTACTACTTGTTTGACTGTTCTTTTAAAACTGTTGTATTTCTAGGTTTTCATTGTTGATTTTATTTCATTCTAATGTACCTTGCCTTGAGTTACTTTTGTAAGGAAACCAACTAACAAATACAATTAACAACAGCATCCAGTAGCCAACTGATGGGTGAGGATGCCTCCAAGTAAAATCCCGACTGCCAAAAATCTAGATCTCCCTAGTTTAGGAAACATGAATGGCAATGCAGAGAGATCTGCATTGGCTCCCAGTACGTTTCCAAGCACAATTCAAAGTGTTGGTGCTGATCTTCAAAGCCCTAAATGGCCTCGGTCCAGTATACCTGAAGGAGCGTCTCCACCCCCATCGACACTGAGGGCCAATGCTGAGGGCCTTCTGGCGGTTCCCTCATTGCGAGAAGTGAGGTTACAAGGAACCATGCAGAGGGCCTTCTCGGTAGTGGCGCCCGGCCTGTGTAACACCCTCCCATCAGATGTCAAGGAAATAAGCAGCTATCTTATTTTTAAAAGACATCTGAAGGCAGCCCTGTTTAGGGAAGTTTTTAATATTTAATGCTGTATTGTTTTTAACACTCGATTGGGAGCCGCCCAGAGTAGCTGGGGAAACTCAGCCAGATGGGCTGGGTATAAATAAATTATTATTATTATTATTATTATTATTATTATTATTATTATTATATTGGTTTGCAGTCTTAAAGATGGATCTGAACTGTAAACAGAGTTTGTTTTTCCACAACAATGCACTAATGCTCCAGCCCTGGTCTTTTTTCACTACTAATTTCTTTCTTTGTGAAGTTTGCAAGAGTTTTTCTTGTTCAGCAGTCTCGCAGACATCCAGTGGCATGGATTGGATGTGTAATTTATTGTGTTATTGGATTTGGCTTTTTATCATTAAAACAAAGTAAAGAAATGCACACAAGTATTTGGGCAACCTCACTAAGTCTGCACAGAGAAAACCTTCGGAAACAAACAAAAAAGGCACAATTTCTCCCATCCAATAAACTGGGTGGAAACTGGGTTTGGCCAAGGAAAGGCAGAAAGGAGGAAGACAGGGTATAGCAGGGGTACAGGAGCACAGTAGTTTGACTGACATGTGTCTATCATGATGAATGAGTAGGAGATTAACACAAGGACGAATTGCCTGTTAAGTGTATGTGTTACGGCAGCAAACAGCCATTGCAAACATATATGTGAAATCCCGCAGTGGCAACCTGGCAGGGATGGGTTGACATGGAGTAGGAATGGAAAGAGTTACCATCCCTGTCATCCTTGTTTATAATTTCTTCCTCCCAAAGGTATTACCCTCAGATGTCTGACCTTCTGGGAGTCTGAGGGCCCCATTCCTGCCTCTCTCCACCTGGCCAAGGGCCTGACAGGCTGTTCAGCAAGGACTGGGGTATTTGGGGGAAAGTTTTGTTGGGAATTTTGCTGTTATTGATATTAATTTTTTTTGAATCTTTATGTGGAAATTGTTCAGTTTGGTTATGTGGTTTTGATGTGTTTTATTTATTTTTATGACTACTTTGCTATGTTTGTAACGACGTAAATCTTTTCATATTGTAAGCCCCCTTGAACAGGCATAGGCAAATTCCGGCCCTCCAGATGTTTGGGACTACAATTCCCATCATCCCTAGCTAACAAGACCAGTGGTCAGGGATGGTGGGAATTGTAGTCCCAAACATCTGGAGGGCCGGAGTTTGCCTATGCCTGGCCTTGAGCATTGTTTTAACTGTGGAAAGGCAGCATACAAATAAAATGATGATGATGATGATGATGATGATGATGATGATGATGATGATGCACTCTTTTTTATATGCTGTCAGTAAGATGCTGGGGGGCAGTGCTAGTTAAGCTGTCTTCAACTGAGGCTCTTCTCTGTGCACCTCCTCTGGGAGAGGTCAAGAGAGCAGCAACACAAGGATGGGCCGTATCTGTGGTGGCTTCCTTCCAGCAGATTCTTCCTGAATTACTCACACGGGTAATCCCATCCAATCAGGAATCAAGTAGGAAATGTGATGACATCACAGTACCATCTGATATAATGAAGTTATAGGATGATGTTATCTGTGTCAGTAAATAAAATCAGAACCGATGAGATTTGTCTATGTATAAATTTCATGGAAGGAATCTGAGAGTGAAAGAAATCAATGGCAGCCAATTAGCTTTCTATGTACAGGCTCTGTATGTGGGGGAAAGGGTCATGCCATAATAAATTATTAGCTAATAAAGTGAAATAATGATACATTAAATAAGATAGCAGCATCAACAACAATATGTAAATAATTCACAAAATAAAAACAAGTGGTTTAAGTACTTTTGCAAAAGTCACTGCAACAGTACTGTGGATATTGTAGGTTTAACTTTTAAAAGGCTCACCTGAATCTCTTCTTTGGAGAGTTTTGCGGAGAATTAGTAGTCTCATTATGGATCTAGTTCAAAGTTGGTTTAAGTTACCTGCAAGCTATGGGCAACTGGAAAGAAGAAGAAGAACATGCATTGATGCAAAGGAATTAAATATCTCCTTGTACTGTCTTAAGAAGCAATTTAGCCGTGGGTAATTTTTTGCTACGAGGGTTTTTTGTGAGTGTTTTTTTGCTACAAAGCCCCACCACCACACGTTTTATTATTATGTCTGAGGTTATTTTTAACAAAAATAAATGGAATTGGATTACATCTTTACAAGCTGTATTTTTGTAATTGAAAAGTGCACACATATGCAGCCGAACTCACAGAGGAGGGTAGCAATTCCCCAAGGAACCACAAATTCACATTAGATTTCTAAGAGCCGGGAGGGACCATTAATGATTAATCTCCAAAGCTATATAAGCCAGTGTGTTTCCCCTAGGATTTTCTACATTAAACTTAGAACCTTGTGGCTACATTCAGGTTTGTGTGTGCGCGTGCTTGCGCTTTGGTGTGTGTGGTCTTTTTGCTATCTCTCCAGCGTTTCTGTGATCAAACAATAGCAACTGTGGCCACAATCTCACCATGCATTCAATCACTGCGCTACCACTTTAAACAGGCATAGCTTGGAGTCGTAATTCGTTAAGGGTGCTGAGAGTTGTTAGAAGGCCCCTATTCCCCTCCCAGAGCTACAATTATCAGAGTTCCCTGTGAATAGGGATTGACTGTTAAATCAGAGAACGCTTCTTTCAAGCGGGTGCTTGCCATTTGCAGGGTTTTTTATTATTATTATCATGGTTATGGTGCATGAAATCTACTGCCCAGTTAATTGGAGGGCACCTTTCTAGTCGATTTAAAAGGTAATAATCAATTAATCTTAACAGATTAGATCAGTCTTCACCCGCCTCCATCAAATGTTCATTGTTCGCTTTTGTACTCCTGTACAGCCCCTTCTCCCTTCTAGGGGGCTTCCAGCACCATCCTGTTCAGACAATATCAATTCCTGGTTTCAGAATACACTGAGAAGCCCCACACTCCAGAAAGCCTGGCAATCTGTACCAGAAGTGCCTTCACATGTACACATGTCTGCGTCTTGTGGAAACTTTTGTCTATGCAGCTGTATGTGTGAAGGCTCCTTCAGGTCAGGTGGCTGCACTGTCAACATGGAGGCCAGGAGGCGGGGCTATCCTCTCCCTCCCTTGAGTGACACACTCATCAATATGGTCCTTCTTGGGATGTGACGAGATGCTAGGAGAGGATATATTTGTTAGATATCATCCTTCCTTCCTCATGCTATCCATTTGTAGCTTAAAAGAGAAACTTAGGTAGGCTAGTTTTAGCCTTTTAGTTTAAGTAATCCAGGAAGCAGACTGGATTCTCCTGGTATTTTCCCCTTAAAACAATAATCACACAAATGGTCTTGTAAAGGGTAAAAACAACATTTACTCACTCAGAATGTTTGTTGAAGAGAGACAGATACAGGAGCTTTCTTCAGGCAGGCTTAAAATGGTAACTCGATTACAAAGACATACTTAAGTCTAGCTTTAAAATGCTGTCTGAGCTTGGAGCTCAGACTAAGCTGATGTTCTCATGTTGCTCGTTTGGTGGTAAAAGAAATTGAAAGAGAGGAAGAGAGTATGCCCAGGCAGGTAGGCGAAAATATAGAGCCAGTGCTTTTTACTGGGGGGGACACAGGGGTGCGCATAGTCCTAAACATTTTGTGAATCTTAGTTTGGCCTCATTGAGGGGCAGTACAGTGGTACCTCTGGTTGAAAATGGGATCCATTCCAGAGGACTGTTCACAACATGAAAAGAATGCAACCTGCAGCATCTGCGCATGCACAGGTTGCGATTTGCCACTTCTGTGCATGCACATGACGTCATTTTGTGCTTCTGCGAATGCATGAGCAGCGAAACCTGGAATTAACCCTTTCCGGTACTTCCAGGTCACCATGGGATGTATCCTGAAAGAACGTAACATGAAGCGGACGTAACATGAGGTATGACTGTATTTCAATATGAGTAGGAAAGTGAGAGTTCCCTTAAACATTTTTTTAAGAAAAGGGGAAAAAGCACTGTATAGGGCTACACCCTTCCCCTGTCAGGGCACAGTGGGAATGTCTCTCGCAGAGTCCTCTCTAGCAAGTTTACAGGAAAACTCTGTGAGCTTCAGGTCCTATCATGCACCTATCTAGCAAAACATGAATTGTTGGTTTGACTGCACTTTAAATATCCCACACTCCTCTTGTTCAATCCTTTGCTGGTCTGGAAGTAGTTGGAAAGCCATTACTATAACCAATAGGGAAAGCAGAGTTTGCCTCATGATCGATGCTCTTGCTGCTCCCAGCCAGAATGTCGCTGCTGGGGTGTTGCAGCGAAGTGATGACCATCATTGCCTTGTCAGAAACATAAAAAATATCCAAGTCCACTTGGTTTTATTTTGCGTGAGCCCAGACTCTGTTCAGATGTGACACTGAAATGAGGTTGGTGGTGTCTTATGAGGTGCTAATTTTAACACTGCATAGCCTGGTAATGGAGTGCTAATTAGGGCATGACACAGGATTTGATGCTCTGTATACAGGCTTTGTGCAGCTTTCGATGGAACAGATTATATAAATGGGTGTCAGCCAAATGACAGCCATATATTAGGAGTACTTCACACATTGCATTATTTATGTTTATACTAATATTTTTTTTAAGTACACCATATGGAAACCTTTCCCAACCTGGTGCTTCTAGAAGTTTTAGACTACAACTCCAATCATCCCTGACTATCAGCCATGGCAGCTGGTAGCATGGTAACTGTGAGTCCTGGAAGACCTGCTCCCTGCCTTGCAGGCCCTTTTCCACCTGGCCAGTCTCCTGGGGTATAAGGCATCTCCCCGTGTTCCCAAGCATTACCCTGCCACTGGTTTTCCTTTGCAACCTCAGCCTGCTACCTGTCTCTCAGTTTGGATTGCAGACATACATTTGCCAGGGCTGGCAGTGGAGGCTGGTGCATTAGGGCGAATGGGGCACTGTCCCTCCCACTAGGCCCTCACCTGCCTGCAATCTAAGAACCAACCCAGGGGGTGGCCCTTATTGCCAGCTTCTTCCTCTTTCATGCTGCCATCCTAGAACTCATTAGGGAGGTGGGTGGAGGCAAAAACTAGAATGACATGGCTCCTCTTGAGGAGTGATTGGCATGAACCAGTGTGGTTTAATGGAGTTCACTAATTTAGTTCACTAATTTAGGGACGCGGGTGGTGCTGTGGGTTAAACCACAGAGTCTAGGACTTTCCGATCAGAAGGTCGGTGGTTCGAAGCCCCGCAACAGGGTGAGCCCTTGTTGCTCAGTCCCTGCTCCTGCCAACCTAGCAGTTCGAAAACACGTCAAAGTGCAAGTAGATAAATAGGTACCGCTCCAGCGGGAAGGTAAACAGCGTTTCCGTGCACTGCTCTGGTTCGCCAGAAGCAGCTTAGTCATGCTAGCCGCATGACCCGGAAGCTGTACGCTGGCTCCCTTGGCCAGTAAAGCGAGATGAGCGCTGCAACTCCAGAGTCGGCCACGACTGGACCTAATGGTCAGGGTCCCCTTTACCTTTACCTTTTAATTTAGTTCAAGCATCTCTGAATTACACCAGAAAGTTGTTCCTATAACTGTCGAGCAAACTAAATGTGAATTAAGATCAGTTTGGGGTAGAACATTGAACAATTTCTAGTTCATCTTCAAGTTTGTTCTCTTACATGTCTTTTTTTGATGTACTCTTTGGAGTAAAACACATCCCACTGTGTTTTGATGTTTTCTTAGTCTTCTTAAGCATATTTTATACAAGAAGCTTGTAACGCTCTGAATGCTGAATTCTTTTTGCAGAGGATCATCTGGATGAACTTGAACTGAACTGTTTGTTTTGTAATGGGATGGGTGGGAACTGGAATTCATTTCTTTCTGAATATGTTGCACTTGAACTAGAAAAAGTTCCTTTTAAAAAATGAACTTTCCAAGCTTGTGGCTCCACCTACTCTTGGTCTCTCTGTCTTCTGCCTCAAGGAGTCACAGAAGAGGACTGCGCTTCAGGTGTTTCAAATAGCACCCTCCCCTTATGACTTTGCATATGCTTGGAGGAGATCTTGCTTCCTAATTTACACATGTCTCTTTCTCCACAACCCACTTCCTATATTCTTTGAAGCATCTCATGTTTTCTTTTCAGAGTTGGGTTGTTGGTTTGGCCTTGTTCCTTTCATGTAAAACCTATTCCATAGACAGGATGGTGGAACACAGGAATAAAACGAGGGTTCTGAAAGCCATGGTTTTATAACTTCATTGTCGTTTTATGTCCATCATTCATAACAATTTTTTAGCATTATGGATGGTGTTGGGGATGCATGATTCTGCTACAAGCTCCACTTCTAGTATATTTATTTTTATTCCTTGCAACAATGGTTGTGACAGCCAGCTGTGGACAAGGGCCCCACTCATCCCAGCCACCATGCCAGGTTGGCTGAACAACAGATGCACCCCTGCTGGGCCCTGAACCTGTGACTGTAATGAGTCTGGACATCTCCAAACTCTGACTTACACCATTAACGAATCCCCTTCCACTCCTTACCATACTCCCACCATAGAGAACTAAGAACTCTCAAATAAACAACCTCATTGGTTCAGCTTCTTCTGATCATCCCATGCACATAACAGTATGCCCAATTTGATCGCATTAATTGATGTTTTTTATCCTGATAAGAGAATCACAGCCACCGATGTGATGGACTCTTTAGCTTCTGCATTCAGTACATTAAGCCTTCAAGCCACCCAGAAATCTGACATTGCATTTATAGTTGGAAATGCCTTTGTTTCTAAGGTGGCTTCCTATCAATGGTTTTTCATAGAATATGTCTCAGGAGAAGCATGTGGAGTCCACATTGCATCCTGCCTGGTGCCTCCAATTAGGATTCTGCTTCCAAGTCTTGTTGCTGGGATGCATCTCATTAAAGAGGTCCTTGCAGTGGTTTTAGAAGGGGCTCACCCCCTTCCTGGGTCCTTGCTTCAAAGTTGTAAGGTTGGCCTCAGTAGACCTCTCCCCCTTTTTAAAAAGAAATTTCATATCACATTAGAGTAGAATCTGGGGTGGGGGAATCTAGTTGCTTCCCTCTCCTCCTCCTTATTCTCCAACTCCAGAAGAGAATGAGCCTTCCTACAACAACCTTGGATGTATATATCGGATGCATTTTATGCATATTCATTCTCATAACTTGACAGATGGGAGGGATCTTCCCGTCACCGCAGCAGGCAGACAAAAGGGCCGTTGGCTGTTTGCTGCACATGCCGATTTGCAAGGCAGAATATCACCCACTTGCATTGATGATTATATAGTTCTACCCATCTGTCTGCCACTGAAGGTTGTAAGAGTGAGATACAGCTCACACCGTCTTCATAAACAAAAGTGGATTGTACTGTCAGTCGTTAGACACGCCAACTAATTGGAGCTGTCGACAGACACAATATTCTGTGTCAACAGCTCTGGTAACAGTTTGAAACAGCAATGATATGTTGGGTGATGGTGAGGTTGACACATATGTCGCTAATAGCTTGCTAAGAAATCTGACATAGGCAGAAAGGAATGACTCAAAGGTGGTTCCCGGACTTGAACATGGCCGTGAAAGACTCACCAAGTCTCCATGAGACTGAGAAAGGAGGAGAGGTGAGGAAGAATTGGCCAGGGGTGGGAGAAGATAAGAGGGAGGAGGAATCGTGTACAAAACCATGTACTTCCCACTTCATTTCTGCATCTTGACAACTTAATTTCATATTCCTCCTGCTTAACTTTGAAATGAAGCTTGGCTTCAGCCAATTTCCGACTGTTGCAGAGCATTAATAAAAAGGAAGAAAATAATAATTGGTTGTTTGCTGAGCTGGAACTTGGATAACATACTTCCCTTGGCTCCCATTTTAATAGGGATGCCTGTTTACCCACCTTTAATTTGTCTCACTGATGCACACAGTTTTTTTCACGCACATTCTTGTCTATGGCAATTAGCTAGGGGTGTTAACACATGTGTCAAACTTTATCGGGGGGAAACAAAACACAAAATACAGCACCGAACAGAGAGAAAACAAGTATCTGCAGCAAGTAAAAGGGGGGCACCCTTAGAGGTTACATCAAGATTTTGTTACTGGCCACCCCAATCTCTGCAGAATATTCCAGGGGGTCATGGCCCTCAAACAGGGTCTGTGTCCCTTTGGGGGAAAGGAGATGGGGTGTCTTTGAAATATGATTTAAATAGTGTTGCTATAGTTCAAAAAGTGAAAAGCAGGACACAAATGTTGTTGAGCTTTTTTATCTCTCCCCCCATAGAAAATTTGTACCTTCCTTTTTTCTTCTTTTTTTTTGGAAAATCGCCAATAAATCAACACTTCCGATGCAGGCTGCCGTTCGCCCAAGTTTTCCTGGACATTACAGCTGCTTTTTAGAATATTCTGCCTGGGTGCCATTTCCGATGGACAAATCCCAGCTATGTCTGGGAAATTCCTGACGTATGGCAGCTCTAGATTTACACATATGTGCACTGGAAGCTTTCAATGGAGAAAGATTTCACAGCATTCACATATCAGGAGAAGCCCATCCTTCGCAGCAGCCCAGAATTGGATTCCCAGACATCTCTGTGCCTCTCTCCCAGCCTGCCTTCCGACAGCTCGCCGAGACAGATCTAACATTCAGAGCAGCTCATGGAGTCCTCTGCCTTCTTCCCCAACCTCTAGATTTGAAAAGGCACATTTTTTTCCAGTGTGACATCATGCCTCTCATTTGTTTTTCCAGCATATGCCCTTCTACCCTAATCATAGCTGTCAACTTACAGATTTGAAAATAAGGGACCAGCAGCCCCGAAAATAAGGGATCGGCAGCCAAAATAAGGGATTTTCCAAGTACAGGTATGTTGAACTTCTGAGCCCCTCCGAGCCAAAGGCAGAAAGCCCAGCCAGCAGCCAAAGGAAGCCTCAAGCAGTGGTTCGCACAGCGCAGCAACCCGGCAAAGGGGATGCAGCAAGGAAAACCACCGTCACCTCTCCGCTGGGAAGCGCTGAGCAAAGGCGAGTCCCCAGGCAACACGGCCGATTTGATCAGCACAAGGCATTGAAGCTCCACCCCCCAGTCATTCTTAGACTCCTTATTGGGTGAGCAACGCAGCCAAGCAGCACAGTTGGAGCCTCCCTCCTCCCTGGCCGGCAGGGAGGGAGGGAGAGGAGCTGCTTCCTTTGAAACCCGGGAAATTTAAGGGACATCATCAATAAGGGACAGCAGTGGGACACGGTGCTGGGATAAGGGACTTTCCCGCCAAGTAAGGGACAGTTGACAGCTATGACCCTAATAGTGTTCTTTGCCACCCCTTCACTCATTTAAGCTAGTAGCCATGAATAGAAAAAAGCAGCACAGTCTAGCATAGTTTGATAAGAAGCAGTCTGGCCTTCAGACTCCTTATATAACCCTTTCATTTCCGGAAGCGAGGTCATGAAGGGAGATATGCGTACAGAAGCCCTGTTTGTGTGCTCAAAAGAATGAGGGTGGCATAAAATGTGTAGGGGAGAGGGGTGGAGCTGTGTCACCCACACCCACAATACCCCTAGCCCTGACAACTCCACCCTGTATTTAGTGGGAACAGGGCCAATTTAAGTCACGACAAGTTTAAGAGACCCCAATGCATTACAAAAGAACTGTACTAACAAAAAGGACAACTAAAATAGAAATAATTAACTTTTATGTTTTCATAAAAGCACACTTGTGAGGATGCAACTAAAAACTAGCAGTATAACTAAAACATACAGCATTTGGATAGCTCAGTCAGTGAAGCATGAGACTTTTAATCTCCGGGTCATTGGTTCAAGCCCGGAGTTGGGCAAAAGATTACTGTATTGCAGGGGTCTGAACCTTATGGTCCCTTCCAGCTCCACAATTCTATGATTCTAGCAATAAGTCTATTTGCATGTGAAATACCTTTAAATGAAAATATCATATAATAATAAGAATAATAATATTTTTTTATTTATACCCCGCCCTCCCCAGCCAAGGCCGGGCTCAGAGCGGCTTACAAGCAATAATAAAAACAAGATGAATGATTACAAACTTAAAAACAAAAATAAAATACAACCAGTTACGGGCTATGCCCTGTATCCCCACGTCTGCGAGGCAGTGGTCCAGAAGATCATGATCAACCATGTCAAAGGCTGCTGACAAATCTAAAAGGATCAGCAGTCTTGACCCGCCTCGATCCAGTTGTCTACGGAGATCATCTGTTAGGGCAACCAGAGCCGTCTCTATGATTTATTACTTAGCGTATATGAAAACTATATCATAGTTATTTCTCCACAGATTCATAAATACAACATGGCTGGTAATTGTCTCATCATTAAGTGTGTCTTTGTTATATCAGACTGATAATGTTTGTTTTAGAGTCTGAGTTTTGTTTCCTTTATTCTTTAACCAGTTATGGAACACTTGAGCAAAAATTTAATGTGTTTAAAAGCCCCTCATAATCTGAAGCCCTAAACAGTAGCTTACTTAGATTTTTACATGAATCTGGCACTAAGTGGAAAGTCTAGCAGAGCCTTCTAAGCTAGGGATGGTGGAGGAATTGGAATCACTTGGCTTTTAATGAGAAACTGCTTAATCCGCACTTCTCAAACCAATACGTAAACCGAAACACCACTGTCCTTTGAAATTCTTACTGCATCAAATTTTGCGATGCAGCATTAAAAGTGAGCAATATATACAAGCACGCATACATTAGGGGTAATTGTGCATATAAACATATGTTCATGAAAATAACATACAAGTGTGCATAACATACAACTCGCTTGCAAAAATGTGTATTGAAACGGCATGGAGAATATGTTTAATAGGAGAAATCCTCAGTAAAATGCTGGCAGATTTTCGTGAGGATTTGCTATTAATTGCAAATCACTGCGGAAATGCAGAAAAATTGGAAACAGAAAAATAAGCACTTTCAGCTAAATACACTTAAAAGCCTCCCATCAATTGGTAACCTTGCAAGGCTTCTAAGTTCTGAAGAGGCTTCGAAGTGTGTCCAGTCAAATGCAATTAGAAGCCCCCATGATATGCTCCCACTCCATACAGGAAGGTCTGGTTTGAACAGCTACACCCAGTTTTATTTTGTGTGTGTGTGTTTTTAGCAGGTTGGCTGCAGACCGATTCTCCCTATATACTTTATGTTCATGTAGGTTCTTCTGAGTGCATTATGAAGGTGACACACACACACACACACACACACACACACACACTTACCCCAGGCTAGCACTAAAAAGAAGCAAATGTACCCATGCACAATTTCATGAGCAATACACCTATACCTCCTAGTCTCTCGAGTGTAGCAAGGCTATTATTACACCAGCTCAAATGGAATGTGTTAAAAATAATAATAATTGCCTTTTTAAAGTGTGTGTGTGTGTGTGTGTGTGTGTGTGGTGGTGGTGAGGGGGGGGGTGTCATTAATCACAGTTGCCAACACTGCAAAGATAGAAGAAAAATCTGTCAAAAGCATTTTAGGGGAAAGGAAATAAATTAAAAGTGTTCCAAGGAAAAAGGAAAAAGAATACTGCAGAATATTTCAACAACCCCCCCCCACCCCCAATTCGGCTAGCTAAAGAACAAGTTATTAAACACACTAACGAGAAATGAGTATAAATAGCCTGACAGCCATTTACTCCCAGTTGTGAACTGAGCAGCTGGGCTGATAAAGAAAGAGAGGATCATTTGCAGAAAGCAGGAATCAGTGGCTAGGCACTTTGGGCCAAACACAAAAGGCCGGTGCAGCCAAAACATCTGCCCCAGGGAAGCTGCTGTAAACTGCACCCTATGGCAGCTGCCTCTCCATTTGTGTGCAGTGGTTTGCATAAGGTTTGGGTTTGTTTGTTTTTATAGAGAGGAGTATTTTCTCTACAAAGGTCCGTATAGTTAAAGCTATGGTTTTCCCCGTAGTGATGTATGGAAGTGAGAGCTGGACCATAAAGAAGGCTGATTGCCGAAGAATTGATGCTTTTGAATTATGGTGCTGCAGGAGACTCTTGAGAGTCCCATGGACTGCAAGAAGATCAAACCTCTCCATTCTGAAGGAAATCAGCCCTGAGTGCTCACTGGAAGGACAGGTCCTGAAGCTGAGGCTCCAATACTTTGGCCACCTCATGAGAAGAGAAGACTCCCTGGAAAAGACCCTGATGTTGGGAAAGATGGAGGGCACAAGGAGAAGGGGACGACAGAGGACAAGATGGTTGGACAGTGTTCTCGAAGCTACCAGCATGAGTTTGACCAAACTGCGGGAGGCAGTGGAAGACAGGAGTGCCTGGCGTGCTCTGGTCCATGGAGTCACGAAGAGTCGGACACGACTAAACGACTAAACAACAATTTTCTCCACACTATGATGATGGAAGTATGCGGTTCCGAAGGATACAAATTCCACAAACCATTTGATGACCCATTGTGCAGAAATCTATGTTCAGCATGGATGGGGAACCCATGGCTCTCTATGTGTCGTTGGGCCTCAAAACCCATCAGCACCACCCAAGTTGGCCAAAGGTGGGAGCTGCAGTTTAGAAACATCTGGGAGAACTGCAGGTTCCTCTTATCTGATCTCTCCAGGTCCCTCTTCAGCAGATGCTCTCAGACCATCTTGCAACAAGAGTACAAAATCACAATAAAAAGAATAGGTTAATTTCATAATAAAGCAGGATTCAGTGGAGCACATGAGTTTTAAAAAATGCCAGCATAAGTGTCCCTGCTTAAGAAAGCCTGTGCATAGAAAACAGTTGTCACTTAATACTAAAAAGGAACCCAAGATGGCACTTGTGGGGCAGAAAATTCAAGAGATGCGATTAAAAGGGCCCTTTTCCCCATCTTCTTCTCTGCACCCCACCTCTCTTCAGATTGTGGTGTGCAAAGAAAGGTCTCAGGGGCTGAGAGGCTGATCTCATTCATTCATTCATTCATTCATTCATTCATTCCCCACTCACTGAATTACATTTCCAAAGGGGTTTCGTTAAAATAAGCACAAGGATAAAATACAATGCAGAAAAAGCAAATAAAGCACTGAAAATACACAGCAACATTAGAGACACAGTAAAAAACAGGGAAGCCAATAATAAAGCACTTTCCAAAATGAAAAAGTCTCCAAATCCCATTTAAAAATCGGAAGGGAGGGATCTAGTCAGATCTTCTCAGGGAGAGAATTCCATAACTGTGGAGCCAGCACTGCAAACGCCCTGCCCCTGATATCTCTCAATTACATTTTTCTTGCAGAGACAGAGAACAGGCCTCTGACACTGATTATAAATGCTTGACTGATTATAAACTTTGGACTCGAACCATAAAACTGATTAGCAGCAGGCTCGAAATGCTCAGTTAACCTATAGAACTCAATAGCGGAAGGTATGGCAGCAGCTCCTGGTAGAGGGGCCTTAAAAGAAAAAGGGGATTGGATAAATCTAATCGCTAGCTTGGACCTCCAGTTTCAAAGGCAGTATACCTTTGAATGCTAGGTGCAGGGAGCATCAGATTGTGCAAAGCGGGGGGGGGGGGGGGGGAGCCACCATTTCTGATGCCTTTAGAACCTCCTGATTATTATTCTTATGATAATTGTTATACACACAGAGTAATTAATCCCTGCACCGCTCCTCCAACTTGATGCTTTTTAAAGCATCAGAGTTTAGCTCCCCTGTAATAGTGGTACTTAATAATTATGCTAGCTGTCCCCAAACTACTTTTCCCCGCATCTTGTGTGGCGCAGCACGCACCACATGGGTCCTCCAGGTACAAATTGCTAAACAATTACCGATGAGAGAAAGGTCATAATAATAGGTTGCAGCAACCTTTGCTGTCTGCCTTTACTCCAGGAACGTTTATAAAAGAACCATTTCATCCCATTGTTATAATGATGAGGAGGAAGTAGTTTGAGGTAGTTAAAGACAAGCAAACAAAAGGCAGGAGTGCAGTGCTCTATAACAGCTACTTTCACTTCCTGCCTACTCCATTACGTCTGGCATTATGGGAAAAATAACATGATTGGAATGACCCAAAGGCTGCCAGGGTGGGCCAGGTTTACCTTGTGGAAAGCAGAGCGAACACTGTTGGCTAAACCTTTGTGAAAGCTGAAAGCTGTGCTTTTTAACAAAAATGCTATGCTGTCACCGAAAAAGAGCATTACCTGGAAATATAGTTCCTTCTCTGGGTTTCTTTTATCTCCCTAAAATTTCTCCCTTTTTTATTGTTTAAGGAGGCAAGGAAGAAAAATAACCGAGGCAATCTCCCCATTCCCCATCCTTGAAAACAAAACAAAACAACAACAAAAGCCCAGGCTGCATGCTATCCTCAAATGCCGCGATTAATCGGTGCCAGTTTCAAGTCTGAGACAGGCCTTGGGCATAATGCTTCTTCCCCTTCCTCCTCACGATCATTTTCACCAGCTGCTGCTGTTCCTTTCCTTCACTATTTGCTACCCACCCACTGCCACCAATGAACAAGCTGGCAGCGGTTTCTATTGCATTTTCATCTCACCACCTCCATTGTCTGGGCCAGAGCAAGAGGTACATGACAAACAGGTTGCAGTAATGAAGAGGAGGAGGAGGAGGAGGAGGAGTTTGGATTTGCTATCCCGCTTTATCACTACCCTAAGGAGTCTCAAAGCGGCTAACAATCTCCTTTCCCTTCCTCCTCCACAACAAACTGTGAGGTGAGTGAGGCTGAGAGACTTCAGAGAAGCGTGACTGGCCCAAGGTCACCCAGCAGCTGCATGTGGAGCAGTGGGGAATCGAACCCGGTTCACCAGATTACAAGTCCACCACTCTTAACCACTACACCACACTGGAGGAGCATGTCCAAGAGGGCACTTGACGCCGGTCCCCTTGCTGGAGTGTGGGCCACCAGCAGATGCCTGGCCATGCCTAAAAGAGCCGGTGTAGTGTAATGATTAGACTGTTGTACTAGGACCTGGGGAAGCAGGGTTTGAATCCCCACTTAGCCATGAAGCTCTCTTCTCTTAGCCAGTCACCTTTCTCTTAGCCCAACCTACCTCACAGGGTTGTGGTGAGGGTGAAATGGGGAGGAGGAGGACCGTGCACACCACCTCGAGAACCTTGGTAGATGAAGGTGGGATATAAATGCATTAAATAAATAAAGTATGCACCATTGTTTACTTCATGCATTGGTACACTTGAATCATTATCTCTCAAGTGCTTTCATTTTTCCTCTTGTTTGCTGAATTTATTTTTATCAGTACAGTGGTACCTCTAGTTAAGAACTTAATTCGTTCCAGAGGTCTGTTCTTAACCTGAAACTGTTCTTAACCTGAGGTACCACTTTAGCTAATGGGGCCTCCCGCTGCCGCTGCACGATTTCTGTTCTCATCCTGAAGCAAAGTTCTTAACCCGAAGTACTATTTCTGGGTTAGCGGAGTTTGTAACCTGAAGCGTCTGTATATGTAGGTACCACTGTATATTTTCATTTTTCTTACTTTTCCAGGAAGTATTATTTATTTCAAAACAAAGACAAAGCAATCGACATGAACATAAAAGCCAGTACAGTGGTGCCTCGCAAGACGAAATTAATCCGTTCCGTGAGGCTCTTCGTATAGCGGTTTTTTCGTCTTGCGAAGCAAGCCCATTGACAGCTTAGCGGATTAGCGCTATTAGCGGTTTAGGGGCTTAGCGGATCAGCTGATAAGCGGCTTAGCGGATAAGCGGCTTAGCGGCTTAGGAAAAGGGGGGGAGGGAAAAAAAACCGCAGGAACTCGCAAGACATTTTCGTCTTGCGAAGCAAGCCCATAGGGAAATTCGTTTTGCGAAGCGCCTCCAAAACGGAAAACCCTTTCGTCTAGCGGGTTTTCCGTCTTGCGAGGCGTTCGTCTTGCGGGGCACCACTGTAATGTTATAGGACAGGGGTCAGCAAACTTTTTCAGCAGGGGGCCGGCCCCCTGTCCCTCAGACCTTGGTGGGGGCAGACTATATTTTTTTTTGGGGGGGGGTGAACGAATTCCTATGCCCCACAAATAACCCAGAGATGCATTTTAAATAAAAGCACACATTCTACTCATGTAAAAACACCAAGCAGATTGCAGGAAAGGAGTCACTGCATGATTGTGTGCAACCTTCTCCCCTTCCAAATTCTCTATACATAGAAATCTGGCAGAAAGATGGCTTTCTTCACCACCATCTCCTTTCCTTTGCATAATGAGGTTCCCCCCCCCCCTTACATTTATGTGTTACATTTGCATGTTGCCCATCATAGAGCTCAGGGAACCTGTCATCTTTCTTCCCTCTTCTTTTATCTAGATATGGTTACTGGTCCTGTTTTGTTTTGTGAAAAGGCTCAGAGACACTCAAAACTAGCAGGAATCGTGGAGGAAATGTTGTCCAATAGTACAGGATTGCGCAAATGCAAATCAGACACTGTAATATATTTCTTGCTACTGCATTTCAAATATCATTAACTGTTACTGAAAAACCAAACATTTGTGCATGGAAGGAATCTATTGAAAATATCCACTATAAGAGGTTAGATGGCCATCTGTCAGGAATTCTGCGTTCCTGCATTGCAGCAGTTCCACTAGATAACCCATTGGGTCCCTTCCGATTCTACAATTCTATGATTCTGTGAAAACTCATGGAGCAAAATTTCAATAGCAGGTTTGGAAGGAAATTCGTTTTAGCTCTGTTGAAGATTATTTGTTTTCCTTTGACTGACAAATACATAAGGTATTTGTTCCATTGTTCTACTGTAGGGAGGGTCCCCCCCCCCTTCCAATACACAAGTATTAAACATTTAGCTACAAGTGTTGTGTGAAAGATCCACCCCATTCTTCACGTACCGGTAATCACTCTTGTAGGCCGAGGGCCTGCTCAGCTGCACACCAATTTGGTCACGTGAATTGACCCAACAGGTGGAATCCTAAGCTTGACTGCGTCCAAGAAATTTAGTCTGTTAGTGCCACTGATTTCCACGGAAGTTACATCCAATCAAGCATTTTGATGACCTCAGACTTTATCCGTGAGAGGATTTAAGTAAACATGATATACTTAAAGCCAATATACACCACACAGAGAGAGAGGCACACTAACTATACGTATGTGTGTGAGAGAGATATTTTTTTTCTCTAATCACTCAGACTTAATCAAAGTAGCTGGTGTTCAGGTCTGCTGCAATCAAATTCAAATTACATGTGCTGCTACTGAAAAGATCGGAAGAGAGAGAGATGGTCAAAAATGTAAAAAAGCTAAACTGTAAAATGCCCCCCCTTTTTTTTTTGAAAAATAAAATCCTTATTTTAATGAGTGCACATGTAGATTTTACCTTCCCTCCCCCTCCAAAAAAAAAAAAAAGCCCAGATGAAGCATTTATTCCAAGACATCAGGGTGCCCATCTATAATATTCAAAATAACAGTGCTTGCATCATATTAACATGAAACCACAAATGCTATAATTAGTGTTCTGAAGTAATAAGAGTGTAATCTACTTGATAATACTGCACTTAATAATGTCCCAGATAAATAATATCAGTCTTTTTTTTTAAAAAAAAAAAAAAGCTTAGTTTCTTTTGGCTTCTCTCTCTCTCTCTCTCTCTCTCTTTTTATGGGGAAAAAAGATAATGTGAAAATGAAGTAGCTACCAATTTATTTATTTATTTTCCAGAAATGGATCCTAGGTTCATTTGGAACGTTTGAATACCATCCTTCCTCCAATACAATCAGAATGGCACACAGCCCTCGCAACAACCTTGTGTGCCATAAATCCTACATAGCAATAGTGAACTTCAGTCACTGGGTGTGGATCTTTCCATCGCCAAATCGGGTCCGCCCTTAAAAAGGTATTGCGGTGAGACCTGGACAACCGACACCCTGTGTTGTGGGTGGGTACGATTGGTCAGCCACAACACCCGATTGGTAGGTCCCTCGAAGCTGGGTGCAATCTGACCAATGGGACGCAGTCCAAACAGTTTGAGGGACCTATTTATGCCCATGCACATGACCCAGAGCTTCCTCTTTCGGCATGTGTATTCGGAACACCTGCCCACCTCTCCCTATATTTAGGGCATGTTGTGCTTGACCTTGCTAATCCATCGCATGTCGTCTGTCATTAGGACAGGGGCACAGCAGGAATTTTTCCCACTTGGCTGATTGGCTGTTGCCATTTAGGTTTTGCCTGCCACATAGCAAATCGTCACAACTTGTAAGGTTGCAGATAGGCCTGGTTCAAGTGATAGGGATGGGAGAACGCTCTCGCCATCCCTATGCGAAGGGTATTCTGTTAAAGGAATCCAAGGACTTGATGGTTTGGTCAACCCCTGATAGGGGGTTGTGCCCGTGCCTGAGTCCAGGGGGACATTTCGGTGGCGGAGATAGCCTGTTCCCGGCTTTCCGCTTATTCAGGTGTTCACCCTTGGCTGACCTATGCTGGAACCAGTGGTGTAGCGTGGGTTGTCAGCACCCGGGGCAAGGCAAGTAATTTGTGCCCCCTAACCCGTGGATTTGCGCCCCCTAACCCGTGGATTTGCGCCCCCTAACCCGTGGATTTGCCCTAACCCCAGATGTTGCGCCCGGTGCGGCCTGCCCCCCCTGCACCCCCCACGTTACGCCACTGGCTAGAACCCTGGGTCAGCGCTACCTGCATGGCAGGGAGCTAGTTGAACCAGAGCCTATGCAACTACTCACCTTCTGTAATCAATAAAGTTGTGGCCTAAATTCTGCCAAAACCAAAATTGGAGTCAAGTGTGAATTTATTTAGGGGGGAGGTTTCTGGGTCTGAACACGCAAAACAGTCTACACCAAACAACACCAAAGAGTGAAGTGTCTGTAGACTTCAGGAAAACCTAAGTTCTTAAGAACTGCAACACACAGCTTTAGAGGGTGGGGACCCATGGGGTGAGGAGGAATCCGAAACAGCCCAATGAGGCTGAGCATGTTCAGTGACTATGGAAGTCTGGCTAAATGATGGTGGTCAGAATGCAAAAAGCCAAGGGGTTGAGAATGGAATGGAGTATCCTGGCCGTCAGGAACCCTGCACAAGACATAGTCAAGTCTCCTGTTCTGAAAATGTAATTTATTTATTTTTTGTCAGAGGAACCTAAGGAACCAAACTTAGAACATTTGCCACAGAGCATAACTCTCTCTCCCACCCTCCTCTCTAAATCACCTCGAAAACAAAATCAAGGGATTGGGCTAAACTCTTTTCTGATCCAAGTGCTGGATTAGCAGGTAAATGCAGAAAGACCTTCTCTGGGAGCAAAGAGCAGGTGCAAACAGGTGGAAGGATACGTACCCAGGGCTTTGAATCCCAGAAGTTTTACCACTTCCTTTTGCTGTGTAATTTCATATTTTTTAAACAGAATGGGAAAGGAGAGGGATACCTTGCCAATACTAGAATCATAGAATCATAGAATCATAGAGTTGGAAGAGACCACAAGGGCCATCGAGTCCAACCCCCTGCCAAACTAAGTCCAACTTAGTCCAACTAAGCATTCCTTTTTAAACACATTCAGCTTGCATTTATTTATTATTTATTTATTTATTTATTTCCAAAGAAGAAATAAATAAAAACAACTCTGCTCTCTCTGTTTTTCTCATTCTTCAGCTCCACTTTGGTTGGATTGTTGTTGTTGTTTTGTTTTTGCTTTGCATTTCTCAATTGTCCTGTTCAATGCATTTTTATTTTTTAAAGTTGTTGATCATCATTGGTAAAAATTATGAATAATGTATTTTGAAACTGATTCTCTGACTGTTGATTTCTCTTGCTTTTTAGTTGTTTCCCACAAACTTTTATTTGGACTGAAAAGTGGTGTGTGTGTGTGTGTTTTAATTTAAAAAAACAAAAAACCGTGCATATGTAAGACATTGATTAACTAAAGCAAATATTGCTACCTTCCAGGAACTGAATGAAAGTTTCTGCACAGTTAGTGGTAATTTTGAGTCCCTCGCACATAAGCATTTGAGTTGGGAGGTTTTCCTGTGTATCTGAGGAAGTGTGCATGCACACGAAAGCTCATACCAATAACAAACTTAGTTGGTCTCTAAGGTGCTACTGGAAGGGGGGCAGGAATTGAATTTTTTAAAATTTTGTTTCGTCTACAGCAGACCAACACGGCTACCTACTTGTAACTAGAACATTTTATTTGCAGTCGTCCCCCCCCCTCTATGTGTTGCATTAGAATCAGACATCTTAGCCTACATCCATGCTTTTACTGTGGGGCATTTCAAAAGCTTTCAGCATACAATGTCTTGTACTGGGGGGGGACACATTTCTTCCCACTGATGTGACATTGCTATTGCATTCCCCACATGTAATGTGTTATGATGTCTGTACAGGTCATGGGTACCCCCACATAGCACCTGAAATGTGAATGGTTATAAGCAACATAAATCCCTCCACTGACACAACTTATTTTCCATTTTCTTACTTTGCTTGGAAATGTGATTGTTGATTTAATGCTTCCAAGCAGAAATCAGCAAATAAGAGTCTTCTGGGTGCAAAATGTACCCACTTGAGAGGTGATCCTTAGGCCCCCAATTACTAAATCACACAAACACTGTTTTCTTCAGACCAGTATCTGGTTCTTGAGACCATGCAGATGCCCAAATTGCAACTGAGGGTATGCTGAACCCATAATGCTTGCTTTTTGTTACATAATCGGGGGAAATTATTTAGCAGCCACGCAAGGAGAACAAAAGCTGCCAATGGAGGTGAGAGGTTTTGGCTCTTGCACACAGGAAACAAGGGAAATAGAAACCAGAAAGGATTTTCAGTAATTATTGTAGCAAAGATTTTCATATGGTCATATTACTTAACACAAAATGCTAATAAAATGCAGTTGTGTTTAGGGAAGCAAAATATTCTAGAGTCGTTATTTGAATAAACTTACAGTGCGAGAACTTGGAGCTACAAAAGGGCACACGTTATGTAATCCTTTATAAAAACCACTCAGTGTGATGTCTAGACTGGCATCCTTGAATATGATCCATTTTTGAGCTCCTCTAAGGGACTGGAAATACTGTTGTTAGAGCCAAAATGGAATGTAAAATTCAGAGAAGGAGAAGGAGAAGGAGAAGAAAAGACTCAGGTAACTACTTGTAATGGTTGTAAGGGGGTTACTTGTGCGTAAATTGCCTTCGGTTTAGTTTGATTGCTCGCCCAACCATGCTTAGGCTCACAGCTCGCCCTCCGTGACCTGTTAGTCACTTGCAGAATCCGTCAGTGGGCGTTTCTTGAACCTCTTCCAGCATAAAAGCTGTTTGACACCAAGTCTCCGCCTATGTTCCCTGCGCAGAACTCGTCTGCGCAAGTAAGGGGAAGGCTGGGGCGTGCCAGCGCTCTCTCCACTAGTTTCTGGTGAAGGGTCTCGGAGCCCTGTCGCCAATTCCTCCATCTCCCTCTCTTCTCTACTGGTGTTACGCTGAATTCCTTCCCCCCTGCTGGTCCCCTCTCCGGCATCGCTCTGGAGCCCTGCCTCCGCATCTCGCTCTGATGTCAGTTCCCTGACATCCACCTCCCTCCCAGGACCCCCTCCACCCCCGGCCTGACCCTGTGACGTGACCTTGTCCCCTTCTTCAGCCGACGATGCAGGGAACCCCCGAAAGGAGCTGCTGTCGTCGTCCGAGGGCTCAAACCCGGCTTCCCACCCGCTCTGATTTCTTCGCACGGGACGGGCTTCCCAATCTGATTCCTCCTCTCCTGACGATTCTCCTCCTTCCTCTTCGGAAGCTGGAAAACCCACGAAATCCTCCTCCTCCTCATCGGTGGTGGCAAATTGCTCCTCCCAGAATCTCTCCAGGGGTTTGGGCTTCCTCGGATACCTGTTGTGGAACTCTTCCACCAGATATCCATCATCTATTTCCCCCACGGGAACCCACGTGTTTTCTGCCTCGGGTTCCCCCTCCCAAGCTACAAGGTACTCCACCTACCGCCCCTGCCAGCGCGAATCCAGGATCTCCATTACCTGGTGGTGGAGTTCCCTCTCTTCCAGTTGTGGGTGTGTGAGCCCTTCCCCTCCTACCCCCCGGACCCTCCGCTCCCCTCTGTACAGTGAGAGCAGTGACCTGTGAAATACTGGGTGGATTTTCATGCTGTCTGGCAACTTGAGCCGGAATGCCACCGGCTTCACTTGGTGTGTCACCTCAAATGGTCCCAGCCGTCTTGGCCTTAGTTTCTTACACCCGCCCTTGAAGGGTAAGCCTTGAGTGGATAACCACACCCCGTCCCCCACCCTTATGGTCTCCCCTTCCCGGCGACGTTTGTCTGCTTGTCTCTTGTACGCCTCCTTGGCCCTTTCCAGATTCATCTTAAACTGCTGGTGCAGGGCTTCCATTTCTTCCACGAACTGCTCTGCAGCGGGCACGCTCCCCCCTTCCTCCCCCCTCCCTGGAAAGGCCCTGGGGTGACACCCATAATTAGCCATGAACGGGCTCATCCCCGTGGGCACATGCTCCGCATTATTATACGCAAACTCTGCCAGTGCTAGCTTTTCTACCCAATCATTCTGTCTCTCGCTGACGTAACAGCGTAGATATTGCTGTAAAATGCTGTTCGCCCTCTCCGCTTGCCCGTTGGTCTCCAGGTGCCTCACCGTCGAGAATCCCACCTCCACCTGCAATAAGTTCATAAGTCTCCTCCAGAACCTCGAGGTAAATTGTTTCCCTCGATCAGAGATAACCCTCGAAGGAGCCCCATGCAACCTGAAGATGTGATTCACGAACAACTAGGCGGTTTCCTCTGCTGTTACTGCATGTGAGCACGCTATAAAATGGCACATTTTGGTTAGCAGATCTACTACTACCATGACTGCGGTCTTCCCTCTGGATTTGGGTAAATCTGTCATGAAATTGATAGACACCACCTCCCAGGGTCTTCCCGGCGTGTGTAAGGGTTCCAGTAGCCCTGCCGGGGCCGCCCTCTCCCCCTTGGCCCTTTGGCAGCGGTCACACCCCCGTACATACTCTCGTACATCTTCCCTCACCCTTGGCCACCAGAACTCTCTAGTAACCAGGAACATAGTTTTGTGTTGCCCAAAATGCCCCGCTGTTGGGTTGTCGTGAAGCTGTTTGAGCACCCTTTCCCGCAAGGCCTCCCCGGGCACATACATTGCTCCCTTGTAATACAGCAGTCCTTCCCTTTCCTCAAAGCCTCCCCGGTCTCCCCCAGTTTCCCTGAGTTCCCTGATTCTGGTTTGGGCGAATTCGTCCTGGCGAATCAGCTTGGCTAGTTCTCGTTTCCCAACCAACGCTCCCCCCCACACCCATCGTTCCTCAGGGAACACGTGTCAAGGCTCCGGCTGTCCTTCTCCTTCCGTGTACTCCGGCTTCCGGGAAAGCGCGTCTGCCCTCACGTTCTCTTCTCCCAGCACGTACTTGATCTCAAAGAAGAACTTGGAGAACTCCTGTGCCCATCGAATCTGTCTCTGGTTGAGGACTCGAGCTGTTCTCCAATATTCCAAGTTCTTGTGATCGGTGCACACCTGAATCTTGTGCTGAGCCCCTATTAGGAGATGTCTCCACTGCCGAAAGGCTGCGTAAATAGCTAGCAGTTCGCGATCATACACCGTGTAGTTCTGTTCCGATTTGTTCAGTTTCCGTGAGAAGAAGGCGCACAAACTCCAGGTGTGTTGGCTCCCTCCCGGCTGCAGCAACACCGCCCCTACCGCTCGGTCTGATGCGTCGGTCTCCAGCCTCATCGACTTCTGCAGATCCACGTGCAGGAGCTGTTCCTCCAAGGCGAATGCCTTCTTTAGCCTTTCGAATGATCGTTGGGCACTTTCCGTCCAGACGAACTTCTTTTTGCTACTGAGACAATCCGTGATGGGTGCGGTTAAGTGGGCGAAGTTCTTGTTGAACTTCCGGTAGAAGTTGCTGAACCCGAGGAACCTCTGCACATCCTTCCGGGTTTTGGGGGCCTTCCATTCCAGCACCACCTGCACCTTGCCGGGGTCCATGGCTAGGCCTCTGTCTGACAACCGGTATCCCAGAAATTCCACTTCTCTGGCATGAAATTGGCACTTCTCCAGCTTGACCCATAACTGATGCTCTTGTAGCCTCTTCAGCACTTACCTGACGTCCTGGACATGTTGTTTTTCATTGTCCGAATAGATCAGGACGTCGTCCAGAAATGCTATGCAGTTTTTGTACAGCAGGGGTCCCAGCACATGGTGCATGAAGCTTTGAAAACAGGCTGAGCCTGACTGTAATCCAAATGGCATGACTAGGTACTCAAAGGCCCCTAGGGGGGTGAACATGGTGGTTTTCCATTCGTCCCCCTCCCTCATTCTAATCAAATTGTATGCTCCCCGGAGGTCCAGCTTGGTAAAGATCTTACCCTTCCTTACCCGAGTTAGAATATCATCAATTCTGGGCATAGGGAAGGTCACGGGTTCCGATACAAGGTTTAATTTTCTATAGTCTACGACCAGCCTAAGCTGATCCATGTTTTTTTTATCCACAAAGAAGACAGGACTGCCCCCCACTGCCTTAGATTCCCTTATGAACCCCCTCCTTAGGTTCTTGTCAATAAACTCTCTCCTCTCCTGCATCTCCCGGTCCGACATGGCATACAGCTTACCGACCGGCAGCTGCGCCCCAGGGAGTAGGTTGATTTGGCAGTCAAAGGGCCTATGTGGCGGCAGCCTGTCCGCCTCCCTCTCGCTGAAGACCTGTAAGTCCGTGTACTGTGGCGGCACCTCTGCTCTCTGCTTCAGTGTCGTTGCTGCCACTCTGGCCAACTTCACCCTGGGCTTCTCCCCCCCTAGACAGTGTTCCAAACAGTGCGCTGACCCGAAGGTGACTGTCCGTTGATGCCAAGCCACCACTGGATCATGTAGCACTAGCCAGCTCATGCCCAGTATTATCGGGGGTCCCGCCAGTGTGGCCACATGAAAGGCAATGGTTTCTGTGTGTCTGGACACTCTCATTCTCATTGGTGGGGTTTGATGTGTCACCTCCCCTCCCAGCAGCTCCCTGCCATCTATCGTGGTCACTTGGAGTGGGAAATCCAGTGGCAGCAGGTGGAGTTGGTGCTCTAGTGCAAACTCCTTGCTAAAAAAATTACAGGAGCTGCCTGAGTCCAGCATTGCCTTCACCTTGACTGGGTGTCCATTTGGGAGTTCTAGCACCACCTCTATCGCTATAGAAGCCTTGGGTGGGTCCAGTTGGGGCACTTCTGTTAGTTGTTCGCTTGGCTGCTGCGCCCCCCTGTGGGCAGTCAAGCGCTGGCGTTTCCCTGCACCTTTTCCTCCGCCCCCTCCTCCTCGCTTCCAGCGGCTCCCACCATCCCTTGCCAAGCCTTTCTTTGTGGACAGACCCTGGCAAAGTGTCCTGTCCGTTGGCAGAGGAAACACTTCTTCGTGCTTTCCCCAGCCTTTCCCTCCCTTTTGACTCCTTGGTTGCCGCTCGAAACCTCCCCCGCGCGCGCTCCATCGATTTCCATTGGCACCACGTCATCGGAAGGCTGCTTTGGCATCTCAGGAATGCGGTAGTCAGGGCAACGCTCTCCTCTCCCTTCCCGCCTTTCCAAAGCGCGCGCTTCCTGCCGAGCGCCTATCGCAAGCGCAGCTTTGGTCAGTTCATCCATAGACTGCGGGCGGGGCGCGTGGGAGAGCTCGTCTTTCACGGTTGGAGACAACCCCTCCACAAACAGCATCCATATGGGCGGGTCATCTAGATTCCATTCGAGCCGGTGTATTAGCATTGCAAAGCGGGACCAGTAACAGATAGATCCCCCTGCTTGCATCTCATCAACTCCCTCTGGGTCACACTCTGCCCAAATTGGTGTGAATACATTGCGTCCATCGCCTGGAGAAACTTCCGGACGTCCCTCATGGCAGCATTCTGTGTGGCCATTAGGGGCCTGACCCATTCGCGCGCCATCCTGAAGGTGCCCCACGATATACGCCACCCTCTCTGCATCGTCAGCAAAGTCATCGTGCTGCAGCTCCAAAGCGTACTCTATTTCCGTTCGGAACCCATTATAGTCCTGTGGCTTCCCCCCGAACTTGTGTACCAGTCCAGGCACCTTCTTTGCCACTGGGGTGGGTCTAACCTGCGCATCCTGGGTTTGCCTCTCGTCCAGCCGCGCCGTCAGCAGCGCTACATGCTGTTCCAGCTCCCGGTTCCTCTTTACCAGGTCTTGCACACCAGCTGTTTGCTCCGCGGCACCGGCGCCTCCAGTCAGGCTCATGGTTCCCCTGCCTGCGCACAAGTAACTTCAGGGACTGACGGATTGCTGTAATGGTTGTAAGGGGGTTACTTGTGCGTAAATTGCCTTCGGTTTAGTTTGATTGCTCGCCCAACCATGCTTAGGCTCACAGCTCGCCCTCCGTGACCTGTTAGTCACTTGCAGAATCCGTCAGTGGGCGCTTCTTGAACCTCTTCCAGCATAAAAGCTGTTTGACACCAAGTCTCCACCTATGTTCCCTGCGCAGAACTCGTCTGCGCAAGTAAGGGGAAGGCTGGGGCGTGCCAGCGCTCTCTCCACTAGTTTCTGGTGAAGGGTCTCGGAGCCCTGTCGCCAATTCCTCCATCTCCCTCTCTTCTCTACTGGTGTTACGCTGAATTCCTTCCCCCCTGCTGGTCCCCTCTCCGGCATCGCTCTGGAGCCCTGCCTCCGCCTCTCGCTCTGATGTCAGTTCCCTGACACTACTGATTGGTCAACTTGAAATGGATACCAGGAAAAGTCCTAGAACAGATAATTCAACTGAGCACTGAGAAAAGCATGCTGTGATTACTAAGACCCAGTATGGGTTTCTCAAAAACAAGTAAAGCCGGATGAATCTCATTTCTTTTTTTGACAGAGTAGATTAGGAGAATGCTGTGGACAGTGTATCTTGATTCCAGTAAGGCTTTTGAAAAGGTCTCCCATGAGACTTTTTTTTTTTTTTTTTTTTGAAGAGGAAGAGGAAGAAGAAGAAGGGTTGCATTCTGATTCTTGAGAGAAATGGATCAGAAATGAAAACCTAACCCTGAATGACAAAGCACTATTGAGCAACAGGGTAGATCAGTGATTCCCAAGCTTTTTTTGGCCATGCCCCACCTAAGCATCTCTAAAATACTGCCCTCCCCGGCATATAATTATTATTATTCAAAAAGTGAACTCCTATTCATGTGGAGGAAGCCTAAAGGGCCATTAACTTGGTCTAACTCATCCTCAAATTGCTCCCCTTAAAAATCAAATTGCCCCCCTGTGGGGCATGTGCCCCACGTTGTGAAACACGGGGGTAGATATAGGTCTACATGACTGTTTTTCCCCCAAATGCAGTTGGTTGCTATCTAGTTTTTAGAGATTCTACAGTTAAACTATAGAATTTGCTACCACAAGATGTAGTGATGGCTTTGAAAGATTAGACAAAGATGGAGGATAAGGCTATCGATGGCTACAGTGGCTATGTTTAACTTCTACAGATGGAGACCATAAGCCTTGGAATATGGGTTGCTGAGAATCACACATGGGGAGACTCAGCACTTGCTTGTGGGCTTCACGTAAGGCAGCCTTTCTCAACCCATGGGTCCCCAGATGTTGTTGAACTACAACTCCCATCACCCCTAGCTAGCAAGGCCAGAGCTCAGGGGTGATGGGAGTTGTAGTCTAACAACATCTGGGGACCCACAGGTTGAGAACCGCTGCCATAAGGCATCTGGTTGGCCACTGTGAGAACAGAATGCTGAACTAGATGGGCCAGATCCAGCAGGACTCTTCTTATGTAAAATTAGTTTCTTATGCAAGGAGTAGTGTGGCGTTTGCCCTCCTAGGTGTGTGACATCATACTGGGTTCATAGGGAAAGGGTTAACTAATTGTAAAATGACTAACCAATGGGAACCCAGGGGCAGAGTTAACTGTGTATAAGGTTTAAGCACAGAGGGGCTTTTTTTTAAGAGTTAGAGTTAGGGTGGTTGAGAAGACAGTCTGGAGTTAGAAGTGTGGGTTGGGCTAGTCTGGTGTGAGAGAGTGAGAGAATTTGTTAAGAGGAGTCAGTCAAGCAGTTGAGATAATCATTCAGAAGGTATTAGGAAGGTATAGGCCGGTAAAGAAACTAAAGTTAAGGTACTGACAGGAATATTATCGGGGAAACCATAAACTTGTTAATGTTTGTAAAATAAACTTGGGGTTTTTGGTTCACTTTTAACAACTGTCTGGACTGTGTTTTACCAGAGAGTAACTGGTTGCGTAACAGGGATGCGGGTGGCGCTGTGGGTTAAACCACAGAGCCTAGGATTTGCCAATCAGAAGGTTGGTGGTTCGAATCCCTGTGATGGGGTGAGTTCCCGTTGCTCAGTCCCTGCTCCTGCCAACCTAGCAGTTCAAAAGCATGTCAAAGTGCAAGTAGATAAATAGGTACCACTCCGGTGGGAAGGTAAACGGCGTTTCCGTGCGCTGCTCTGGTTTGCCAGAAGCAGCTTAGTCATCCTGGCCACATGACCCGGAAGCTGTACGCTGGCTCCCTTGGCCAATAAAGCGAGATGAACGCCGCAACCCCAGAGTCGGTCTTGACTGGACCTAATGGTCAGGGTTCCCTTTACCTAACTGGTTGGTGGCAGTGGGGAAGCGAGCACAGTGGTGGCACAGGGATCAATAGACCGTTAAATGTCCATGGACCCTGTGTGATCACCACAAGTAGCTAAAGGGTTAAAGTAAATCTTCCATATTTCACAGATATTGCAAGTGAGACTTTTGCCATTTCCTGTAAAGGATTATAGCAACCAACACCTGTACACCTGCAAAAATGGTGGCCTTTGGATGTTTAGTCATGCAGACTGTGCAGGTGCATAAAGTATCAATTAAGTCATAAGAACTTGATATGAATTGTGAAAATCATAGAATTTGTTAGCTCAAAGCCAGAGTTCATTATACATTTGAGAATTCCGGACCCACTAAATCTGATGTGCAAACCAGCTTATCTTGAACGTTGGTGTTATGGCTACTTTAAACTGCTAGGTTCCCTTTAGAACCCTAAATGACTTTGGTCCAGAATGCCTTTGGGCAATGGAGGGTCACCTTCCTGGCTCAATGGGCCAGTTCCTTAGAAGGATATGCTTTGCAGGCCAAATTTGACAGGGGGGTGGGGCTGCCCACCTGTTTATTATCTGACATCACAAATGATGTAAGGGGATTTGGTGCTTTGAAATCCCAAAGTCAAGGCTTCTAAGCGCTAGCAGGTAACAAGGTGTTCTTAATAGATAGGTCTCCCCCTTATTTCAGCAGCTGTTTCACTGCAAACCCCTTGGTGGGGACATCGGAGAGGGCCTTCTCAGGGGCTGTTCCTAGCAGTGGCGTAGTGTGGGGGGTGCAGGGGGGGCGGCCGCACCGGGCGCAACATCTGGGGGGCACGCTCGCCGCCTCCAGAGTCGCCGAAGAGCCTCGGGCGCAGGCTGTAGCAGAGCCCCATGTCTCGCGGAACTGACGAGCTGTGCGCGCGTCCGGGCTGAAAGCGTCCGGCAGGCAGCGGCTCTCAGCGCTCGCCGCGGTCCCCGCGTGTCAGGGCCGCGGAAGGCGCGCCAGGCAGCCCCTCCTCACAGCCCCGCCGTCGCTGCTGCTGCTGCAGCAGCTGGGCCATGTTGCATTTTCCTCGCCTCTCTGCCCTCCTCCTCCTCCGGGCAAGCGGCGTCGTTTGGGCGGCAGCGCCAGCGGCAACTCGCCTCAGATCACCTGACATGGACCCGCCGCTGCCGCCGTGGCTACGTTACCGTAAATACCCCAGCCCAGGCAGCAGCAAGAAGAAGCTGGCAGCGGCGGCAGGTTAGGGGTTAGGGGCGCAAATTACTTGCCTTGCCCCGGGTTAGGGGGCGCAAATTACTTGCCTTGCCCCGGGTGCTGACAACCCACGCTACGCCGCTGGTTCCTAGACTTTGGAACTCCTTTCTCAGAAAAGCTAGACTAGTTCCCTCCTTGCTGTCCTTCCACTGGCAGGTGAAGATTGTTTTATTTCCACAGCCCTTTGGGAACTGACTTTTTTTTTTTTAAGGAAAAAGTTTCTAATGGTGTTGTGCTGTCTTTACAATCTGTAGTGAAAAAGATTTGTTTTTATATGTTTTGAATTCTGGATCTGGAGAAAAGGCAACAACAACAACAGCACTGAACTAGCTGTAGCATCCAGATCATTACATGAATCAGCCTGGAATCAAGTTCTCGTTAAAGTTCCAGGTCTTAAACATGTTCCAGATCATTACATGAATCAGCCTGGAATCAAAAGTTCTCGTTAAAGTTCCAGGTCTTAAACATGTTCCTTGAAATCCCATTGTTTCCTGTCGAACCTATTTTTACATCATGCATATGAAACTTCAGTAAACTGTTTTTAAAAATATATTTATGGGAAAGGGTTGGTAATAATGCCTTTGCTTCTGTTCTCATTAATTTTATATGAATACGGGATCTAGTGCCTTATTGAGATCAGAGTTTTCAGCTTTATGCTGCTCAAGGACCAGACACAGTAAAATAAAGCACAGGAATATAAAATGTAATATAGAAAAAAATATCTATGTTGCTGGGCTAAATGTGTTCATGAATCATTTATCTTCAAAAGTATGCAGTGTTTTAAACTTCTGCTCGTGTGTATGTGTGTGTATATATATTCATTTATGTGATTAATTTCTGTATTAATGAAAGTTGAAAGACTGATAAGCATGAATGCATCCCTTTATGAACAGGCCAGCGGAAATCACTGCTCAACTTGCTACCTCAACGCTAATATAGAAGGCCCAAGCCTGATGCTGGGTGGGAGGACAATTAAAATTTTATGCTCATTTAATCTTGTACCCTTTTGCCGCAAAGGATGACAATGTGCCCAATTTCCCCCAATGGCTGGGGAACCTTTACATAACCTTGGTCACCAAACTCAGCTCACCAGACGACTGTTGAGAAACACACATACACAGAGAGAGAGAGGATTGTGCTAATGTACGCTTGCTCTAACAGGGGGGCTTAAAACCTCAAGTTTCAATAAAACACAAACAAGTTGAAGGGTCTCTTCAGTCCTCTTTCTTTCGCCCAGGACATTGGTTTGTTTCAGATTCCCATTGCTTTCAAAACTTACCTCAATGAATTGATTTCTGCACAAGATAGAAAAAAAAATCCTATAGAAAGCTTTCGCCCACCAAACAACTGGCCTTCAAGCCGTTAACGTTTTGCTCTGGTACCCAGCAAAATTGATTCTTTTAAGAGGTGGGTTCACCCCCCCCCCTTGGTATTTTTGTCCTCTCTTTTCATGTGCAAGAGCTGCACTCTGTTTCCTGGTCATTTCCTTTAACAGAGGGTTCATTTAAGAGATCTATATTGTGTTGTTATCTATCTGCGGTGCTGTGGTTTTAGCGCAGAGGCAGTTTATCTTATTAAAGCAATGCTCTTTGAGAGAGATTCATTTAAGTGTGACCTGGTGTATTATTCTTAGAGCCTTTTGCGCGCTGTCTTGGACATCTGAGAGTCGTAGAAGTCTCTAGTGTATCTACACAAGGGCACTTTTCAATGCTATTCCGATAATTTTCATTCAGTTTAAAGGGCTCTTCTCTGCCTTCAGAATTGCTTGAAGCCTCTCTGGCCTTCGAAGGACTACAAATATTTGAACAACAGTTTGAAAATATGCCCCCATTTTCTATATAATATAATCTCCAGACAGAGAGGGTTCAAGTTCATCCTGTCCAAATAGGAACTAGTTCAAGTTTGTCCTTTTGCAGAACGAACTAGCTTGCTTCAAGTTCATCCAAATGAACTTTTTAGTTCATAGAAAGCTAAGCCTTGGCATTCAGAATGTTGCAAGCTGGTGTGCTGAAGTCTGAAAAGAAATTAGGGGCCACATAGAAGTAATAAGATGTCTGACAGAATGTCAATAGGTTAAGCTTTCCTCAAAAAATTGTATTATTATGCTACCCTGTTTAATTACCCTGTTTAATTTGTGCCTGCCATCCACACAGATGTTAAAGGCACACGACATTGATTCATTTGTTCCTGTACCTGTATCTCAATGTAAGTCGCTTCTGTTGGAAAAGATTGGATCTCTTCCGCAGGGAAGATTCCAGAAATGCCTTGTATTCCTTCCTTCTGAGGAGCTGGCAGCAGTAATTAAGTGGTTAAATGTCCTTAGCATGAGCAGCCTCTCCTTATCTGGAATGAACTATTGGAATGAACTATTTCAATTTATCAAATTTCACTGAATTAACTAAAAAAACAAATCTGAATTACACCTGAAAGTGTTTTCCATAACTGCTGGTTGAACTGAACATGAATTAAGTTCATTTGGGGCTAGACATTTGAACAATTTCTAGTTCATCTTCACATTTATTCTCTTCTATGTGTATTTTACACTTTCGACACTTTGAAGATGAAATGTGAATTACACCTGAAACTGCTTCCCATAACTGCTGGCTGAACTGAACACGAATTAAGTTCATTTGAGGGTAGACATTTGAATAAATTCTAGTTCTTCTTCACATTTATTCTCTTCTATGCGTACTTTACACTTTAGACACTTTGAAGATGAAAGGTTATAATTGTTGGGGGAAATAAATGTCAACCGTGTGTGTGTTGATGTTTTCTCAGTCTTGTTAAGTGTGTTTTATACTTCAGCACTGTAACATGAGGAATGCTGGAAGGGAATGGCCAAGGGTTATTTTGATGAATTCAAATTGAACTATGAGCTGAACATGAACTGAACTAGTTTGTTTTGTAAAGGACGGAATCATGGAATCGTAGAATTGTAGGGTTCGAAGGGACCCTGAGGATCATCTAGCCCAACCCCTTGCAATACAGGAATAGGTGAACTATATTTATGCTCACAGTCAAATTGGACACTTAAACTTGAACTAGTTTCTTTTAATCTGGGGCTGCTTACTGGTCAAAATTTGCTGAGTGTTGGGGGTGGGGATGTGGGGTTGGAATTGAGTACCCTGAAATAAGGCAAGCTGTCTGGCTGGCCAGAGCATTGCGCAGGAGCACACCTCACTGCCCTATTTTGTTGCAGGTCCACCTTGCACACCTCTTATCATAGATTTTCTTTTTTAGGTGCTTCCGAGTCAACATTCTGCTAGTTTGTACCATTAACAATGGGATAAGATGCAAACTCTGAGCTCAATCTTGCTGTTTTAAAAGTTGGGAAGAGGAAGAAAAGTGATTTAACAGTGGGGACAGGACGGATCCTGATTTGACCTAGATAGAACATTCTGGTTGGTCTGATTGACATGAAAGGGTTAAATGTGTAAAAAGCTTCAATTTCCAACCCCCCCCCCCCCCCCGCCCCCAGCCCAACTCCTAACAGTGGTATTCTGGGTAATTACTACAGCTTAAGCAAGGAGGCCACACCTTAGATAAATCTCTAACACCGGTGTTTGCTGCAAACATTTTCTCTTTCTGCAAGCCACAGCTTGCCTCTCAGATATAGTTGCGCTCTGTTTCCAATTTGGTTTTCCCTTCAGCTACTTTGTACTCGGTTGAACTAACAAATCAGAAATGTTTGTTGACTTAGCTCCATACCTCTTCGAGGACTGCCCGCGGCAACCGCGCCAGCTATGTGGTAACTAATACTGCAGGGACGGAGAGCTTCCTTCATTTCCATTTGCTGGATAAAACTCAAAACAAAAGATTCCCCCCCTGCCCCCCCCCAACAAAAAAAGGATATTGTTTATATTGAGAAGACCATCTTCATTTGTTATAATGCAAGGAGATCAGTTTTGCAGACAAACCAACACCAGGCCTAGGAGGTTTTCAAACTAGCAATGCCAGGACCTCACATGGAGATGGCGCGGCCACTGTAAAGGAACATGAGCTAGTTCGACATCCATTTAGCTGTTTATAACAGGGGTAGGGAACCTCAGGCGTGGAGGGGGACCATTCAAATGTGGCCCCATTCCAGACTTTCTATGGGCCCCTCTGTCCTCTCCAATTCTTACCGCTCAGTGACCCTGCATCTCATGCTACTGGAGTGCTGGAACGTGTCCTTTCATGATGTTGATGCCTCTATCTTGTTCAGAGGATGGAGAGATGTGTGAGTAGAATGCTATGACTCCATACAAAGGTAGGAGTCACGTTCATGACTTCTCCTGCATTTGCTTCTGTCTCCCACCCACCATTGGAAGGCAGGTCTTGACAAGTTGTCCATAAGGGAATGTGGGCCTCAGGCTGCATTGGCTACAAGCCAATATTTGTTTGTTTGTTTGTTTGTTTGTTTGTTTGTTGCTTCTCATGAAGCTTGGGGCGGGCATCCCTCTAGTTCCTTACATGGAAGAACTATTGTTACAACCTAGTTCTTCAGTGTAAGGAACTAGAGGGATGGCCAAAAATAAATAAACAAAGCTTCATGAGAAACAACAAACAAACAAACAGACTGTGGTGGTCATGCTCGTACACACGCACTCTTTCCTGAAATGTGCAGAAAGAGAGAGCATGTGCCCTTTCGTAAATGGGTGCCCTAAATAATGCACAAACAGTCCAGGTTTGCCTACAAACCATAGTGCATGGCCAGCCCTTTTACTGGGAAGAGAGAGGCCATCTCCTCAGACAGCTGATTTTGGATGTCCTGAAAAACACAGGACTTTGATAGTTACTTCATCTACAATTCATATATTTTTACCGACAGGGAGAGTAGGACCTTAGGACCTTTGCCGGCCTTTCTCAGCCTTGGGGACCCAGATGTTGCTGGACTACAACTCCCACCATCCCTAGCTAGCAGGACCAGTGGTCAGGGATGATGGGATTTGTAGTCCAACAGCACCAGGGGACCCATGATTGAGAATGTCTGGCCTATGCTCCTTAAAGGGGTTGCAGGAGGAGCCCTCATGCAGCAAAATGTCTTTGGCCAGTCCTAACTGACTGAAATCAGTATTGCATTGTGGGAATGCCACATCCAATCTGAGACGCTTAATTGTCAGGCTATTTTATTTGTTATACAACTGTATGGAAAAACCAAGGTGAAATCTTCAATCCTGCTGCAACCCAAAATAAGCAACACTTCACTTTGCTTTTCAGCTTTGCTCGTTCACTGTGTCCTTGAGATGATGCAGCAATAACATTGACTGATTGAAAGCAGCACATATGTAACTGGCTTCAAACGCTGTAGGACAAAAATAAAGCAGATTGATCTTAGATGTGCTGGCACAGAATGAAGCATTCTGCACAAAATGAGGAAAATTGTGGTAGAGCATCTGCTCTGCGTGCAGAAGGTCTCAGTATTAGTCTCCTGCCTGAACCCCTGGAGAATGAATGCCAGTCATTGGAGAAAAAACAGGGGTCTGAATCAGTATAAGGCAGCTTTCCCCACTTGTTGAATGCTCTCCCCAGGGAGACTCACCTGGCACCTTCATTGCATATCTTTAGGTGCCAGGCAAAAACATTCGTCTTCTCCCAGGCCTTAGGCTAATGAAACAATATATGGTCTTTAAAACAGGAATGAATGGGGGTTGTTTTCTACTATAGTATGTATTTTTGTGTTTTTTCTGTTGTAAACTGCTCTGTGATCTTGAGATGATGGGCAGTAAAAAACAAACAAACAATACAGTGGTACCTCTAGATGCGAACAGGATCCGTTCTGGAGCCCCGTTCACATCTAGAAGCAACCGTAACCCATGTCCGCGCGTCTTCGCATGCTTGGGTCACGTTTTGGCGCCTCTGCGCATGCGCATGATGTCATTTTGAGTGTCTGCGCATGCGCAAGTGGTGAAACCCGGAAGTAACGCACTCCGTTATTTCCGGGTTGCCGGGGAGCGCAACTTGAACGGACTCATCCCAAAGCACATTTAACCCGAGGTATGACTGTAACAATTATTATTATTATTATTAGTCTTAATAAGCAGCGCTGCAGGTTAAAAATGCAGTAAGACCCACCAGACAGATTGGACCTGGCTTTTTACCATGGGATGAAATGATCACAGGAATTGCCTTTCTGCTTCGTGTAAATTTCCTGCACAATGCAATTGGCATCGTCCGGCAGCTGAGCTTGCTAGATAAACGACTGACGCTTTGCAGCTTGGCTCCTTTGCAAGCTGAAAAGCATTTTGGGAAACGCTTCCTCAAGTTGCAGCTGAACTGCCACACTTGCTCTCTGAACTCACCGAGGTTTTTTTTTAAAAAAATTCTGAGTAGACCTGTATAGGATTGTGTTGTGAAGTCTCTGTCCCTTCTTTCTTATGGCTGTACTTCATTTTTCTAAACAGCCAGTATGACTGTGGTTATTTCTGCATGAACTTCCTACTAACTTTCTCCTTGGCATCCGGTTGACAACTATTAAAAACGTGTCTTTCTGTAATCAAACACCTTGACCTTTGGCCTAAAGTCTTGTCAGTAGCACAGAAAATGGCGGGTACAACAAGACAGGTGCCCAGTACTGCCTAGGGGGGGTATTAAACACGATGCTTTTGTGACTGTTCCCTTTTACATGCTCACTATTCAAAGAAACAAGCAAATATGTTGTGGGTTTAGCTATTGGTTTATAATTGGATTATGCTGGCAGAAAGGGGGGGAAAACAACTAAAGGTAATTATAGCCACAGGGAATGCCATTCAAGAGCAGCAGGGCTGAGAAACTGATGCGGTTGAGACGCCATTGGTAGCATTTGCCTTAATTTGGACCAACTGCGTTAGCATATCTCAGGAGGTATCAAGGCCAAAAATGAAGCAAACAGCTCTTGCAGCAGAGTTGTTTTCTGCTCTGCCTGTGCTAAAAGTATAGCTAGGTAAAGGTAAAGGGACCCCTGACCATTAGGTCCAGTCATGACCGACTCTGGGGTTGCGGCGCTCATCTCACTTTATTGGCCAAGGGAGCCAGCGTACACTTTCCGGGTCATGTGGCCAGCATCAAGGGGTCAAGCCGCTTCTTGCGAAACCAGAGCTGCGCACAGAAATGCCGTTTATCTTCCCGCTGGAGTGGTACCTATTTATCTACTTGCACTTTAACGTGCTTTCGAACTGCTAGGTTGGCAGGAGCAGGGACCGAGCAATGGGAGCTCACCCCATCGCGGGGATTCGAACCGCCGACCTTCTGATTGGCAAGTCCTAGGCTCTGTGGTTTAATCCATAGCGCCACCCGTGCCAATGTGTAGCTAACTGGGTGCTATATAACATGGAAGGTTGCCCTAGACTAGACCTGCCAAACCAAGCACATCCTACCCACCATGTTTGGTAGCAGCTCAAAATGCCTCCTGTTTATGCTACCTGGGACTGCCAAAAATAAAAAAAAATGAAGTTGCCAAGCTGCAGGCTGACAGGCTGCATTTGGCTTGGTTGGCCGTATTATTCAGGCCTGTGCTCGCTTCTGAAACTATCTTAAGAGTATCGGGGTGCCTATCAACAAACCATATGAGGAAGTAGATTAGCCCACAGAAGGGTAAGAGGATGGGTATATACCTGAAGACCAAGGTACTTCCAAAAGATTCCCGTAATAGGAAGACAGGATGAGTGGCTCAGAGGATGAAGAAGAGAGTTTTGGATTTGATATCCCGCTTTCTCACTACCCTGTTGTTGTTGCTTAGTCGTTTAGTCGTGTCCGACTCTTCGTGACCCCATGGACCAGAGCACGCCAGGCACTAGCCTAAAGAGTCTCAAAGCGGCTAACAATCTCCTTTCCCTTCCTCCCCCACAACAAACACTCTGTGAGGTGAGTGGGGCTGAGAGACTTCAGAGAAGTGTGACTAGCCCAAGGTCACCCAGCAGCTGCATGTGGAGGAGTGGGGAATCAAACCCGGTTCACCAGATTATGAGTCCGCCACTCTTTTTAAAAAAATAATAATAATATTTATTCCAATTTTGAAGATTACAAAAAAGACAAACAATCCAAGAGAAAAAGAAAAAAAAGAAAAAGAAAAAAGAAAAAGAAAAAACACACAAATCCAACCTTTATATAACTTTCTTTCCTTTGCTTATTTCCTTGACTTCCTCCCTTTTATGTATTCTAGTTCAATTAGATATTTCAGCAAATCCTTTCCATCCTTGTTATTATCCTAAAAAAAATTATCCTTGATATACTATATTTTTACATTCTCCTCTTTCACTAATTACAAATCCATTTTTACTTAATCCTTTATATCATTTCTGCTAAAACCACAGAACTTCATTCCAACATCCTTCTAACATTCCTTAATTTTACAATATTTCTGTAGATAAACTTTAAATTTCTTCCAATCTTCTTCCACCAACTCTACTCCCTGGTCTCGGATTCTGCCAGTCATTTCTGCCAGTTCCTTTTTTTTTTTTTTTTTTTTTTGAATAATTTTTATTATTATACATTTTATAAATTTCCATCCGATTATTCATTTAATCCCACATACAACAAATCGTATTTCCGCCAGTTCCATATAGTCCATCATCTTCATCTGCCATTCTTCCCGGGTGGGTAGATCTTGTGTCTTCCAATACTTTGCAATAAGTATTCTTGCTGCTGTTGTGGCATACATAAAGAAAGTTCTATCCTTCTTTAACACCAATTGGTCGACCATGCCCAGGAGAAAGGCCTCTGGTTTCTTCTGAAAGGTATATTTAAGTAACTTTTTCATTTCGTTATAAATCATTTTCCAGAAAGTCTTAATCCTTGGGCATGTCCACCAAAGGTGAAAGAATGTACCTTCGGTCTCTTTACATTTCCAACATTTATTATCGGGCAAATGATAGATTTTTGCAAGCTTGACTGGTGTCATGTACCACCTGTATATCATTTTCATTATATTCTCTCTTAAGGCATTACATGCTGTAAACTTCATACCTGTGGTCCAGAACTGTTCCCAGTCAGCCATCATAATGTTATGTCCAACATCTTGTGCCCATTTAATCATAGCAGATTTAACCGTTTCATCCTGAGTATTCCATTTCAACAGCAAGTTATACATTCTTGACAAATTCTTAGTTTTAGGTTCTAACAGTTCTATTTCCAATTTTGATTTTTCCACCTGAAAACCAGTTTTCTTATCCAAATTGTAAGCCTCCATTATTTGATAATAATGAAGCCAATCGCGCACTTTGTTTTTTTAGCTTTTCAAAACTCTGCAGTTTTAATCTGTCTCCTTCTTGTTCCCAAATTTCCCAATATTTCGGCCATTTGGCCTCCATATTGAGCTTTTTCTGAGCCTTTGCTTCCATTGGTGAGTGACAACCACCTTGGAGTTTTGTTTTCAAGCAAATCCTTATATCTTATCCAGACATTAAACAGTGCTTTCCTGACAATATGGTTTTTAAACTTAACCACTACACCACACTGTTCCCTCTCCTTTGCCGCAGCCTATAGGACCACAGAGTGCCATTACCCCTCATTTTTATTCACCCACCAGATAGTATTTATCCGCCCTTGTTTCGTGCTTTAAGGGTGTCGGTAGGCGACAACTTTGGACTGGGTGAATAGAACGGCAACGAGCCAATAAGGAGAACTCATTGAGAGGAGACCTCAAGAGACAGATAAATGCAAGCAAACACACTACTGGACAGGTGAGATTTAATGTTGTTCAGCACAGGAATTCTCTGCAACATTTGTGCTAGTGGAAACAAGCAAACTTCTTGCACATTTTCTTGTGCAACAGTGCTCCACTGCTGCAAAACATTTTGCTTGGGGCTTTCCACGCCTTCCATAAAATATGATGAGGCATCTAATCATAGCCTGCATATTTATTGAGGCTTGATCAGGGCCTGTATTTTAAAATGAGCTTAAAGATCTTCAAATGTTTCATGCCAGGCAGAAGAGCAGCTGCCTAAGAACCTTGGCAAGATGTTTATTCTCCTGGATAAGGGGGCCCCCTGATTTATAGCAGAAAACAATTCTCAAAGTCAAAGGGAATTACAGGCTGACAGCCAAGGTTACACTGACCCTACATATTACAGAAGATAAAAAAGCAGAGATAAACATAATTAAGAGTGGGTAAATAGTAAAATAAAACCATGTGCCTCCCATTAAACTTGAGCCATATTTTCCTAAGGTTCAAAGGTCAAGAGCAATGGAAAAGCATCTAGCTGGCAGAAAGGAAGAGAGTATTTTGGGAAGTCTTTTTCTAAAGTTGTTTCTTTCTTAAACTGAGATCCTTTTAAGATTTCTTTTCCTTTTAAAAAGCTATCTATGTTATGTATTAAATATATTGGCTTAAATGTAATTATGCAAAGGAATTAGAAGCTAAGAAATGTTAAATCCTTATGCTAGATTCTTATTTCATATAGTTGGAAGAGATCACAGGGGCCACCAGCCACCAGCCCAGCCCCCCCTTGCCAAGCAGGAAACATCATTAGAGCACTGGTTGTCAGGCCTTTGTTTAAAAGACCTTCAAGAGAAGGAGATCTTTTAATGATGATGTGAATTTAAGATCCTTGACATCTGTTTAAGATAAAAATTTAAGATTAACCATTTGTTTTGGAGGGCAATAGGGCGAGGTGAGCTGGTAATTAAGGTTCCTTGTTGAGACACATGTAAGATATATTACTACTTATTTGTCATTTATAGATAGAAGAATATATATCTTTTTGTTTCCCATAAAAGGGCAGAAGGAAATGGGTGTATCTTTTGTGATTGGTTCTAGCAAACAGCCAATAGGAATTTCAACCAGGCTGATTGGACAGAGGCAGCCACAGGAGGAGCAAGGGGGCTGGATTAAGGAAATATAAGTGCTGGCCAGAATGGCAGGAGGCCAGGCCAGAGCTTGGTAACCATATACCACTGTGCCTCATATTTATTTGTCTGACAAATAAATTATTATTTTAATTTCTCTATTGCTGCGTTGAATATTTCATTCCAGCTAAGCGTTAACCACAAGCAGGGTGCTACAATGAAATGGTATATAAAGCTAGCTCATAAAAATACAGAGCAACAAAACAGACAGTTATAAGCAGCAACAGCAGATAAAACAGACCAATTTGAACAGAAGCCAAAGTCCTATCTAAATAAAAAGATCTTTTCTTTCTCTCTCTTTTTACCTGCCCGCCAGTTGCTGACATGCAGAGGTAGGACTGTCTATCCATTCTGGGAGAAAAGGTGGGGGGGGGAGAGAATTTTTCTCCTCCATTTAAAAAAGTTTCCCAGTGCCGCAAGATGGTGGGCAGTATTGCTCTAAGAGGCTCTGTGTGCCTTGCAAATTGCTTGCGTTCCTATGGGGATGAAAGCTGAGAGTATCTCTTTGTAAAGGTGATCTGAAAAACTTTAAAGGTCAGCGTTTATATATAAGTAGTTCCTCTTGCAGGTGGGAGAAATATATGTCTTTTATTATTTTTATTATTTTTTAAAAAGAAGAAGCTATGTTTCCCAAATTCCATCCTTTTGAAGAAAGGACGTTGGCACGATAGGGGAAATGAACGCTACATGTTGTACGCAAAGCAGAACTGAAACCAGCTCTTTGGTTTCTTTTATATTTCCCAGGATCCATGTTTTCAGATCTGGCAGGCAGCTGTGGGGCGGGTGTCGATCTGAGCTTGTAACTGATGTAGACACCTATCTGTGTCATTCAGAGCTGTCACTTCCTGCATGCTGTTCTGTGATTGGCATGTACCTTATCCTGATTCTCCCGCTGAACATGAATCTCTTAGTCATCTCTACAATGGATGCATCACAGGTTAGACAGGAAGAATAAACAAGGCATTGAGCTTAAACAGTGAGATCTAAATGCAGAACTATTTATAGGCAGCCTGAAATTGTGGAGTGGGGCTCCCTAGCACAGCTCGGATTGGGAGGAAACTGTCCACTATTTCTGGAATAAGGAGCAGGCAGACTTCAGGTTTGTGGGACTGTTCTTTACTGGAACTCCATGGTCCACCACCAACCTGGAGCCAGGTGCAAAACGGGGGCTGGCAGGATGCGGCAGGGTGCAAAAAGATGGATTAGGAAGCACAGTCAGTGATCTATTGTACCCCAAGCCATACACTAGAGCAACCTGTGTTTGCAAGTACAAGTCTGTATGCAAGATATAGCTCAGTCAGTAGAGCATGAGAATCTTAATCTCAGGGTCATGGGTTCAAGCCCCACGTTGGACAAAAGATTCCTACTTTACAGGGGGTTGGGCTAGATGACCCCCGTGGTCCCTTCCAACTCTACAATTCTAGGTCACTGTAGATTTAGGACTTTCAACACAAAAACCGTAAAAGTCTCCTGCACAGCTGCACAAACACATAGACAACCAGTTAACACTCCTGTATTGCAAGTGGATAACATGGAGGCTGAGAAATAAAAGGTCAGCACAAGGTCAGCCATGGAGGGTATTTTGTGTGTGTTTAGAGCAATCTTATAGATTAATAATAACTTCCTTCTCCAATTTTGGATCCTTAGGAAGCCAAAACTTCGCCAACTACATGAAACGTGGCTAACCTGCAGCCTGTAAACTGTATTTAGAAACACACACAAACAATGTTATGGGCCACAAACCCCTCCCCCCCCAAAAAAAATAGTCATTATTTTTCCCCTAGTGTTTTTTTCCCTACTGCTTCAATGGGTCCTCCACTGTGATGGCTTGATGTACGTTTTTCTATGCTCCATAGCATTTTTTTAGTGTCCCCAAACCCTCAAATATATATATTTTAGAAAACTTCACTGACTTCAAGTCCCCTGCTGTGGTACTGTGAAACACCCCCCACAAGACTTTCCAAAAATTTATGTTTTCTATAAAAAGCTGCAGTTGTTTTTTACTGAATGTAATAATATTGGCAATCTCTAATGTGTGCTGCTCATAAGCCTTCTAAGGCCTTGTAGCTATTCATGGTTGAATGTAGCGAGGCATTACTTAATTCTTAGCTCTGTCACTGATATTATCATCAGCAATTGTGTGTGGAGGTCCCCAAGCCACCCCTCAAACTAATTCACAAATCACACATAATTTTTGTTTAAGGTTTTTGGCATAATTTTGGCTACAACTTTATTAAAATACATAATCTGTGAGTGGTTGCTTAGGCATTTGTTATAACTATCTGTCCCCCCCGCCTGGGACAGAACTGACTTTCCGAACTCCCTCGGAAGCCAGTGAAGGGAAAACAATGTTGGGGATCAGTTGAGCTGAGCGACAGTCCCTCACTGCTCACCCAACCAGCTCCCCAAGGCTTGCCGGCCCTTGTCCCATTTCAGGGATTGGACGAAATTGTGACAAGCCCCAGGATTCCTTTAACGGAATTCCCTTCCACACCACCATTGGAGGGGCAGGCCCAGCCTATCCTGACCCCTCCTCCACCAATTTTTATAACCGCAACCTTACAAGTTGTGACGAATTGCTAAGTAGTAGGCAAAAACCAAATGGCACCAGCCAATCAGCCAAATGGACAAAATTCCTACTAGGCCCCTGCCCCAATGGCAGACGACCCCATGACAGGCATAGCAAGGTCAGCCGGAACAAAGGGCGGGTAGGCGGGTGATACGATGCACTCAGCAAAAGAGAAAGCAAAAGCAGAGTGCCCCCAATATTTAAAGCCTTTGGTCCCACCCACCCAATTTGCAACATGCAATTTGCCCCAGCAACCTGGTCATCCAGTCATTGCATCAGGCAATAACCATTTAACCTGCCTGGCAACAGAGGGTTGGCCTGGCAGACCCCACCGCAACACGTGCTCTCATTTTAGGGAGAACATGCTATACTAGAGATTCCACCCTCTTTCTTTTCCTATTGCCACCATCACACTAGAGTGCCCTTTCTCTCTTTTTTTCTGCTGCATAGCAACTCCAGGAGATGTTTAAAGAGCTGAAGGCCAACCACTATGGTCTCCTTGGTCATTTTTTATTTTCAGATGCACCTGCCTAAGAAAAGGATTCCTCACCTTCCATTCCCTCCCCCACCCCAATTAAATATTGTCACGAGTGCTCGTGAAACGTGCAGTTTGGGCTTCCATAGCAGACAGGTGGATTCTTGCTGAGCCCTGGAGAGAGAAGACGTAATTGGCCAGGTAAAAGATACGGTCAGGTACACAAAACAAAACCCGGCGTAGCACAGAGACTTTTCTGTTGACACTTTCCTCCCTTCTCTTTTTATCTCAATAGATATGTAATATATGTTTGGCAAGTTCATAAAAGTTTTTAGAGAAAGTGAATTAAGATCTTTAACTGCTCCTCTGTTCAAAGTGCTTTCCCTTGATGGCCTACCTATCTGCATTTCCAAGTCTTGTTGATTTGAATGGATGAATTAAAGTAGTATCTCTCCTGCTGAAATCAACCAGACTTCTTTAAAAAAAAACCAACCAACCAAAATACATGCTTCAATAGTCCATTAAAATATTGTATTAAATATTGCATTAAATTGATTCTAGTTGCAACACTGTCAAACGAAAACACACCTCTAATGGACTGCAATTGGGCAGTAGTTTATCCTTCATTGAACAACAATAGTTCCATCTGTATTTTGTTTTATACTGCTTTAATCTTGTTTAATTTTCAGTTTGAATTGTGTATATTTCCACCATGGGACCTTCAGGCGAAGGTCAGATTTTAGATACATTATACAAATAAGCAAGCAAACAAACAAATACCAACGATTAGTACAGTAAGTCATCTTCCCACCACCCCCTTCCCACTTTTTTGAATACAGAAGATATCATTGTTCCATAGCTCAGTTGCAGAACATCTGCCTTGCCTGCAATAGGTCCCAGATTCATTCCCCAGCATATCCAGGTAGGGCTGAGACAGATTCCTGGAACCCTGGAGAGCCACTGCGAGTCAGAGCTGGCAGGACTGAGCTAGATGAAATCCACAGTCTGACTCTCTACAAGCCAGCTTCCTGTATTCCGGCACTCATTTGGCAAACCAGTCACCTGTATCCCGCAAGGGGTGCAAGACACCTCTCTCCCCATGGCTGCTGAACTTTGGCAGAGGCAGCGAGGATCTGCGTCACACACTGCTACAGGCCCTGCTGTTGACTGTTAGGTTGTTCTCTTTGTTCAGCAAAATGCTTTCCAGCCTGTTAAAAATCAGCAGTTTTATCTGAGGCGACAGGCTTATCCCGAGAAGAGAAATCTCAAAAGACAGGTGAGGTTGCTACAAATTGCAGAAGATCAAACGGTGCGAATTAATACCCTCAGAAAAATGAGCAGGAAAAAGGAGGACCCGGGGCTTTGTGCCATTTTAAAGAAGATGTCCGCGGATTCGTAACGCTCCCATTTCTGTTGTTACTGGGGGTTTTTAAAAAAAAAAACTTGCTTTTTGGGTGATGCTGCAGCATTTATCCAAAACCATAGATTCCATATGAGCTGAGTATTTTTAAAAGCATATCTGTTTCTCCCAGACTGCTCAGAGGACAGTCAGTGGGAAGTTTTGTTTAACAAACGTGGTGGCTGTTGGGCCCCAACTGGGTATCTAGCCTGGGTATCTAGTTTGGAAAGTGAAGAAGAAGAAGAAGAAGAAGAAGAAGAAGAAGAAGAAGAAGAAGAAGAAGAAGAAGAAGAATAGTAGTAGTAGTAGTAGTAGTACTTTGGATTTGATATCCCGCTTTATCACTACCCTAAGAAGTCTCATAGCGGCTAACATTCTCCTTTCCCTTCCTCCCCACAACAAACACTCTGTGAGGTGAGTGGGGCTGAGAGACTTCAAAGAAGTGTGACTGGCCCAAGGTCACCCAGCAGCTGCATGTGGAGGAATGGAGACGCGAACCTGGTTCACCAGATTACGAGTCTACCATTCTTAACCACTACACCACACTGGCTCTGTATCAGACAGACACACAACTTGATTTCTGCATGTTATTATTCCTCAGCCTCCCCAATCGCAAGGTTCTTGTCCTTTGTTCCCCTCTAAATTATGTGCAATTATTTTTGTTTAGCGGGCTAATGTGGGAACTCTGTTCTGCGTGTGACAGAGAGAACAACTTAACCGCGCTGAGCTTTGTATCACGCCATGGCAATCAAGGCTCGTTAATAAGTCTGGAAGATTGATATCGGCTTGAAAGGCAAAACCTATACAATACAATTAATTAAGAAAGTTAAAACAAATGAACTCCTCAGAATGGAATTGGATCCCGTAGACAAGGTGGTAAAAGCCCAGAAGGGGAAGAAGAGCTGTAATTGAAAAGAGGGCTCTGGAAGACACGCTGCCTAGCTCCAACATTATCTTATCAGAAAATTAGCAAAATGTAATTTTTATGGGATTTTTTTTAAAAAAAGATGTTATTTTTAACCACATCAAAAAAATCCCACCTCCTGGCTACTGGCACAAACCGTCATAATTGCTATAATTTGAAGTCTGGGCTGCAGAATGGCGGCTCTGATAGCTATCTCAGACTTGGGATATATTAGTGAGACAGCTGGGAGATGTATCTTTTCCGTGTGTATGTTTTTGTACTAGATTTGGACTTCATTTGTGCCTATTATTTAATCCCCTTCTTGAGAATATACTATAGAATGATATTCCTCCACTTGCCGTGCTGGAGAAAATCAGGAGGTTAATAATATTGAGAGAGGTAAAGTTGACTGCAATTAACGTACCAATTATACCTGTGCTACGAAAGCAAAATTGTTTTATTTTACACTCTGTCTATCTCCCCGGTGAGTTCGACCATGTTTTAATACATCACAGAAACTTGTATTAATATGTTGAGGGCTCTAGATGAGATAAGTTAATGGAGACCATTCCGATTAAGCTCTCTTGGTGTGCATTTAGCTGCACAGGTGCCAATATAGGAAGGTCTATGTAGCAATGCAATTATACAGACATTTGCGCAGCATTGGAAAATGCTAAGAAGGTAATCCAGTGAAAACCCTTAGGATTCACTAGCAGTATCAATTAGGTAACTGGATTTGATTGAGGATCAGACCAGATGGCAGGACTGAAAGACAGCCAAAGGATATAGGAATGCACCGGAGGCAAGGAAGACCAAGGCTTAATTAGAAGAGGAAGCCCTCTTACACACCTTCCTGGGAAGAGCCAATAGCAAACCAGGGTGGGCAGAGTCTGTCCAAAATAGCACAATGCATCTCCCTCTTCTAACGAGCCTTTTAAGGAGAGATGGTTCCCAGTTTGCACCTCTATCAGAATTGTTTTTAAATGTTTCATCACTTGTCTGTTTGCCACTGTGAGCTGCCATTATTATTATTATTTATTGAATTTATATATATGTAATAAATAATCACAAGCAGAGGCTGCAGCATGCAGTGCACTGGCTCACCACATGGGGCAGGCTTCCAGCACAAGCAGTATTAAATGTGGGGCATTGATTGCAGCCAAGCCAACAATTCATGTTTTGCCAGATAGGCACATGAAGGGGCTGAGGCTCACAGAACTTTCCTGTAAACTAGCTAAAGAGAACTCTGTGAGATCACTTCCCTCTTGTGACCTGACAGGAAGGGGTTGTGCTATATTTGTTCCTCCTCCATGTCTGTAACGTGAGAACATCTGTCTCTCTGAACTCCAGCTCAGACTCCATTTTTAAGCTAGACCAGGGGTCAGCAGCCTAAGGCAACCTAAGGCCCATGGACCACAAGCGGCCCATGGGGGTCATTTAACCGGCCCATGGACCCCCACCGCCTGCTCGGTCGGCTCCTGTGCGCCGCGCTAAACCAGCGCAGATCAGAGCAGGGACCGCCTTCCGCAACGCTGGCCGGCTTCCCATTGGCTGCAGGAAGCTCCTGCAGCCAATGGGATGGAGCACCAGAAATAGCATCTGTGCGTGTGTGCGTGCGCACGAGCACATACTCCAGCCCACTGCGGTGTCTGCGTGACCGTGAACCGGCCCAAGCCACAAAAACTTTGCCAACCCCTGAGCTAGACTTTAGTGTTAGTGTTAGTAACTCTGTAAGCCTGCCTACATCAAGCTGCTGTATGTTATTATTCAAGACGTAGACTGAGTAAATGCTATTTTCACCTTTTATGACAGTTTGTGTGATATTTATTTTAAGGGGGAGAAAAGGTTTTTAAGAGGGAGAAAAGAAGGGAACCTTAGGAAACCCAGGCGAGGCAGGTATACACTACTTAAACCCTAATTAAACTTGTCATGGGGAGAAGGGGAGAGTTGCCTGTGTGCATCACCTCCTCTGTCTCCTTGCCACCAGACTATTCCCCAATTTTTACAGCCCCATGGTGGTCTTGGTGGACCCATTTGGACCTGGGGTCCCTTAACCCACTGTGGTCAAAACCTTGGTTGACCCCAATTGGTCCAATTCTGCTTGGGATCTGTGATTCAGTTAGATCAAGTGCACTGCTTAATAATAATTTTGCCATGCCTCGGCATGGATCATTCAGTCACTTCTGAATTACAGACCCTCATAGGAGGAGGCTGTCCTGTTGCATCTCATAATGACTTACTATTCCACATATGACTCCTTCACATTAGGGAGAACACCAATAACTGTGACTCATTCACACAAAAATGTGGATTGGGGGCCTCCAAAGGGGAAGGTAATTCTTACACCCTTGCATATCTGAAAGCAGATGTTGTCGAGGCGTAAGTGAGACATTCCCATTTTAATTCAGGAATCTTCTACTTTCAGAAATTTGATAAATGTGTACCACAAAATAGCTAGTTGGAAGTTTTGATGAGTTCAAGAATTTGGCTGAAATGTGGGGGCTTTGTGGTGTTAGTCACTGGGCCGGGGGAGGGAAATCCCCACATTTCGAAAACCTGACTTCCTTCCACTTCCTAGGAGGGTTTTCTCTTTTCATATGATGAAGAGAGGGGAGTTGCTCTATAAGTCATCAGGCTGTGAAATTATGCTATTAATTCAACATCAAGGATTCAGAAGAATAAGTGTAATTGAATGAAGCTCTGGAGTGTGTGGAGGAAACATAAAGCTCTCTGATTTCTTAGCAGGCTCGTTTTTGTAGTGCATCACTGATGATTTGGGTGCTAATCTAATGGAAAATGAATGTGGCTCTTAAACATGTGCTAGCTGTGAGTCATATTACACACCGATGTGGTTTCACACCTTCCTTCTGCATTGACTTTTTCAACTAAAGGGTGGTTTTTTATCATCATCATTATTATTAACCATTATATAATCACTATCCTGTATTCAGTAGCAATTGTGCAAAATTCTTTCCTATGCCATACAGTGTAGGTTCTTGGTTGTATTACAATGGGATGGCACCTCCAGATGATAAAAAAACTGTGAAGTTTGTTTGTTTATTCCCTACCCTTCACCCTAAGGTCCCAGAGTGGGCTAAATATGGTGATAACTAAATATTAAGATTACAGTGGTACCTCGGGTTAAGTACGTAATTCTTTCCGGAGGTCCGTACTTAACCTGAAACTGTTTTTAACCTGAAGCACCACTTTAGCTAATGGGGCCTCCCGCTGCTGCCGCGCCACTGGAGCACGATTTCTGTTCTTATCCTGAAGCAAAGTTCTTAACCTAAAGCTTCTGGGTTAGCAGAGTCTGTAACCTGAAGTGTATGTAACCCGAGGTACCACTGTATCATACAATTGTAATTCCCAAACTCAGGACTGGGGTCATTAGACATTCTGCAGCTGTGAAGAGGTGTCTCCCCTGCACTACCACAGTTCTGGATGCAAGGTACCCAAGGCCGATCAAATGAATTTGGCACCTGAAGCAGAATATCCCACAGGGGCCTCTTCCCCTCTCTAGCAGTAAAAATACAATTGTCAGTTAAATCTGCAGTCCAGTACAAACTTACCTGGAGGTCCTATCAAACTCAATGGAGATTACCTCTCAGCTGGGCGATAAATTCTATTTGGTTTACATTTTAAGATGAACATTACTCATCTGCACTTTCTGAATCAATATGCAAACCTAAGCGTAGCCAGTTTTCAAAATCTGCACTTCTCTGAATTTTGCAATGCAGTTCTCCAGCCAAGTAATTTGGGAGCAGGGTTAGGTTGGGGTATGCATATACTAAGGCATACTAAAGTGTGCATAAAAAGTCACATGTTGGAAAAATAGCGTACAAAATGCATTTCGTTAGGGGAAATTGCTTTTCAGAAATGAGTAAATTAGGCAAAATTGCAAAAGAAAAAATGTGTATATTAGGAGAAATTCACACTTTTGAAAAAAAAAAAATTGCAAATAAATTGTGGAAATGTGAAAAACTGAATTTATGATTGAGGGGAAAATGAGAAACCGAGAGAAAAAAAAAATTGCTCATCCGTAACCCTTTCATCAAACCCTAAATCAGAGCTGCCTGAAGCGACACCTCACTCTGTCTAATGGTAGGGCTGGCCCAATTTCTGATATGCCAGAGCTGGAAGCTGCCATAGCCACAACAACATAAACTACCATCTTGTCACTGCTTCCTATATATTGGCTGGGTGTGTGTGTTAAATACTTATATATATAATCCATTGTGTTCCTCAAGTTCTCTTGATAGAAGTGAGGCTACGGAGGGAAAGAATAACTGCTTGCTATAACAAAGGCGATGCTATCTGCCTCTTAAACCTCCCTCCCTCCTCTACCCAAGTCATTCAAATATGTGTTTACTCTTGAGTTTGTACCATCTTGCTTGTCAGAACATCTTTCTTTAGGTCTAAGTGGTTAGATAAGGCAGAAAACCACAAAAATGTTTTAATTGCCAATCATCAAAAGGGGCTTTGCTCCAGCTGCAGCTGTAAAGATGGTGGGAAGGCACCCTGGGAGAGATTTGAAGGTTCATATTTGCACAAGGGTGGTGAAAGCATAAGATTCAGAAACAGAGCCCAGGGGGGAAAACCACACACACAAACATGCTGACCTTCCTTTCCTTCTGCCACATCGTGAATTATCCTCCTACTGTATAGTACTCAATATATTATATTTCCAAAATATTGCATGGCTAAACATGGATGATTGTTAGTGGTTCAATTTGTCACCAACCCTGGACATTCAGTGATTTTTCAGGAACAGTTAACATCTGATCATATCTGATGGCAGCAAAGTTAACATTTGACAGGAGCTGACATGTCAACAGTATATTTTACCAAATGTGGCAACGTGTGAGAATCCCTTGCAGACAACCGCAGTGCCTGGAGACAGACAGATTGTGTATTCACAGCAATGACCAGAGGAGAAATGACCACCATGAGAAGTTCAGAGGTAGAATCATAGAATCATAGAGTTGGAAGAGACCACAAGGGCCATCGAGTCCAACCCCCTGCCAAGCAGGAAACACCATCAGAGCACTCCTGACATATGGTTGTCAAGCCTCTGCTTAAAGACCTCCAAAGAAGGAGACTCCACCACACTCCTTGGCAGCAAATTCCACTGTCGAACAGCTCTTACTGTCAGGAAGTTCTTCCTAATGTTTAGGTGGAATCTTCTTTCTTGTAGTTTGGAACCATTGCTCCGTGTCTGCTTCTCTGGAGCAGCAGAAAACAACCTTTCTCCCTCCTCTATGTGACATCCTTTTATATATTTGAACATGGCTATCATATCACCCCTTAACCTCCTCTTCTCCAGGCTAAACATGCCCAGCTCCCTTAGCCGTTCTTCATAAGGCATCGCTTCCAGGCCTTTGACCATTTTGGTTGCCCTTCTCTGGACACGTTCTAGTTTGTCAGTGTCCTTCTTGAACTGTGGTGCCCAGAACTGGACACAGTACTCCAGGTGAGGTCTGACCAGAGCAGAATACAGTGGCACTATTACTTCCCTTGATCTAGATGCAATACTCCTATTGATGCAGCCCAGAATTGCATTGGCTTTTTTAGCTGCCGCGTCACACTGTTGGCTCATGTCAAGTTTGTGGTCAACCAAGACTCCTAGATCCTTTTCACATGTACTGCTCTCAAGCCAGGTGTCCCCCATCTTGTATTTGTGCCTCTCATTTTTTTTGCCCAAGTGCAATACTTTACATTTCTCCCTATTAAAATACATCTTGTTTGTTTTGGCCCAGTTCTCTAATCTGTCAAGGTCGTTTTGAAGTGTGATCCTGTCCTCTGGGGTGTTAGCCACCCCTCCCAGTTTGGTGTCATCTGCAAATTTGATCAGGATGCCCTTGAGTCCATCATCCAAGTCGTTGATAAAGATGTTGAATAAGACCGGGCCCAAGACAGAACCCTGTGGCACCCCACTAGTCACTCTTCTCCAGGTTGAAGAGGAACCATTGATGAGCACCCTTTGGGTTCAGTCAGTCAGCCAGTTACAAATCCACTGAGTGGTAGCATAGTCAAGACCGCATTTTACCAGCTTCTTTACAAGAATATCATGGGGCACCTTGTCAAATGCCTTGCTGAAATCAAGGTAGGCTACATCCACTGCGTTCCCTTCATCTACCAGGCTTGTAATTCTGTCAAAAAACGAGATCAGGTTAGTCTGACATGACTTATTTTTCAGAAATCCATGCTGACTATTGGTGATCACAGTATTCCTTTCTAGGTGCTCACAGACTGTTTGCTTAATGATCTGCTCCAGAATCTTCCCTGGTATTGATATCAGACTGACTGGGCGGTAATTATTTGGGTCCTCTCTTTTCCCCTTTTTGAAAATAGGGACAACATTTGCCCTCCTCCAGTCTGCCGGGACTTCGCCTGTTCTCCAGGAATTCTCAAAGATGACTGCCAGTGGTTCTGAGATCACATCTGCCAGTTCTTTTAATACTCTTGGATGCAGTTCATCTGGCCCTGGAGACTTGAATACATCTAGACTAGCCAAGTATTCTTGTACTGTCTCCTTAGTTATTCTGGGCTGTGTTTCCTCTGCTGAATCATTTGCTCCAAATGCATCTGCAGCAGCACAAATGCATCTGCAGCAGCACAACTGGACGCCTTCATCTGCCCCAGCTGCAATAAAACATGTCTTCCCTGTATTGGTCTCTACAGCCACAGCAGGCACTGTAATTCTCCAAGGGTTTGACTTTACCCCTGATGCTGCGTTCTTCCATTGTTTCTCGAGACAGATGGATGCCAACAGCTTGCTATAAGAACTGAAGCTTCAGTATATTGAAACGAGCCAGCCCACTAGCCATTGGATCAGTTGTGAACCATTGGATCCATGTTGTGAATGTTTATGAGCAATCTAGTGGCTCCAAAATAAAAGAGAAAAATGTCTTGGCACACAAGGCCTAGAGACAGGTGTGTACCATTGATGGGAAGGCCTTGAGACAAATATGTACATTTGGTGTGAAGCAACACTATCAAAGTGTTGAAACACTAGGCTGTGTGCGTGTTTGAGTGGTCTGGGCAAATGAGTACTGCAGCTGAACAGAACAAATGAGATATTAATTAAATCGTTCTTCCTTGGAGTGGAAGAAGTGCAAGTGGGAGCAAGGAATGGGCATTTGATCTGGTATTTAGTTGCATTGCTCAAAATGCTATCTTGAGCGGGAGATGTGAGTTTGAAGCACCAAGATTATTCTGCCCCCCCACCCCCCAAAAGCTTGAGGAATACGGCAGAATACCCTGAGAATACCCCCAGAATACCCTGAGCTTGAGGAATACGGCAGAGTATCAATTAAAAACTGTAAGTGAATAAGTAATGACCTAAGAATCTACGTACAGCCCATCCACCTGGCACAGTAACAACAGAATAAACTGCCCAGGTCATATGTTCAGTAGATTTGATGTACATGTGGCGTTGCCAACATCTCCCAGGTGTGCAGAAGTGACTGGTATGCTAACATAATACAATGGCGTGGGCGGGTGCTTTGCAGGAGATGGTGTTTCTTTAAATCCCTGAAGCATTTGTCCCACAGTGTACATCTGTATCCATTTCCTACCAAAGCTTTAGTTGGGTCTCCTTCTCAGCGTCAACTCTCAAGCACCTTGAGAGTTACTAAGGTATTTCCTGAAATGCGTGCCAGCTCCTCTCGCTTGCTAAAGGAGTCTTGCTTCCACTAGCATAGTCTATATGCAGGCTGATGCACATCACTGCCTAGATGTGGATGTGGTTATGACTAATCTAAGTATGTATCAGTACATGCCCACACATTCTCACTCACCCTGGATTAGGACCGGGAGACTTTGTGGGAATTAAACTCTAGTATACCCTCCAACATTTCTCTGATGAAAATAGGGACATCCTGTTCCATAATGATAATTTTACTATTTATAACCCCCCCCACACACACACACACATCTTACTGTGTTGGCCCAGCACACTGGGCAGCTTCCAACACATATAAAAACATAATAAAACATTGAACATTAATAAAACTTCCCTATATAGGATTGCCTTCCGATGGCTCGGCGGAGGGGGGAGAGGATAATTCCATACCCTCCAACATTTCCCCAATGAAAATAGGAACATCCTAACGAAAAGTGGGACATTCTGGGATCAAATCAGAAACCAGGATGGCTTCTCCTAAACCAGGGAAATCCCTGGAAAATAGGGATACTTGGAGGGTCTGCTCTAGTTCCCATTTGCAGAGTATGTGGAAAAATAGCTCTGGGTCATTTGACCCTTTAATTTGTTCTCTTTCCCCTCCTATAACAACTATGCAAAACACCCTCTTTTAAAGTTTAAATAATATATAACTTTTACTTTGTGTTCTTGCAGTTGCAGATTAAAATATATACAACGCAGGTGGGAGTTTCTTGAGTTGCTAAAACATCTTACATAGATTTAAACTGTTGCAGACTAACTCTGACCCTGAGGCAGACAGCATCACAACACAACATGCCGGCTGCTCTAACTGTTAAGACTGTTCAACTAACTGCCATAACCATACCAACTGCCATAACTGCCGCAGAGTGTATGAGGTCATGGGGTTCCACAGCTCTTGCAATTAACCCTTCACATATGCATTTTGGATGCTAACACCCCACAGAATAGGAGGAAATAACTAGGAAACAGCATCCTCCCAAAAGCAGCTTCACAGAGATAAGAGAGGCTACTCTGAAACGGCAAACCTTTCTCTATGTCCTTGTCCTACTAGACTCCGTTGACATATCCACTCAACCTGATTTTACTACCGCAATTTTGTAAAGTTTGAAATTGACCAGCCATTGAACATTTTCATCTCCACTAGCTGCAAATTCTTGGCAATGTATTGTAATGGTTTTATTTTATTTTTATTCTCCCTTTTATTGTTCCTCTTTTATTTTCCGCTGACTCCCCTTGTTTTTCTTTTATTTCTCCTCCCCAGTTCTCTTTCTCCCTTTCCCCACCTTTCCTTCTGTTCTCATTCTCTTTTCTCCTTTTAACTATTTTTCTAGGGCTACCCTTATCCCTTCCTTCCCCTCTTTCCTCACTCTTGCTCCCACCCCAATCTTTCTAGAATTTCCTTTTCTAAAGCAGGCTTTCTATGATTCCTTTATTTTGATTCCTCTTAATGGCCTTCTGAACTATTATCAGTATACATATGATGGCATTAATGGAGCTTCATGTTTATATTTAGTTCTATCGTAATTTTATTACTCCTCCCCTTTGTTGAGTTTTGTGAGCTTACTTGCTCAAGGGTGTTAGCAATATTGTTTTTGTTCTTACTGATGATCTCTTGCCCTACGTTGCAAAGTAGGTGATCTGTGAAGGTTGAAAACCAGGCATATCATTAAAGTGAAGTTTTACTCTCCAGGTTTCTCTGTGTGTTCCCATTTTTGTTGTTGTATTTTCAGGGTAATGCAGTTCCTTGGATATTGAAATGTAAAATACATTTTCTATGAATGTTTTCTTGTAAATGGCAGCTCTTAAAGTAGTGACCTTGAATGTGAAGGCTTTGGGTGATGTAATTAAAAGGAAATGACTAAGTACATACTTATTAAGTATGAAACCGCATATTACTTTCTTAAAGGAAATCCACAAAGTATGAGAAAAGGTAAGTTTTTAAATGATAAATAGTTTAGCCAGCAGGCCAGCAGGTCCTGGTTCCTGGTTCTAATAAGTCGTCAGAAGTGGCTGTAATTATCAGTGCTAATCTAGACTTTAAAATCATTGCTATAATACATGATCAGAGTCGTATGTTTGTTTTTGTCCTAGGTCTGTTGAATGGTTCTAAAGAAATAATAGCGGGCTCCCACTATGCTGCAAATATAAAACAACTTGACTTTCTAAACAAATCTTTAAATAGGCTCATGTCATTTTCTAAAGGGGAAGTAATCTTAGGTGGATATCTACCTGTGAACATGTGCAGAGTTTCATTAGCAGATTTGGATGGATGTAAAAATATGAAACTTGCCCTTAGGGGAAAGATAAAAAATGGAAAAGTCAATATCATTTCTTACATCCACTTTGTAGATGGGGCTTTGATGTCTGGAGTGAAAAGCTCCCTGCTGATTCTAGTTTCTCCTTCCATCCTAACTGCCTTGGTACACAATGCCACTGTCACTGGTGTAAAGCATTAACATTGGAAATATTAAAATTATGGACCATGTTCTGATTGAACGTGCATTAACCATGCAAAAAGCAACTTCCATGTCTCCTACGTGGTCCTTTTCACCAGGGACATTGGTGCCACTAACGGGCCTTCCACCACCAATAGGTGTCCCACCTCCACATCATTTTCTTCATCTTCCGCCATCAGTTTCTTCTTTCCCACTACCTCTCCATCCTTCAGGCCATTCCAGGCCTGCTTCCTCTGTCTCTTGCTCCACTGCCAGCTCTTTTGATCCCAACACTTGATATTTTGTACCTCCCACTATTGCTGAGCAATGTCATACTGGCTGACTTTCCAGCTAGATATCTCCCTACCTCCCAGGTGACCAGTTCATGACTTGCTCTGGGCAGAATCCTTGGCGTGATTTGTGGCTGTTACTTCCAGCGATGCTCTTTCCCATGAGAATGTGGTGGTGCCTTTGAAGATGCATCTGAAACTGCGGACGGGGGAGGGGGGACAGCAGCAAGTATGGCTTCTGCCAGCTACAATAACAGCCAGCCACCTCTGTTTAGCCAGAACACAGCAGATTCAGGTATCATCAGCCGCCTTCCGATTTCTACATCTCACATACCCTGTTTAACTACAGTAGACAAGGCATCCAATGTTCCCAGGAGTGGTCACAAGCTCAAGGAGGGAAAGAGACCATGATCGGACAACCACAACAAATATGATGAAAGGATCATTACTATAGCTAGGGTTGCCATATTTCAAAAGTAAAAAGCAGGACACCCCGAAAATCCGGACATATGGCAGCCCTAACTATAGCCAAGAGTGCAGCTACAGTTTTAAGCTGGACTGTCACAGGAGTAGAGATCACAGTAGGGAGAGAGAAGATTGTCACTGGGACACAGAGGCAAAGAGAAGGACAGCAAACAGAAATCACAGTGTAAGCAGAAGGTGGATACCACAAGCACAACAAGGAAATGAAGGAAGTGCATGAGGGTGGTGTGCCAGAGGGAAATGGACAGAACTGCAAGGAATATATCTGTGGTCCAAAAACAGTACCTCTACAAGCAGCCTGTGACTGTTTTTGTTAGGAAATAAAAATGGCTGAAAAGATTAGCAACCGAAAAAGAAAAAAAAAGAAAAAGCCAGTACATTTTATGAACCCCAAGCCACCTGGAAGAAGAAAACCACACTATTTATTCCCTCCCTGTTTGCTCTTTTTCTTCTCCTACATGCCCCCCCCCCTGTTCACTTAGCCTTCCCCCCCCCCCCCAGCTCCCATCACAGGGAGTTCTACTACCTAATGGATTAGCAGTGATCTTCACAGATTGCTCACACCTGCAGTTCTGTCTACTCCCCTCTTCCACTTTGCTCAATCAGCCATACCTTGGTAAGTCCATCAGCTTCCAAAATGACATGTGAAACGAGGCCCACCTGACAACTCAAGACTTGACACCTGGGCGGGTGGGGTGCGGGGGAGGTGGACTTATACAGTTAAAACTGCTGGGAGACAGTTGAATAAAGACAAGAAGGGTAAGATTGCACATGATGGGTGAGCTAGAAGAACAGAGTGTGTCGCCTTGGAACCGATGCGCACAACCACTTCTAAATAAACAAATAAATGTCTAGATCCAAAGAGAAAAGTCTACATGCACGAAGCTTCTTCGATAGGAGTGGCTGGTTTTTCGTCTTCTTTTCAGCCCCCTAAGCATCGTGAGGTATTGCTCTGGAGGGCCTCTGACCTTTGAGGGCTAGCAGAGGATGTGGAAGGAGTCTGTTGCCAGGAAGAGGAACTGAAACACCCTCTTATGGTGTGATGTTTTGGATCTTGGCGGAGGTAAAGTTAATCCATGTTTAGCTATTTTTCCCGGTTCAGCTGGTCTCATGATTAGGATTGCCATCGTTTTAAGTGGCCAAGCTCCCATGTCTTTAAGAGCAGTCTGATGCAGAGGAACTGAGCAAGGGAAGTTTGTACCCATCAGGCATTGCAGAAGGCTGGACTTGATGTTCCTCAGGAACCCTTCCAACTCTACAGTTCTATGATTCCCTCATGCTTGAAATAACTTTGGCAGACATGGGGATTTGACTGCCTGTATAGATCCTGCCCACCACTCCGAAATTAAAATCCCAAAGCAGGTGGTTTTTGGTGTGATATATGTTGTGTGCATGTGATGCATTTAAGGTAGGTTATCTCAGCGGCTTCTCCGTAAGGGCAGATCAAAAATTGCTGCTAAAACTCCGACTCAAGCGTCGCCTTGGCAATGCTCTAACTTTGCAAAAAGCCATCCGGCACAATGCACAAATCACAAATAAGCAGTCGGCTAAGCATGAGACAGGCAGTGGGCTACATGTCAGATTGCATTGTGCTAAAAGTGCTGAGTAATCCTGAAATTGTTCAGCAATAAATAAGAAGCGGGGTTTGGGGAGTCTCCCTGTGTGGTCTCTCTCTCTCTCTCGTTTCATCTCACACTTCCCCAGCTGTTATCTTCCTGACCTACATACCTGGCATAGACTGTCTCAAGCTTATCAATCAAAGCTTGAAGCTCTTTTCGCTGCTTCCTGGTTAAGCCAACAGGAAGTGAAAATGGCCCTGACCTTTGACAGGTAAGGATGAATTCCTTGAGAAGAAACATTGAGGAAGTCAGCACTGAATGGCTGATTGCTCTAATACTGGAGGTGGGGTCTGTTTCTTTTTTTATCCTAGGCAAAACATGACCCTAGGTAGACCTCAGTTAGCCTATGCCTTTAAAGCACATTCAAAGCATATTTCCCCCCCTCAAAGAATTCTGGGTAGTTGGTTAAGGGTTGCTGGGAATCGTAACTCAGTGAGGGGCAAACTACAGTACCCAAAATCTCTTGACGGTAGAAATGTGCTTTCAAAGCACATTTAAAAGCATAGCGTGTACAAGCCACCACCATTCATGTTCTGCCGAAAAAAGAGAGTTCAAGAGACTCTAAATCAAGCCTATTTATGTCAGGGTACCTCATATGACAAAGGGACGTGGGTGGTGCTGTGGGTTAAACCACAGAGCCTAGGACTTGCCGATCAGAAGGTCGGTGGTTCAAATCTCCGCAATTGGGTGAACTCCCGTTGCTCGGTCCCAGCTCCTGCCAACCTAGCAGTTCGAAAGCACGTCAAAAGTGCAAGTAGATAAATAGGTACCACTCCAGCGGGAAGGTAAACGGCATTTCCGTGCGCTGCTCTGGTTCGTCAGAAGTGCCTTAGTCATGCTGGCCACATGACCTGGAAACTGTACGCTGGCTCCCTCGGCCAATAAAGTGAGATGAGCGCTGCAACCCCAGAGTCGTCCGCGACTGGACCTAATGGTCAGGGGTCCCTTTACCTTTTTACCTCATATGACGCCAGCAACAAGCAGGTGCAATTATTTATGTCACCAATACGACGTTGCCAGAAACAATGTCTGCACTAAGCATGAACACCGCTATAGGATGCTGCCCTTTAGTGCTAAACTAGCGGCCAGCCACCACAATGTAGAAATGGCCTATTATTATTATTTATTAGATTTATATACCGCCCTTCTTAATAAGATCTCAGGGCAGTTCACCCTAGTGGCAGAGTAGGTCCAAGAGGGGCGATCTTATACCTGCTTCCTTACAGACCCATGTGGTTTAGTGTGACCCTGTGTGAATCACCGTCCTGAGCAATGATTTTCAGGTCTTATAATATTTTATGTGTGGGCAGGGTTGTGGTGGGCGACACGTTTGACAGCCCACCTGCTGCCTACGCTGGGATTTGCTCTATGCTAGCGAGCTTTCTGTGGCTTCTCCTAGGCCAGGGATGGAGACCAAGAAAACCCCAGCCCTCTCTATCTGGACCTTGAGACTCTCATCTGGCCATGTCCCTTCTCTCCAGGTCATATGCCTCATTGGCAATGCTTTGCGCCCACTTTGTGTATTTTTGCCTGGCAGGAATGCTTCCATGAACTCCAACAAAGCCACTTCCGCCCTGCAAAGCAGGTTGTGTTGTGGGCTTCACGCCCCCACCACGCGCACGGAGGCTGGAGCTCTGCCTCCGCGCAATTCAGGGAATCCTCAGCATGTCACCCCCTGGCCAGCCAATTGGCTGGCTCGGAGGCGTGGCCTGCCCTATTTAACGCAGGCACGGCCAGGGATCTCCCTCTTTTGCCACCTCCAGCTGCTCCTGTTTCCCACCCTCCCACCCTTTAAGATTTTTGTTCCTTGACCTTGCTATGGACCTTGGTTGGTCGCCGTTGAGGGACCTGGTAGGAATTTTTCCACTTGGCAAATTGGCACCAGCCACTTGGTTTTCGCCTACCTCATAGCAAATTGTCACAACGTTCTTGGTATTGGCGGTTAGGCATTGGTATAGTTCTGTAGCTGGAAGAGGGGAGGAAGCGCCATCACCTGCCCCACATATTGAAGGGTAGTCCGATAAAGGACCCTCTCCTAGGTCTGCGCCCCAGCAGGGGTCGGGTTCACCAACCCATAAGTACATCTCTGCCTGAAGGTTTTCCCAGAGGAGAATGTAAACCTCAGTCTGAAAAGGGCTCCCTAATCCCTGTTTGCGGGCACTGCCCCTTTCCTTTTCAAAACTTCCCTGCTGTGTTTTGAGGGCTAGAAACTTGCCCGGAGGACTTGGAATGTCAAACGCTGCTGCGCGAAAGCCCAGCTTCCTAAGTTTCAGACACGCACAGCCCTGCTTAGATTTTGTGGCTGGAGATCAGAGAAAGACTTACTGCAGTCATTTGTAGGGCAACAAGGAAACCTCAGGATTTTGCTCAGAGATGTACGTGCCTCCTCGTTTCATTTCCTTGTAATTTAATTCTCCTGGAAACACATAAATACACGATGATCAGCGAATGGTTTAAGGGTTTACAGTCAAATTCCATAGGTGGTTCCAGGATGTAGTGACATCAAACAAACATGCTTGGGAGAGAATAGAGCTCACTTTCACTAACAGGGTTTTACTGTGCTTGCCCAGGGAACCTAGGTGGAAGCAATAAACCAGGTGAAATCATTGTAAGAACATTTGGGGTTTCCCTCATTGTTCTGGACTGACAGCAGAAGCAGTCAAATATAATTTCTAACTCACTTGGGTGTTATTGTTTTTAAGTATTTGGGGCCTTCTGAGGCTCAAGACAGCTAGGTAAAGGTAAAGGGGAACCCTGACCATTAGGTCCAGTCGTGACCGACTCTGGGGTTGCGGCGCTCATCTCGCTTTAGAGAGCCAGTGTGGTGTAGTGGTTAAGAGTGGTAGTCTCGTAATCTGGGGAACCGGGTTCGATACCCCGCTCCTCCACATGCAGCTGCTGGGTGACCTTGGGCCAGTCACACTTCTTTGAAGTCTCTCAGCCCCACTCACCTCAGAGTGTTTGTTGTGGGGGAGGAAGGGAAAGGAGAATGTTAGCCGCTTTGAGACTCCCTAAAGGGAGTGAAAGGTGGGATATCAAATCCAAACTCTCCTTCTTCTTCTTCTTTATTGGCGTACAGCTTCCGGGTCATGTGGCCAGCATGACTAAGCCACTTCTGGTGAACCAGAGCAGTGCATGGAAATGCCGTTTACCTTCCCACCGGAGTGGTACCTATTTATCTCCTTGCACTTTGACGTGCTTTCGAACTGCTAGGTTGGCAGGAGCAGGGGCCGAGAAACGGGAGCTCACCCCGTCACGGGGATTCGAACCGCCGACCTTCTGATCGGCAAGTCCTAGGCTCTGTGGTTTAACCCACAGCACCACCCACGTCCCTTACAATTACAGCTAAGTGGGTCCTAAAATATATATTTTTCACGTGTCAAAGGGTAGATCTTCAACATAAAATGAAAGCTGTACAATGAAGGTACCAGATGCCCCTCTGCTGGGGAAGGAATTACATAGCTATAGGGCTGCTGCAAAGAATGCCCTCTTCCAGATCACCTCCTAAACCTCTGAATATGGTAGAACTACCAATAGGGCCCCCTCTGCTGATCTTAGCCACCGAGAGGGTCTGTAGGGAAGGAGGCAGTCTTTATTTTAAAATCGTTTTAGCATATATTAAAAACTGGATTAGAAATCAGACTCCTACAATGGTGTTGACTGCATTTCAAAGTTGTATATTCCTGTTTTATGCAATGTGTTCATCATATTAAAGATATTGCATTAGGTTAAAGATATACATATATAGCATATAGAAGAACAAGCCTTGCTGAATCAGAACCAGCATGGCTTCTGCAAGGGTAAGTTTTGTCTCGCTAATCTTCCATATTTCTTTAACAGTATCAACAAGCATAGAGGCAGAGGTGACCCAGTTGACGTTGTCCACTTAGACCCTCAAAAAGTCCCTCACCAAAGACTCCTGAGTAAGCTTAGCAATCACTGAATAAGAGAGCTCTTCTTGTAGATCAATAACTGGTTAAGAAACGGGAAGCAGAGGGTAGGAATAAATCGACAAGGGTGGGTATTGGGACCTGTGCTTTTAAACTTGTTTATAAACTAATTTGTTCATATACTAGCTGAATCTGAATATTGGAAGACTCAGGACAAACAAAAGAAAATACTTCTTCACACAACAATGCATAGTTAAAGCTGTGGCATTTGCTCCCACAGGATGCTGTTCTTAGCCACCAGAGTGGATAGCTTCAAAAGAGGATTAGACAAATTCATGGAGGAATAGGGCTATTAGCCATATTGCACTCAGATCCTCCTTGTGTGCATCTAGTTGGTCTCTATGAGAACATGGTGCTAGACCTTTGGCCTGATCTTATGTTCTTAGGGTACTTTGATGTAAACATATTGGATTACTTCACGGCCTAGGACCCTCGTACCTAAGAGGCCGCCTCTCCTGGTATGCCCCACGGAGGACCTTAAGGTCCATAAATAGCAACACCCTAGTGGTCCCGGGCCCTAAGGAAGTTAGATTAGCTTCAACCAGAGCCAGGGCCTTTTCAACTCTGGCTCCGGCCTCATGCAACGCTCTCTCTCATGAGACCAGGGCCCTGCGGGATCTGATTTCTTTCTGCAGGGCCTGTAAGACAGAGTTGTTCCCCCTGGCTTTTGGCTTGGAATTAACTTGATCCCCTCCCCTCTTTCTTTTTTCCTTTTTCCTTCTGTGACGGAACTCCTCCTTGGACTTCCCTGGCTTTTTTCTGGCCCATGCAGGACCAGTCTGGATAGTTAGCCTTGGTGAAGACTTGACATTTTCATCCCCAAAAAAGTTCTTGAGTTTCTGCTGAAATGAGGCTGCATTTTAATGTTGTATTTTAATCTTGTTTTTAAGTTGTATTTCAATCAATTGTTTTATATTTGGTGTTAGCTGCCCTGAGCCCGATCTTGGATGGGGAGGGTGGGGTATAAATAAAATTTATTATTATTATTATTATTATTATTATTATTATTACTAATATCAATGTCCAGGGGGCCTTTTGAATCACCAAAATTAATCTAAAATGAATTCAAACCAAAACAGAATGGTCTCAAGGCCAGAAATGTAGGGTTCTCCCCCCACAACCTTTTAAAACATTTTTAAAGCATTCCCCCCACCCCACAGACTTTAACTAAATTTTATCCACAACCTTCAGTCAGGGCAGACAGCTGAGAGCAATATTAGAGCAGGTAATTGTGTGGATCCATCAACAGCTTTTGTCCTCCAGCTACTGAGACTTATACTAAAGTGGGCACAGAACAGCACTGTAGTAGATTAAAGGCAAAAGATCTTTCTTCAGTTGCTTCCCTGCTAACCAGCTGTTATTTTCTACAGGAGGGGACAGGAGCCATCGTAGTATCTATAGGGATAATCTAACCTGCTGCAGACTCTGGTTTTCCCCTCCTCAAGTCACGAAGCAGTTTATTCTTCTGCTTTTAACATCAGACTCTCCCCCACCTGCCTATCTTGTGATCTGGCTCTGACATTAATTATGTGTGCACAGTATTTTAACTATCTATAAATTTTGGGGAAACATTTTCCTTTTCTCTCCCCCTACCCTGCTTCTCTGTTATTCTATAGATGCATATCCAACGTTCTTTGATCCTAGGTGGAGGAATTCGCGAAAAGGTTTGTGGTGGGAAATAAATGCTCTAGGAAGAACAGTCACATTTTATTAACATCTTATTGTCAGTCACATACATTGATAAACATGCTGATAAACATCCACTGCTGAGGGATGCCTGCAACAGTTATGGGAACATATGTGTGGATGAAGAAGAAAAAAAGTAGAGTTGCCAACTTTTCAACCGCCTCTGTAGCTGTGCTTTTATCAGTTTAGCAGGTGAGAACTAGCAAGTGAATCTCTGGATGCAGCACAGTCACAGAGGCCTGTTGAAAAGGCAGCCCCAAAGTACCGTATTTTTCGCTCTATAGGATGCACTTTTTCCCCTCCAAAAATTAAGGAGAAATGTGTGTGCATCCTATGGAGCGAATGCAGGCTCCTTGGCTTCAGCGAAAGGAAGGGGCTCCATTTCTCCTGCTGCTTCGCTGAAGGGGCGCTGAGCAGAGAGGGGGGAGATTTTTTTTCTCTTGTTCTTCCCCTCTAAAACAAGGTACGTCCTATGGTCGGGTGCATTCTATAGAGCGAAAAATACAGTATATTCTCATGGCTAGAGATGTAAGAATCCATTGGGATGGCAGTTTTGGATGTAATAAACATGAGTTCAATGTTTTGAGACAACAGTTAACAAGGTGGAAATATTCATTAGCTGGAGACCATACACTGGAGACCATAACCTCTTCCTTGATTTCACCTGCTAGGGATGACTTGGGAATCCTTTTTCCTGTCTTTTTTTTTTTTTTTTTTTTTGAAACAGAGCTTTTGTGAAGGTTTTTCTCTCCATACAAAAAGTGACAAGGCCTTGGCTTACGGTAGCAGTGAGGAACTTGTGGTCCTTTGAAGAGCGAATGAATGAATGAATTATAAGCCTTTCATCCAAAGATCACAGGGCAGTTCACAACATAAAAATACAAAATGAGAACACAAAATACATACTAAAATGAAAACAAACCAATAACCCGACCTCCCACAATTGTTGCTGGCATCTGTCTGTCTTGGGAGATATTGGAAGAGTGGACCTTTGGGTAGGGCTGCTATAAGTCTGGGAATTCCTGGACATGCCTTCTTTTGGGGGTTCTACATGCCCATGGGGGGTGTTTTACATTTTAAATAAAATGTCCTGGATTTTGTGTTTTCATTTTGTTTTTTTGTTCGTGGGCTGCTCTGGCATGGGCGGTGGGGCTATCGGGCGATTGCCCTAAAAAAAAAAAATCAAACTCGGACTTCCGGGTCAGCGCCAGCGATTAATGGCGGATTCCCTCTGAGTCTCGGAGGGACCAGCTCCGTGGGATCGGGTCTCACCGCTGCGGCAAAGCGGGGACCCTCTAAAAATCACAGGCGGGTGAAGCCTGTGAACGTGGGGACTCGGCGGGCAACATTTGCGCCCCCCCCCAAGTTGCGAAGGAGCCCTTTTAAGGGCTCCGGAGCGGGACGGGGGTGAGCGGCGCAGTGCTGAGAGTCAACTGCTTCTTCCACGGATGAAGCTGCACAGCCATTATCAGAGAGCGCTGACTTTTTCCTGGAGCAATTGGACTTGAAAGTAACTACCCGTGAGTAGGATTAAACTGAATCAAATGGAGAAAAAGTGAGTAAATTCGATACCGAAACGGGAAGGTATAAACAGGAAGTCTGCCTTCCCTGCTTGTAAATAGATCAAAGCAAAGAGACTGTAAAGCGGAAACCTTGAAAGACGTTCAGTAAAGACTTAAAATCCAATACCAAGGAAGTGGTTTCTCCTCCAGATTGCAGGAGTGGAGGGGGAAAGAGTTGAGTATATTTTACCTGCATGAAAAGGGGGGAAAGAAAGTTATATCCGCTGCCTAAAACCTGGGAACGGGCTGCCCCCAGACAGGAAAAGCCGATCAGTGGAAAGCCTGTCGGCAAGTTAAAGACTTTTGAGCTAGCTCTGCGAGAGAGATACAGTGTTTCTGGACTTCTCCTGACTCTAAAGTAACTTTTAATGATATTGAAACTGTTGCTTTTAAGTGATTTGGGGGACCTACAAGGATTATATTTGTTTCTAAAAAGTTGCAAACTGGGGCTGTAACTGTGTCCCCCTAGAGGAGCATTGATATTGTTGCAACAACAACTAGGCTACAGGAAAATTCCTTTTCAAAACAAACCTTTCAGTCGTGGGATTGACCTTGGATTCTCATGAGAGTGTTATGGCAAATGAGAGAGGAAAGTTAGAGTTGGCACAGGAAAAGACTACTAGGTCTGGCAAACAATACCGGACTGACACTACGCATCAGCGAAGGGCTTCAACATCTGGAGCATCAGGCACATCAGGGGCTGCTGCTTCACAAGTTAAATCAAAAGTTATGTCATCTGAAGATGTATTGGCACAGGCACTAGGAAGAATTAATGAATCTTTGGGAAATTTAGCTAAGCAAGTAGCTGAGACAAATAAGCAAGTAGCTGAGACAAATAAGCAAGTAATTGAAGCATCAGCTAAAATTGATCTGAACACTACAAGCATTAACAACTTGGGACAGAAGGTGAACTCTAATACACAGTCTATTGAAAAATTATTAGAGGAATCTGTCACAACCCGAAAAGTAGCTGAAGAAGCAAAGGAAATTGCAACTGCTACTCAGGAGAAGATACCACCAGTATACAGGAAATTAGAGGACCACGATTTGACACTGTCTATGATTGAATTAAAAGGGAAAGAGAGAAATTTAAGAGTCAGGGCGGTACCGGAAAGTGAGAAGGATAATCTGGCGGACTTCCTTACACAGGAATTTACAGATTTTTGGCAACAGGATTTGGGGAAGGAAGAATTTAAGATAGTGAGTGCATTTAGACTCGGTAAAAGACAAAGAAGGAGCAAGGTAAGAGACTGTTTGATTACTGTCCAAACAAAAGAGGAGAGAGATAAAATTTTGAACCTGCACTATCAAAGAACTTTGGAAATTGAAGACTCAACTGTGGAGATCTTCAAGGACATTCCAAAACATCTTTTGGACTTAAGGACTTAAGGACTTAAGGACCAACTACGGAGATCTAGTTGCCCTAGGTGGGAATTTCCCCAAGGCCTATCTTTTAAATATAAAGGAAGAAAGATACAAATAAGAACAGTTAACAACAAAGACAGGTTTTTGAAAGATCACGAAGAAGACCTACAAAAAGAAGTGGAATCCGGAGAAGACCCAAGAGCACTGGAAAAAGGAATACTAGACATAGCAAACTTATCATTTGGACTCCACAGCCCAGGGAAAGAGACACCACCGACAGAACAAGAGCAGCTACTTGGAGCAGTTGGAGGTAAAGTGAAGTAACCCCACCATGGCTCTGCAACTTCTAAGTTGGAATTGTAATGGTCTTAACTCCCCTCGGAAGAGAAAAAGTGTCTTTCATATATTAAAAAAGGAACAATTGGACTTGATTTGTCTACAAGAAACACATGTAATGAGGCTACATAGGCAAATACTTATTAATAAGAGATTGGGACAAGAGTTTATTTCATCTGACAAAGTTAAAAAAAGAGGAGTGGTGATATATGCAAAGGAGAGACTTTTACTGAAATTAATCTTCAAAGATGAGCAAGGAAGATATTTGGCAATTGAAATTCAATTTCAAGGAGAGAAATTTTTGATTGTAGGAATTTATGCACCGAACAAGGGGAAATCTGAATTCTTCAAGAAGTTGCATGAGACTTTATTGGATTATTTAGACCATGATTTGATTTTGATGGGGGACATGAATGGAGTAGTATCTACAAATATGGACAAGGCACAAAGACAGGTAGTCACCAAAGATGGTAGACTACCAAAAACCTTTTTTGAGATGACAGACAATATGGACTTGGTGGACATTTGGAGAACAAGGAACCCTCTGGGAAGAGAGGGAAGCTTCTTTTCTGAAGCCAAGATGATATGGACTAGAATTGACCAAATATGGGTAACTAGAGGAATGGCACCAAAGATAAACAAAGTGGAAATCTGCCCAAAAACTTGCTCCGACCATAACGCTGTAAGGATGGAGATGAAACAAATATCAACTGGCTCCTTCAGATGGAGGATGAATGACACCTTATTTAGAGATGAAGAAGTATATAAAAAGGCCCAAAAAACTTTGAGAGACTATTTTGAAATAAACATGAACACTGATGTTGAAAAAAGAGTAATCTGGGATGCAAGTAAAGCCGTCATGAGAGGGTTTTTGATACAACAGAATGCAATAAAGAAGAGAAGTCAAAATGAGAAAAAAGATAAAATTTTGGAGAAAATAAAAGAAGGGGAAAAGAAATTGAAAGTAAAACCAAAGTCGCAGGAGATCCTGAGAGAAATAAAATTATATCAAATACAATACATGGAATTGATGAATCAAGAAATAGAATGGAAAATCAAACAAATGAGACAAAAGACATTTGAATCAGCGAATAAATGTGGGAAACTGCTGGCTTGGCAAATGAGAAAAAGACAAAAATTAAATACTATTACAAATTTAGAAGTGGAAGGAAAGAACATACACAACCCAACTGAGATTAGAAACTGACAAATTGAGTAAGTGTGGCTGAAATAGTTTTGAGTTGCAACTTTTCTGTATTAACGACAGCTGAATTTTAATGGAGCAAGAATTATTCCTCGTCTACCTAACCTCTTACCTTTACATTGGTAGTATTTTTTCACAGGAGGGAAGAAAACATTTTAGAAACAGTTTGTTTCGGGCACTCTTAAAAAAATAATCTAAATCACTAAATTTACATGAAAAAGGAGTTTCCTGAAGGGTTTAAATATGCTTTTTAAAAAATCAACAATGCATTGCTACACATGGTTGGCTTTGTGTCACGCATATGCTGTTTCTGCCCCCGCCCTCCATCTTCTTTGGATCAGGAGGAGAATGTTGCAGTTATAAGGGATTATTTAGAAATCAAGTCAATTCAGGTTAATACAATTTCTGAGAAAGGTTCCTTTTTGGCATGTCTGCTGAAAATAGCAAAGAACGAGCAAGAGCAAAAGCCTAAATCAGTGTATTTGTATTATTAAGATTCTTGCACAACATTCAAAACTTCAGCCTCTCTTTCAATGACCTTAGAAAATTAAGATCCCAAATTCATACCAATGTACCTCATAATATTCCCTTGTGTCATCCAAGTTTATGTTGCTTGTTATCCATTGCCGTGTTTTAAAATGAAGCGATTGCAAAACATTTTCAGGTTGGAAACAAGAAAAAAGCTTTAAAACAGCTACTACAGCTCACAACTATAGTAACTTCTCTCCCTTAGACTATGCTGATATAAACCCCAAAACAATCTTCATGATTACATTGAATTCACATGGCAAACCAACATGAGGTTTGCAATGCATTTACAGTTTCACACCTCTTCTAGACTGAAGCCAGCTAAGCACAAACGTTTAATAGTCAGAAAGCATTTAATGCTGTTACACTGTTAAAGCTAAGAATGGTCTCCACCTCTTGTCACATCCATACCCTACATTTAAAGCAGTCTGATCAGAGGCGGAGCTAGCTGCTCTCGCACCCCGGGGGCAGGGCTAGCATCCCAGGAGGTGCCTCCTGTGTAGAGCAGCGAGTGTCCCGGGGGGGCAGCGTGGCGATGTCAACCCCCTCCCCTCAGGGATGACACCCAGGGCAGACCGCACCCACCACACCCCCTTCCTCCGCCAGTGACTATGATACCACTTTAAACGGTCATGGATCCCCCCCCCCAAAGAATCCTGGGGTCTGTAGTTTGTTAACTAATGGCACCCACTTAAGAGGTTCCGGAACGGAGATTCTGTGAGTTCCAGCTGGGAAAAAAGCCTTCTTGCTGGGAGTTACTGTGGTAAAGGTAAAGGGACACCTGACCATTAGGTCCAGTCGTGGCCGACTCTGGGGTTGCTGCGCTCATCTTGCTTTATTGGCTGAGGAAGCTGGCATACAGCTTCCGGGACATCTGGCCAGCATGACTAAGCTGCTTCTGGCGAGCCAGAGCAGCGCACAGAAATGCCGTTTACCTTCCCGCCGGAGCGGGACACCGGAGCGGACGACTCTGGGGTTGTGGAGCCAGTGTGGTGTAGTGGTTAAGAGCGGTAGTCTCGTAATCTGGAGAACCGGGTTCGCTCCTCCACATGCAGCTGCTGGGTGACCTTGGGCCAGTCACACTTCTTTGAAGTCTCTCAGCCCCACTCACCTCACAGAGTGTTTGTTGTGGGGGAGGAAGGGAAAGGAGAATGTTAGCCACTTTGAGACTCCTGAAGGGGAGTGAAAGGCGGGATATCAAATCCAAACTCTTCTTCTTCTTCTTCATCTCGCTGAGGGAGCTGACTAGCTGAGGGAGCTGACGTTTGTCCACAGACAGCTTCCGGGTCATGACTAAGCCGCTTCTGGCAAAACCACAGCAGCGCACGGAAACGCTGTTTACCTTCCTGCCAGAGCGGTACCTATTTATCTACTTGCACTTTGACGTGCTTTCAAACTGCTAGCTTGGCAGGAGCAGGGACCGAGCAATGGGAGCTCACCCCGTCGTGGGGATTCGAACCGTCAACCTTCTTTTCAGCAAGTCCTAGGTTCTATGGTTTAACCCACAGTGCCACCCATGTCCCAGTGGTACCTCAGGTTAAGAACTTAATTCGTTCCAGAGGTCCGTTCTTAACCTGAAACTGTTCTTAACCTGAGGTACCACTTTAACTAATGGGGCCTCCCACTGCCGTCACTGCACGATTTCTGTTCTCATCGTGAAGCAAAGTTCTTAACCCGAGGTATTATTTCTGGGTTAGCGGAGTCTGTAACTTGAAGCGTCTGTAACCCGAGGTACCACTGTATTAAGAGACCCCTATTCCCCTTCTAGAGCTAAAATTAGCAGAGTGTTTCAACACTCTATCCTTCTTCACAGGGAAGTTGCATTTTTCAAAGGCAAATGTTCCAAGGATCCTTTACTAGAGGGACCCATCCTCTGACTCACTATAAGGCAAAGTACAGAGTATTTGCTTGAAGGAAACAAATACTGTTAAACTATCTACCTATCTATCCAATCTTTCTTCCAGGTTGGAAGTCAAATCAGTCAATATTGCAACCATGGGCTTCTTTGGGAAGAAGAGCAGGATATAAATTCAATAAATAACAACATGTGGAGTTCCTGGGTGTTATCCCATCCAGGCACTGACTAGATCCAAACCTGCTTAGCTTTAGCACAATTGCTTCTTTGTGCCCCTCTGTTTGCATTCACATCCCTGTTTCCGTCATTTGCAAAATGAAAATTCCTATAAGATACCTAAGCAGCTTGCAACAAACTCTCCATGCAAAATGTGACCCACCAGGAACCACGTACGGCAGCCTGCCCCACTTTTTTTGGCCACAAAAAGCAGAGGGCTTGCCACAATGTGTGACGAACCACAAGACTGCTTTGGGCTTTGTGGGTTACAACTGTGCAAGCCTATCTGACAATATGCGCTTCAGATGCATAGGACTACAATTCCCATCAATCCAAGCGGCATAGGCAATGGTCCAGAAGGATGGGAGTTGTAGTCTGCATCTGGAGAATAGCAGATTGGCTACTACCCCAATACACAGTTCTAAGAAGGGAAGGGCTGTAGGCCAGTGGTAGAGCATCTGCTTTCCATGCAGAAGGTTGCGGGTTCAATCCCCAGCATCTGCCTGGAAACTAGATGGACTCAGTATAAAGCATTTTCCTATGTTCCTAAGAAGAGACCATTTCTTCTTTGAAATGGATTGTGTCCATTCTTCCCATCCACTGGTAATGTTTCTAGTAAATATTTGTAACCACCGCCAGCCCCTTTTGAATTGCCTGCAATTAGCTTATCTCCAATTATATAAACAGGTACATGATGACAGTGTTTGGTAGCAGAGGAATTATGGAGAAAATAAGGGGTTCTTTACTTTGAATGGAGGTATTAGTGGAAAACAGATTAAAGCTTATGTGGATATCTTACAATAGTAGATAGGCTAATTCCATTGTCTGTTTCTCTCAAATTATTTTATTAGATGCAACATATTCCTTATAATGAAAGCAAAGCCCTGACTCGGTTGCCTTCTCATAAAAATTCCTTTGTAGGATCCCGACAGGATTTCCCCTCATTTCTCCATGCTGATGAAATTAACTCCCTGTGGTTGGTCATCTTGATAATCTAATTTTGGCCAATCGGCTCGGGAGGCACCATTTACCTCACAAAAAGGTATCTGCTGTCATAGCAACAAGTGGCTTTGCTCTGATCATCCTTGGCTCCTGCCGCATAATGAAAGGCCCCAGCTTGCTTTTTAGATGATTAATCTTTTTCCCCTGTGAGCCTACTTGAATATATTAGCAAAACAAGTACGAAAAATTTGTTTATCCCAAGACAATCAACAGAAAATTACCTGCAAACGTAATTCTCATTAGGCCGCCCTCGGTGAATGGCACGCCATATGGTTAATGAGAAGCGGGAAGAAGCAATAAAAAATCTTCCTTGGCTGCAACAGGTTGCTAAAAGTTTATCGGCTTTTTCAATCTGAAAGTTCAAAGCAACTGGGGCAGGGGTGAGGGTGACTTAGAAAAAATACCAACCCAAATAAAAATTCAAAGATGGCCTTGTTGTGCCATAAATCCAGGCCTGGCCTGAGGGCCCAATTCACACACCCAAACTGGCAAATTAAAAAGAATGATGGCATGTTCTCTTCCATCTGCGCCTGCTTTCGTGCTGCAGAGCTACGTGAAACCTACGTCAAATTTTGTGGGCCGAGGGGGAATGTGTTGGCTGTGATCTTCAAATGAGTCAGAGCATTCATGAAACTAAAAATAAAAAAGGCAACTCGCAGTGGCTTGACTACATCGCAACGATTGCATCAATGCAACTTTTGTCTGGCAAATAATACAGCAACCGTAGGACTGATTCACAAGCCCAGCGAGCTATGGATTATCTCCATATGGTGAAGGAGCAGTAATGAGCATTCTCTCCTCTCACCTACAGTGTGCTTAAGGTATTTACAGTACAATCCTCTATGGGTTACCAGACCTCTAGGTCTGACCTGAAGTCTCCAGGTTTGACTTGCCCCTCCAGGTCTGGCTTGAATCTCCAGGTGGGCGAGGGCAGAGCCGTACCTAGGCTGCCTTGTGCCAGGAGCAAGCACCCCACCACACACACACACCTTGCACCCTTGGCAATAAGACATGTTGTTGCACCACCCTTTGTGTCCCTTACCAGATGAGTCTTTGTGCCTCGCCAGGACATCCAGAGCAGTAGAGGAGTGGGGAACAGGCAGGCTCCTAACCGCTCCAAGCCACAGTCAAGAGGCAAAGTTTTTGTGCGCTCCCCAGGGCCTGCGCCCTTGGTGGGGGGGCCAACTTGGCCAACCCCAGGTACACCCCTGGGTGAGAGTGCCTTTAATTTTATACACACACACACACACACAGAGAGAGAGAGAGAGAGAGAGAGAGAGAGATATTATTGTAGATGCAGATTACGTACTTTAGCTCCTGTGCCTCCATCACCTGGGATTAGACCCTAGGTCTGGGCCCTGAAATCTCAAGTTCCAGGATGCTCCTGACCCTGCAACCCTCATGTGGATGCCAATCCTCTTAGGTTCAGTGGGCCAGGTTCAGTGCAAGAAGATCAAACCTATCCATACTTAAGGAAATCAGCCCTAAGTGCTCACTGGAAGGACAGATCCTGAAGCTGAGGCTCCAATACTTTGGCCACCTCATGAGAAGAGAAGGCTCCCTAGAAAAGACCCTGATGTTGGGAAAGATGGAGGGCACAAGGAGAAGGACAAGATGGTTGGACAGTGTTCTCGAAGCTACCAGCATGAGTTTGACCAAACTGTAGGAGGCAGTGGGAGACAGGAGTGCCTGGCGTGCTCTGGTCCATGGGGTCACGAAGAGTCGGACATGACTACACAACTAAACAACAACAACATGGTTATAGGACTGCAATCTTAATGTATTTTTATATCCTGCCCTTTGGTTCCAAAGAGCTCCCAGTGCAGTTATGGTAAAATTAACCTGCCTCTTAGGGTTGCCGTGGGGATAAAATTGGGATAAAACTGCCACTGCGAAGAAAAGGTGGGATATAAATGTGACAAATAAACATTATCCCCATTTTTTATGATGAGGGAGTGAAAGGCTGCGATGTCTGCTCAGCTTCTTGCTTGCTCAACCAGGCAAACAAGTCAATATGGCAAAAGCCACATTCCCTATTTTTGTTGTTGTTTAGTCATTTAGTCGTGTCCGACTCTTCGTGACCCTATGGACCAGAGCACGCCAGGCACTTCTGTCCTCCACTGCCTCCCGCAGTTTGATCAAACTCATGCTGGTAGCTTCGAGAACACCATCCAACCATCTCATCCTCTGGATAGGTTTGATCTTCTTGCAGTCCATGGGACTCTCAAGAGTCTCCTCCAGCACCATAATTCAAAAGCATCAATTCTTCAGTGATCAGCCTTCTTTATGGTCCAGCTCTCACTTCCATACATCACTACTGGGAAAACCATAGCTTGAACTATACGACATTTTTTGGCAAGGTGGTGCCTCTGGTTTTTAAGATGCTGTCTAGGACACCTGCATATTCCTTCATTGTAGGGGGCTGGACTAGATCAGAGCTTTCCAAACTTCTCTTGTCAGGGACGCACTTTTTAGATGTGCATCATTTCGCGACACAGTAATTCAGTTTTATTATCAAACCAGAGGTTTAACTAACCCCTTTCCAGCCCTGGGAGGAGTGCAGGCAGCGTTCGCATGACACACCTACACACTGCGGCCGACACACTAACATGTTGCAACACACAGGTTGGAAAACTCTGAACTAGATGATCTTCAGGGTCCCTTCCAACTCTACAATTCTATTATTCTCTTTTCCTTCAAGCCCATAATGCATATAACAGTAATGTCTCACCCTGAAGAGGACTGTTTTGTTTGAATGGTTCAAGATTTTCTTGTTACCCAGGAAAATCTTAATAGAAACCTTTAACAACAACAATACTGCCTAAGGAGGGGTAGCCAATATTGTGATCTCTAGATGTTGTTGGACCAGCTCCCATTATCCCAAGCCCCACAGCCAATCCTTATGGGTTATGGAAGCTGTAGTCCAGGAAGATCTGGAGACCATCATGTTGACAACCCCTGGAAAGTTTTGGTCATAGAACCATTGATTTCTTGAACTCCTTTCCCTCCATTTATTCCCTTACTCCCTTAGAAACACTGGATTGCATTTTTAAAGGGTTAATCTCCTGCCCTGTGTTTGTACAGAGACAGAAGTAACAGGGCGTATGTTCTTGCTTAATAATAATAATAATAGCAATAATAATAATAGATATTTTTCTAGAAAGAGAGGTGCCGGAACTCTCCATGAACACCTCCCTCATTCTCATAGAATGGCAATGGCACCCACCTGAGAGGGCTGAAAAAAAGCAATAATAATAATAATAATAATAATAATAATAATAATAATATAGATCTTCCCCCTCTCTCCTAGCCTGAATTGACTTCCCACCAACTAGCGGAAGGGTAGAACATGTTCTCGAACAATTATAAATCCTTGGATTCATGTGGTATAGTAAATGGTAACTATGCAATTAGTTAGAAGGAGCATATTTATAACCTGACAACAATTGGCGCATCATCCGGCATTTCAGAAATGATTCTGTTATTAATAATTCATGCTCAAGAAACCCATATGTGGGCAGTGATGCAGAAGCAAAGATGAAAACGGAGGCTGATCTGTGAGTAACCTTACATCTGTACAGAGCCCAGTGGAACTAAGTTACAACGTTTTGCCTCTCACGATGTACGCACCAATTCAGCAGGAAACTGTCACCCTTAATATCTGTTTGCCAGCGCCACTTCTGAGGTGCATGGATAATAGGAGTGCAGGCACAAGGATAAATGTAGATGATATTATCATGTGTGTATCAATGATTCATTGAGTGGGGTGGAGACAGAGAATCTCTTGGAGGGTTAGAGATCTGAAAGAGTTCAATTGAGCACTAATTTGTCTTCCATTGTCTCGTATGGGTGGGTGGGTTCGTTGGAAAAGCTGGAATCCCCAAATTTTGAATTCATAAATCCAGCTGATATTTGGGTTTCCAATTTAGAAGAAGCCCAGTTCATCAAATTAAAGAGGGCCCTTGGAACAAAAGTTGTTCAGATTAAAACAGAATAGGTTTCACTGTTATCCTCCATACTCCGTGGCACACAATGTGTGGTGCCCTGATGCTACAGAGTACTTCGCTTAAAGATTCACTTGGCCCTGCTCCTTTTCCCTGGCTAGGTTCAATTCTAATCCTTCTAACCTCCTTTGGGGTAGGTTTGCGAGTTTGGCAGAAGGAGATAGGATCTGCCCATGCAATGCCCACCTGGTGGAAACTCTAGCTCACACGGCCCTTAAATGTAAAATGATCTCCGCCAACAATTTCTAGACCATCTATGTATTCCAGCATGAAAGCCAGAGATGGAGGTTATGCACTTCTTATTACAGGGGAGAGACCAAGAGCTCACCAAGACAGTCGCTAAGTTCCTCTATTTGATTGTTTTGTCGCCGAAGTATGCTACAGGATCCTGCCCTTGCTGGAAACCCTCAAAGATGAGGCAGATTGCTTGCCTCTTCTGCCCTTTGGCAGGTGACTGTGTCGTTGGGGTGGTGACGAGATCGCACTGGCCTATCTATTCTGAACGTATTCTGAATGTTCTTATGTGATGCCAATAAAGGTTACTTGACTTGGCCCTGCTATGTTTATTGAATGGAAAGAGAAAGATGAGCCCCTCCAGCATCAGTGCAGGAAGCTGAACTCCTGCAAATCCCCAGAGCCCGAATATTGCATGACCCAGAAGAAGCCAAGCAACAGAACAATCATAGAACTGTAGAGATGGAAGGGACCCCCAAGGCCCATTTAGTCCAGCCCCCCGCAGTGTAGGAATCTCAACACAACAAATGGCCATCCAAAGTCCATTTCAGGGGCCTAATCCAGACTGCCGGTTGGTTTAATCTGGCCCCTGTGGCAGCTTATTTCCTGGGGAAAAAACCTTTAAAAAAAACCCTCTGCCTTAAGCTATCTAAAGATGGCTATAATGATTCCAGCCTTTACCAGCTTTCTTCTTTAAATAACAAGGAGGGTCCTCCAGGGACCCTATTCACTCAAGCAGCGGAGGGGAATTCAATAACTACAACTGCCATCAACATGATCTACCAGCCTGCTGACATTCTTGGTCCTGGGTATATGCAGATCCCAGGACCGCTGCCCCAAGTAACAGTCTACCTAGGGCCAACAGCAAGTTGTGTGTGTGTTTGTGTGTATCGCAAAGTTTGCTAGCTGTGTGATTGTAAAAGCCATATCCATACCCTGTGATTCTCATCAAGAGGTACTGCCAGCTGGTGAAAGCATCCTATTGTATTTTTTTATGAGGGTCCTGGAGTGTACTTAGGCATTCCAGTTGTATCTTATTTGGTTTTATTTGTCCTTAAAGTTTATGGCTGCGGGCAACATGTGCGTTGTGTCAGGAGTGCAGGAGCACATTGTATGGGAGCTCATGAATTTGACTGCGAATGCCATAAACTAGGCAGCTACAGTTTTTCAGCTCTGTTGGCAAATCCATAAATAAATAAATAAATAAATAAATAAATAAATAAATAAATAAATAGTTAGTCCCAGTAATTCTTTATAAGCTCTCGAAGCACAGAGAACTGCTGTGCAGACTAGTAAGGATCAGTGGCTAAGACAGAGTGGCCAAAAAGGGGGGGGGGGAATAGAATGAAGATACACGATGCAATTTTATGTCCAAATTCGAGCCTTGTAGGTGCAAACCATATATATAAGCTGCTTGCTCTACACTCCCTGCAGGGAGAACAAGGCATAATTCTCATTAGCACTCTCTCCCATCTGCAATATGGGGATAATAATTGTGACCAACCTTGCAGGACTGGCTTTGGGATTATTGGGGTATGCTTTGAACACTTGAAATGCACTATATAAATGCTAGGCATTATGATGGTGTAGTTTCATCATAGTTTCAGTGTTGGCTTTCTGACTGTGGAATGCTCTCCCCAGAGAAGCTCACTTCGCACCAACGTTATCAGCCTTTAGGCTCCAGGCAAAAACAGTATTTTTATCTTAATACATTCATAATGTGGTGTGATTCTGGTGTATTTTGGGGATAGTCTCTTTAGTGGGGTAGGACGAACACTTTGGATGAATGAACCCTTGTATCATAATTGTGTTTTATTTTGCATCTTCTTCTTTGGGTAAGTTGTGGTCTAAACCACAGAGCCTAGGGCTTGCCGATCGGAAGGTTGGCGGTTCGAATCCCCGTGACGGGGTGAGCTCCCATTGCTTGGTCCCTGCTCCTGCCAACCTAGCAGTTCGAAAGCACGTCAGAGTGCAAGTAGATAAATAGGTACCACTCCAGAGGGAAGGTAAATGGCATTTCCATGCGCTACTCTGGTTCGCCAGAAGCGGCTTAGTCATGCTGGCCACATGATCCGGAAGCTGTGCGCTGGCTCCCTCAGCCAGTAAAGAGAGATGAGCGCCGCAATCCCAGAGTCGTCCGAGACTGGACCTAATGGTCGGGGTCCCTTTACCTTTACCTTTAAGTTATTCTACATTTTGGTATTTTGCTGATTACTTTAGACGTCTTATAAAAAACAATGAATAATAAGGTTGTTGCTGCTACCAACACTGTCTTCCAAAGAAGGTGTACAGAAATTTCTTTCCCATTCCAGAATGCAGATCAGAAGGGAAACATTTTTCTCTTGAGAACCACATTCCTTGGGGGTAACCTGTTACTGGCTGTGTTCTCTCAGATGTACCACTCTGGCAGTGGGTGGGGCAGAGCCAGAACACGTGGGGAGAGAGGGCCAAAAATGAGCAGGACCAAAGCAAAAGATGAGTGGTACTTTCTCTGCAACCCTTTTCTCTCCCCCCCCCTCTCTTTCTGACACTCCTTCTCCACCTTGTTGCTAGATGCATGAAATACGCAAGTTAATTAAAGAGCTAAGAGGCATGAATATGAGTGAGTGTGTAGTTCTGTTAATAGGAGGGGCGATGCAGAAATCTGCCTTCTGCTAAACTGTGCCATTGTTCTATCTAGTTCATTAATGTTTACACTGACCAGTAGCACCTGGAACCTTCTGCATGCAAAGCAGCTAATCTATCCCTGAGCCTTTGCCCATCATTGCTATGTGCTGTACTTTTAAAGGTATAGCCATCACCCCCACTTAGGGGCAGTGATTGCCCAGCCACTTATCCTCAACCCCACCCCTGGCAAGTATTTTCTTTCGGCAACAACACAACTTAAGCATAATTATTACAGACCACGGAGAACCTATTTTATGTGCATTAATGCTCTTCGAGGTGTGCGATCTGATTATGTACCCAAGAGGTCCCACTCATCGTAAATGTAGGTCTGATTATTCACAACACCTGTTAATGCCCACTCACCCCCTTTTCTTATTTCTTCGGGGGATATTTTTCATTTTTGTTGAGCACCACTAACCACATTACTTTCTGCGATGCTCCTGGCTTCTGTCTGTACTGTTTCATAAAACCTGCTGATTGATTTATTTCAAGTATTTGTCTTTTAGCAGGCTTTTGGTTAGCAGGTGCACAGTGGTGGAACAACCAAAGATACAGACAGACAGACAGACAGACAGACAGGCCTGGCTGCTAAAGAGTTCGATGGGAGCCCCCTTCCAGTCCCATTAAAAAAACCTGCAGGAGTCAAAGAACTATAAGCAGCCTTGGTAAACAACCATTGGTAGACCAATCTTCCATGAATTTAACATACATGAAAAACAGGCTTGATTCTAACAGAAGTCTAAGCACTGTACTGATGTATAGCCCTCAATACACCTGTTCCCTGGGGGTTGCAGTGGCTCCCTATTTAATACTGGGCCCAATTCAGTTCACACAATTCATACGTTAGTTTGACTTTGAACCAACTTCATGCTGAACTTTAGCTTTGCTGATCTCATCCCTGCAAGTCTTAAATTACTCATCTTCTCCTCATCCTGCTGGGACCTGCTGGGGAAGGGTGAGAGCAAAGCTCAGGTCACGTGACTCACCTGGGAGCATGTCCTGGAAAATGCGCATCCCAATTTTGGCTGTCCAAAAATTGGATGGTATCAGACCCTGCAAGTGTCTCTATTTTCCAGGGACAGTCCCGGATTTACAGAAACCATCCAGGATTCTGATTTAACCCCAGAATGTCCCGCTTTTCCTTAGGACATCCCTATTTTCATCAGAGAAATGTTGGAGGGTATGGAGTTATGCGACCCCCTGAGCCAAGGAGATAAGTATATACAACCTTTAGAAGACACCTGAAGGCAGCCCTGTATAGGTTTTTTAACGTTGTTTTATTATGTTTTATATATGTTGGAAGCCACCCAGTGTGGCCGGGGCAACCAAGTCAAATGGGTGAGGTATAATAATAATAATAATATCTGAAGGAATGTCTCCACCCCCATTGTTAAGCCCGGACACTGAGGTCCAGCTCCGAGGGCCTTCTGGCAGTTCCCTCACTGTGAGAAGTGAGGTTACAGGGAACCAGGCAGAGGGCCTTCTTGGTAGTGGCACCTGCCCTGTGGAAAGCCCTCCCCTCAGATGTCAAGGAAATAAACAACTATCTGACTTGTAGGAGACATCTGAAGGCAACCCTGTTTCAGGAAGTTTTTAATGTCTGATGTTTTATCGTGTTTTTAATATTCTGTTGGGAGCCGCCCAGAGTGGCTGGGGAAACTCAGCCAGATGGGCGGGGTATAAAAAATGTGTTATTGTTGTTGAATAGGATGTCCCTATTTTCATCAGAGAAAAATTGGAGGGTGTGCAGTATGGAAAACATAATTTAAAGCATTGATAAAGCAGCAAAAGATACGGGCTGCTTAAAAAGTAAAATGCACATTGCAAAGGCCTGTTTGAAAAGTGCCGTCTTCAAGAAACATCTGAAGGAAGCCAGCGACTGTTCCTGCTGAACCTCTGGAGGCAGGGACTTCCACACGGCAGGGCCTGTCACCCTAAATGCTCGGTTCCTATTGAAGTCCAAATGAACCTCAGGGGCTTGGGCAGCCACCGAAAGTTCCCTATCAGAGGATCTTGGTGACTGAGGTGGAGTATAAGGGATCAGGTGATCCTTAAGATATTTTGTGCCCAAGTTATTTACACAAGATCAGGGCTCTGTCAAAATGTGCATCTGGCTAAGTCCTTGAAAATAACCACCAAAGCACACCCACAAATGCGCATTTTAAAAACGTCTTTCCCCTCTGATTTTTTGTTCACTTCCAAAACCTGATTACCTGAACTTCTGAATTTTGATAACTTCGTCAGCTTAAGGAAGACTAGTGCTTATATTTCCGTGAATTGTTTTGCCCGGGGCTGCAAGCTGCATCATGCTGGAGCCGGGAGATCCTTTTAGATATTATAAATGTTCAGACACTTAAATTCCTAAAGCAAACATTGCCAGTGAACATGGCAGCCCACACACCTGAAGGGCACCTACGTTGCTGTCTTCTAAACATGTCAAAAAGGGTTTAAGGGGGGATCAGATAAATAGGCACAGGTTTCAAACCTAACATGTTTTTCCTCTTTCCCATTACTTTGAAAAACAACTTTGGGGAGAGGGGGGGGGTGCAGTCGTGAGAGGCATTTTCTGCAAGCAAAAGACTGAGGGTGATTTACAGGCTGTGAATCAACCTAATTCTACAAGTTGTTTGCAAGTTATTCTTTGTTCACTTAATATTGTGGATGTGTACTGGGTAATTGGGCCTTTAACAAGTCAGATGGCTTGGATTTGATGGGCAGTACCAGGCCCAAATGGTTGGTCCTAGCTCAGGGGAACCTGTGCCTGCCCTGAAACAATGTCTTTAGAATCCAGCTCCCATCAAGCCCAGCCTGTTCTCAGGGATGATGGGAGTTCAAATCCAACAGTGTCTGGTTCTGCACCCCTCTTCTAAAGGCTTTGAAATCTTCCCCCAACACACACACACACACACACAGAGAGAGAGAGAGAGAGAGAGAGAGAGAGAGAACAAAATGGTCTCCAGCGCCTCTCACTCTGTTCAGTATACAGTGGTACCTTGGGTTAAGAACTTAATTCGTTCCGGAGGTCCGTTCTGCTCTTAACCTGAAGCGCCACTTTAGCTAATGGGGCCTCCCACTGCTGCTGCGCCACCAGAGCACGATTTCTGTTCTCATCCTGAAGCAAAGTTCTTAACCCGAGGTAATATTTATGGGTTAGCAGAGTCTGTAACCTGAAGCGTATGTAATCTGAAGCGTCTGTAACCCGAGGTACCACTGAACATAAAAGTCATCAATCTAGCCCACATCAAGTTTCTTTATATAATCCCAAAACCAAACACACAATTTTGGCCCATGCAGATCAGATTAGATTTATTTCTTTTTTTACACATAATCACAGACCCTCCAAGAGTCCCTATTTCCCAGGGACAGTCCTTGATTTACAGAAGCCATCCCGGCTTCTGATTTGATCCTGGAATGTCCCGTTTTTCCTTAGGACATCCCTATTATCATTGGAGAAGTGTTGGAGGGCGTGTAATCCATTTCAAACATTATCCTTATATGCAGATGTTTGCCAGGACAGGCATGCCCTCACATCCCTGCCACGCATACGACAAAATTGGGGAGAAAGTACCACCTGATCTGGATCTCAGTGGTGGGAACAAGTGACATATATAGCAATAAATGGCTTAGGTTAATATAATGGCATATGAAAAGCCATCATAGAATGTTTTGACTGTATTAGTGGTGATGCTTAATGCTTGCCAAGAAAAGCATGGGTTTGCTCCAACTGCTCAATCATCAGACATTCAGTCATCTATATGGATGATTAAGTGGATCTCCCGCAAAATCCCGATCTCCACCCCGCTCTTCTTCCTGGAAAATTGTGGGCGAGGCATTTCTTACGGCAGACTTCTGCTTTCTTTTAGTATGCATGTCTGAACTTAAACATAGTGTGGGTCAGCATGGCATCACCCTTCAGGTTTGGCAATATCTTTTAAATCCCGAAAATATTATTTATCCTGCTTGGACATATGAACCTGCCTTTGATCTATCTAGTGCTGCACTATTTCTACCAGGGTTCACCATCCTAGCGCATACTGGCTGGAGCTGATGGTCAAGACATCTGCAGGGCACTATGCTGCTGAATCCTGATCTGTACCTACGCTCTCCAGTTGAAGAACCCCAACTTGGGGCAGGCTGCCCTGCTCAGATAAGCAACAGCTCTGAGATACAGAAGTCCCAAGCATGCCGCTTGAGATCTCTTCAACAGAAAACAGGCGCCTTCTGCATGCAAAGCTACCAGTATTCAACGCCATGCATGCTTGTTTAATGGCACAACAAGAAATGAGCAAACAAAATTAACAAGCAGCCCCCAACAATTTGGAGTGGGTTTTTTTAACTGAAAACTTTGAGTTCCTTAAAGCATGCCAATGTCCATGTTAACAGGTGAGAAAGAAGTCCAGTCCCTCCAGGATTAGCTGTTCCAGTTCTCAGAAAACTCCGTAATGATTGGAAATCTGAAGCTGTACTTGAACTTTTCTACTAATTCAGTAATTACTGCTCTGCCTGAAATGGGCCCCTTTCCTGCAATTACTCAACAGGCGCTTTCAGTCAAAGAGGTTAGCACCTGAATCTAGATTCTAATTAACACCTCAGGTAGACTTTTTTTTGTTTTTGTTTAAAGCTTAATGGAACGAGGACTTTTCTGGGCATAAGATTTCACCTGCTGCCCCAGGTAAACACCAGGCCGCTTCACTTCACCTTGAAATGTGGCAAAGATCCAATGCAAGGTGCCCCAAGTGACACATCCATTTGATTATAAACTGTAATCCAGGAGATAACACTTCGACAAGCAGCTCAAGATTTCTGCTGTCCGTTCAGGTTCAGGTTTCTTATGAATGGGACATGCTTTCCTTTTCCCAATAGAAAATACATTGTCAATTGAGAACTGGAATGCACAGGAGCACCGGCGTGGACCCTGCTGCCTGCACATGCTCATCCGATACATGTGAAAACATTCTTAAATCAACGTTGACCTATTATCTAGGCCTAGGGAAACTCTGGGACGTGGGCGGCGCTGTGGGTTAAACCACAGAGCCTAGGACTTGCTGATCAGAAGGTTGGCGGTTCGAATCCCCACAACAGGGTGAGCTCCCATTGCTTGGTCCCTGCTCCTGCCAACCTAGCAGTTCGTAAGTACGTCAAAGTGCAAGTAGATAAATAGGTACCGCTCCGGCGGGAAGGTAAACGGCGTTTCCGTGCTCTGCTCTGGTTCGCCAGAAGCGGCTTAGTCATGCTGGTCACATGACCTGGAAGCTGTATGCCGACTCCCTCGGCCAATAAAGCGAGATGAGCGCCGCAACCCCAGAGTCAGCCACGACTGGACCTAATGGTCAGGGGTCCCTTTACCTTTAGGGAAACTCTGCTTAAATCAGGGGTGGGGAATCTCAGCTTCCAAATGAGCTGTGATGGCTAGGAAAGAAACAGTTCCATGCACAACAATCCACTTACGCAAATGGGACTTCCCCCTCTTCTCCCCCACAGCCCTCCATGCACCTCCAAAATCTGCCCTGGGAGGTTGGGGGACCCGCTGGAACAGATTGGGAGGTGCTGGGGGCTGCAGGAAGGGGGAGAGGGAAATGAATTCTCTAGTGTCTGCTGATGGATTAGGACAGTGATGGCCAAACCTGGCCCCCCAGCTATTTTGGGACTACAATTCCCATCATCCCTGACCACTGGATCCCTTCCAACTCTACAGTTCTATGATTCTATTATTCTATCTCAGCACATCCATTGACTCTACTGAACACCATCTAAAATCAAAGAAAGCCTCTTTTAGGAGAGACAGAAATGTAGGAAGGTGCCTTATTAAACTATTTCTCCATGTGCTCCAAAAAGTTTAATTACAGCTTGACCCTGATCTCTCATTGGAAGCTGGTGAAGACATTTTAAAAAATAAAATCCTACCAATTTTACTTGGGAATCAGATGCTAGAGCATTTCATAAATGCAAAAATGGTATGTTGCATCCAACGAAGGCCTACACAGAGAAAACCCATTGAAATTAATGCACCTATGTTAGCCCTGTCCATTAATTTCAATGGGTCTACTATGAGTAGGGATAAGTTCAGATACAACCCCATTGCTTCAGTTGTTTGTTAACTGGATTTATTTACAAAGATTATCTGTGAACATTTTTGCTGGAAGACACACTGAAATATTGCTCATTGATAAATGAGAGGCCTTTTATGTAAGCCGCTTAGAGATAGTTCTTTGATCAGGCATTATATAAATCTTGTTAAATAAATAAATACTAAATCTGTGGAAGCTGTCGTAGGACCATAGACTATTGGGCAAGGGTATTATTGGAAGGCGGGTGAGTTCCCTATATTTCATTGGAATAAGCCATCAGTCTTTGGCTGCAGTTTCTAATAAGTCTTAATTTGCTGAAGCTTAGCTGTGATGTTTTTGAGTCAGCCAGAGGCAACATAACCATCTGCTCCCAGAAACAGAGCTTTATGGAACGATGCTGCTGGACAGGACTATGCAAACTTTTTTTGGAAACAAATAAAAGGAAAAACCTCTTCTGGAAACATACAGGTCACATGTTTAGAACGCTGTTAAACCACTTTAACAGAATCCTGGGAACTGTAGTATGTTATGGGTGCTGAGAGTTGTTAGGAATCACCTATACAATTCCCAATCAACCCTTCTCCCCCAGGGAAGTTTGGAAGTTGTGGCCCTGTGAGGAGAATATCAGACTCATGACAACTCTCAGTCAGCACCCTTAAGAGCTGAGAGCCAATGTGGTGTAGTGGTTAAGAGCAGTAGTCTCGTAATCTGGGGAACCGGGTTTGCGTCTCTGCTCCTCCACATGCAGCTGCTGGGTGACCTTGGGCTAGTCACACTTCTCTGAAGTCTCTCAGCCCCACTCACCTCACAGAGTGTTTGTTGTGGGGGAGGAAGGGAAAGGAGAATGTTAGCCGCTTTGAGACTCCTTAAAGGGAGTGAAAGGTGGGATATCAAATCCAAGCTCTTCTTCTTCTTCTTCTTCTTAACAAACTACAGTTCCCAGAATTCTTGGCGGAGGGGAGCTACGGCCATTAAAGTGATCATAATAGTGCTTTAAATAGATGATGTGGGAGTGGCCTCAGCATCAAGGTAGCGATCAGATTGTTCCAAAAAGAAATATTATATCCATACTGAATGGGATGCACCACCCAATGGAATTAAGGTAAATGTAAAGGGACCCCATAGGACGCGGGTGGCGCTGTGGGTTAAACCACAGAGCCTGGGGCTTGCCGATCAGAAGGTCAGTGGTTCAAATCCCCGCGACGGGGTAAGCGCCTGTTGCTCGGTCCCAGCTCCTGCCCACCTAGCAGTTCGAGAGCACGTCAAAGTGCAAGTAGATAAATAGGTACTGCTCCAGCAGGAAAGTAAACAGCGTTTCCGTGCACTGCTCTGGTCACCAGAAGCGGCTTAGTCATGCTGGCCACATGACCCGGAAGCTGTGCGCTGGCTCCCTCGGCCAATAAAGTGAGATGAGCACCGCAACGCCAGAGTCGGCCACGACTGGACCTAATGGTCAGGGTTCCCCTTTACCCTTTTTTAAAGGGACACCTGACTGTTAAGTCCAGTCGCGGACGACTCTGGGGTTGAGGTGCTCATCTCGCTTTACATGGCCGAGGGGGCCGATGTTTGTCCGCAGACAGCTTCCGGGTCATGACTAAGCTGCTTCTGGCGAAACCACAGCAGTGCATGGAAACACTGTTTACCTTCCTGCCGGAGCGGTACTTATTTATCTACTTGCACTTTGACGTGCTTTTGAACTGCTAGCTTGGCAGGAGCTGGAAAGCACTAATTGACAGCTGCCTGCTTTGCATGCTGATGTAAAAGAGGCTGGTTTTCAGCTGGATTGTGTGTGTTTTAAAATGGGATGCGGAAACATGAAGGGGAAAGACGGGGGGGGGGACCATTCCCAGAGAGCTGACACAGTGGCAGCTCAGGATGAAATTTAAACTCACTTAGCACTAATTGTCAGGAAATGGATGAGATCCGTTTATGAACCGCGAGTCAAAAGTTACAATCCCGAGTTGTTGCCACAGAGTAGCTGAAAGGCTTTTCTTTTCAAAAGATTAAGACTTCAAAGAATTGTAGAATAAGATACACAAGAGGTGGCATGTGCCTTGGTTTGATACCGTTTGATTTCTATTCTTTTTTTTCCCTCCCCCCCTTTTTTTTAAAAAAATGAGCATCTGCTCTGCACCCTCCCCACTTCCACCCCTGTCTTGCTTCCTTCATTTCCCATCCATCTCAGGGCAAATTCTTAACACTAAAGTTGCGACTAAGTAGCTGTTGTAGAAGATAAATGGCTCGGGTATGAAAGATTTTGCACACATACAAAAAAATGGGGGGGGGGGCAAAGAAAAGAAAAATGGAAGCCAGCATAAAGTGGATTGAAATAAACATGAGCAGCAGCGAGCATTAACCCATCTTTTCGGCCAAGCGGCTGTTATTTTTAAGAAGACCGACTTGACCAGAGAAGGTAAAACACACATGTCTAAGCTCTGTTTGGTCATAGCAGCCATGCAGAAGCCAACAGGTACCATCAACTGGGGTGGGGGGATAACAAAATATAAAACGAAAGGGGTTTTATCAGAAAATTATAACCTATTGATGGATATGAGGTGGGGGGGGAATAACTAGCATTTTGGGTCATAAAATTGGAGGAAGGACAGGATGTAAACACAACAATATCTAACAGGACAGAGATCTGTGCACATCATTTTGGGTGGCAAGCAAACATTTGGCCATTGGCTATAAACAATAAAATCTAGTGGCTACTTTGACTCTAAGCAAGGTTTAATTCCAGCTCCTGCCAGCCTAGCAGTTCAAAAGCATACCAGTGTGAGTAGATAAATAGGTAACACCACTGTGGCAGGAAGGTAAACAGTGTTTCCGTGTGGTAGAAGCAGTTTAGTCATGCTGGCCACATGACCCAGAAAAGCTGTCTGTGGACAAACGCTGGCTCCCTTGGCCTGAAGTGAGAATTGAAATTCAACTGGACTTAACCATCCAGGGGTCCTTTACCTTTACCTTCTAAATAGTTGTCTTTGTGTAGGCCTTCTTGACTGCTGACATTTATTATTTCTAGATGTCTACACTACTGCCACACATAAAACATTGTAAAAGTCCACCGTGATTTCTGGTCCCCAGAAATATGACGAACATAAGAAGAGCCTTGCAGGATCAGGCCAAAGAGTCCATCTAGGCCAGGGTTTCCCAAACTTGGGTCTCCAGATGTTTTGGGACTACAGTTCCCATCAACCCTGACCACTGGTCCTGTTAGCCAGGGATGATGGGAGTTGTAGTCCAAAAACAGCTGGAGACCCAAGTTTGGGATCTACTCCAATGCTTCCTTCTCACACTGGTCAACCCGTGGAAAGTCTGCAAGCAGGACTGACAGCTGGGGCACCAAAGAGTTGTTGCCAGTTTTGTGACTGTGCTGTGATTTTTGAAATTCTAATGTTGTTAATTGTGTGTTTTATTTATTTCAGTTGAATTCTACTGTTTAGAATTTTTATTGTACACCGCTCTCAGCTCCTTTCGGAGGAAGAGAGAAGAAGCAAAGTGACAAATAAATAAACAAACAAATAAATGCCACACTTTTCATTGAAATCAATCTTCCACTTTATTGATAATATGGACAGCAAACATGTTGTAAGTGCAGATGACAAGATACTTAGCTGTAGTAGAAGGATTAATAGATGTTTGGATCTGGCTGAGATTAAAAAATATGATATGAAAAGACAACGCAAGCCTTCTAGGCTGCAACTCAGATCTGCAGACAACAAGGTCAGAATGAGATTTTACTTCTTTTCGGGAGAACTGGTCCAAACAGGATTAGATATCTTCCCATATACATAATAATGTAAGGCTGTCATCAGGCTGCAGTTCAGGCTCTTTGACCTTCTAGCTCAGAATTCTCTACACTGAGGAGCAGCGGCTCTCCAGGGTATTGAATAGGCAACATCCCCAGCCTAACCAGGAGACCAGGAGACCTTCTTCATGCAAATGCAAAATTCAACTGTGAATTTAAAATTTTGCCTTCAGAGACTGAATAGTGAGTTTGAACTCTTTCGAAAATCCTGAATATTTGTTAACATTTATTTAACTCTTGCCAACTTCACCATTTAATTAAAAAGAGTGCTAAAACTTCCCAGGATGATTTTGGCTCTACAAGGGATTTTTAAAAAAACCTTCTTATTTAATTGTCACTTGAAGTATTCCAATATCATAGTGATGGGTGTGGTATGAAGCTTTTGATAATCAGGCAATTTCAAATTACCAGTGACAATTGCAAATGATAAAATGTGTCTGAGGTGGGGTAGGGAGCTGAGGTGAGATGCAATTAAAAATTATTATTATTATGCAGTATAAGATTGCAATTAGAAATACTGTAGGTATCATTTCAATACCTAATTTCACCCATGGAGAATTTGGAAAATTAAATACTCTTGTTACCAAAAAGAAAAAAAGAAAAATCCCCCTCACTTTTTAGAATCATGATAACTACTTAAGGTTTCAGATAGGGCAATGTTGCACTGAGTTTTCATCATGGAAAGGGTTCGAAGTGAACACAACTTGCTGCAACGTATCTTTGCAAAATGACAGATTGAAGGGCAGGTTTTCATGGAGCTGGTAAAACTGGGAAGCTCACTTCATTGAGTAATAATCCCTGTACCTAGAAAGAAGGCATGTCAGGGAACTAATTTCCTATGTGCCATAGAACCTGGTTAGACTGCAGCATGAAGGCTATTCCAGAATCTGATCTGAGTCCTCATGCTCTGGTTCATGGTGATGATGTCACAACTTGGACAATAGCCTGAGGCGCTCCAGAGTTGCGCAGAGGCCTAATGCACTTCTAATTCAGAGACCGATTAAATCACGGACACCCTGTGAAATAAATGCAGATGGTTTTCAAAATGGATGTTGAGTAGACTGCTTAATTGTCAGATTGGCTTCAAAGTGGTTAACAAGTATAAAACAGATTGCAAAGATGCAAACAAACGTAATTGACAAAATAATGCCACAGAAATATTAAAATAAACACTTTTCATTAGCATGTGCAATAAAACAAGCCTGTTAAAACAGAACAGCAATTAAAACAGTTCAAACAGCAATTAAAGGAGCAATCGTATAGCAAGTTCTGCCAGGATGATAGGGTTAGGATCCAGCAGATCACTAGCTGAGCCAGAAAGTTCCCTGGCTACTCCCGTTTAAGTCATCCTTGGTGCAGTAGGACTTAGGACAACAGTCGCATGACCCGGGAACTTGGCATGAATTAAGCTGACAAAGAGGGTGGTGTAATTCAAGGCTTGTTTTCCCTGCCAAGCTTAGGCCAGCTCAGGCAGCAGTGGCCTTCCGGGTGAGTGGAGTATCATACCTTCCAACTTTCCCGATCCAAAATTGGGATGCTCGTCTTCTAGGATATGCTCCTGGGCGAAACATATGAGCCCCACCTCCTGAAATTTCATGTGGCACCCAAAAAAGTGCTTTTTGGGGTCAATAGTGCAGCACACAAGAGCGCAGCACCCAAAATGGCCACCAAGATCTCGTGAGATAACATGGGATGTCCCATTTTTTTCCAGGGCACTTGGAAGTTATGGAGTATGGATCTAGCCTAACATTGTGGCAGCTTAATTTACAGCAGCATGCTTTACACCAGATGTTTGTGCATCGGATTACTCTTTTGAATGGGAGCTTCAGGTCAGGTGATCAAGGGTCTCTCTTATTTCGTCAGAGAGAATATTCTGCAACACTGGGGTCACCAGTGCAAACGTCAACTTCTGTGTTACAACAATCTGATAATCAAATGGCCATGCCATGGCAAAAACAACTGGCTTCCATTTGCTGGTATGTGGATGGGGCTTGTTTGGCCAGCCTTAATGGCTGCAGCAGAATAATTATGAGAATGTGTTTTGTCGAAATAAGAATTCAGCATGAATTTTGCAGGAGAAAATCTGGGAAATCCACTTGGCTGTTTGTGGTTGAATTGGCCCAAACACATCACTTTCACTCATTTGCACATGTACAGGACCATCATATCCCCAGTTTGAAGAGCGGGAGAAGCTCCTTAATGAATGAGAAAAATTAGTTATTAAGCAATGGAAGAAATAATTGCACAGCAATTAAGTTATGATCAGGACCTATTAGTCATAAGGAAGCTGAGGAACATCTAGGGCTTAGAAAGTGGCTTACGCATTCAGAGTATTTTTTTGTTGACAGACTGCCATTCCTCATCTCCAGTTCTGCATCCTGGCTCCAAAGGAAATTATGACAAGTTTGTTTCTGATCCACACATCAAATGTGAATATTCATGTACCTGCAAGTATGTGTCAGTAATCAATGCGCTTCATTTACAATTTTTTTTTTTTTTTTTACCAAATGATCCAGAATTCAAAAAGAATCGACAAACACTCATTTGAAGTAATTCAATCTGGGGGCAGAAGTGTATAATATTTTATGAATTTGGGTTTGTGGGGGGCCAGATTCTCCTAAATTCCTGAGTGTCGGATCCTCTCCATAATTCCTGGATTCAGTAAAAGTTTGAATTCATCAGTGTTTGATTAAACTTTGCCAAACATGGACACCCCCCCCCCCCGGATTTAGTTATGCTAAGAAGCCAAGCCAGTTAAGCATAGAGTGTGAATTCTGTGCAAAAGCCTCCATCTAGCTACAGGTTGCCTATATGTGTAAATAAAACCATACATCATAAAGACACCACAGTCTCTGTTGTGTTTTTATATTTTGATGGAAGCTGCCCAGAGTGGCTGAGGAAACCTAGCCAGACAGGTGAGGTGTAAATAAAATAATAATAATAATAATAATAATAATAATAATAATAATAATAATTCCTTGTCCAAAAAGGAAATTCAGACCCTGGTAAGCACGCCTGCAACCCCTGGAATCTCTCACTGCTCATGGAGATGGGGGTGGCATGTAACTACACTAGTGGCAAAATTGTGGAAGCCTTTTGGAAAAAGTGTATTTGTGAGGTTTGATGGCTCCTAACATCACTTCTTTTTAGAGTAAAAGGTAAAGGTAAAGGTACCCCTGCCCGTACGGGCCAGTCTTGACAGACTCTGGGGTTGTGCGCCCATCTCACTTAAGAGGCCAGGGGCCAGCGCTGTCCGGAGACACTTCCGGGTCACGTGGCCAGCGTGACATCGCTGCTCTGGCGAGCCAGAGCCGCACACGGAAACGCTGTTTACCTTCCCGCTGGTAAGCGGTCCCTATTTATCTACTTGCACCCGGAGGTGCTTTCGAACTGCTAGGTTGGCAGGCGCTGGGACCGAGCAGCGGGAGCGCACCCCGCCGCAGGGATTCGAACCGCCGACCTTTCGATCGGCAAGCCCTAGGCGCTGAGGCTTTAACCCACAGCGCCACCTGCGTCCCTGTTCTTTTTAGAGTAATACCATAAAACTATGTATCAGTAGAAAGAGAGTTTGATGAAGAATGTAATGCAACAAGGGTGGTTCAATTATCTGTATTCTATCAAAAGTTATAGCCAAATAACCACAAAAGGGAATGTTTAGAGAGCCAATCAGATGTCATCTTGTTTTGGCAATGATGGCTCATAACACCACTTTTTTGGGGGGAGGGGGGTAATACTGTAAAACTTTATATCGAATGGAAAGATAATTTAATGGAGAACGTAATGCAATAGTTTTTATTGGTTCTCTAAACACGCCTTTTCAGAGCTCAATGAGGATCCACAGGAGTTAATGGGCATCTGTGCTGACCCCAGATACAATCTCTGTATAGTTGTACCCTAGTAGCGCAACCAGTAACCCTTAATGCAATTTTTTTTTTGTAATTTTTTAAACACTAAATTGGAGTCATTATCGAATCCTATTTTTAAAGAACGATTATAACAAAATTGGTGTCTATTTGACCTCAGTGTCTGATTAGCTGAGTGCCAGGGTTAATTCAATATATAGCATTTGTGCAAAATGGCATTTGGAGTGGATACGCTTAGAAAAATGTGAAGTGTGAGGAGTGGTTAGATTCCTGCCTCGGGCACAACCCACAAATCACCATGTTGAACACAGTGTGGTTATGCTATATGGCACCTATCAGGGCTCATTAAACCTGTTTTTTCAGCCTACTCGAGATTGGAAAACAAAATGGGGGGGGCTGCCAAGCATCTGGAAACCTAAAATAGATATCTGGTGATTTACCTCTGGGATGGTGACCAACTCAGACATCAGTGTTCCTCTCTGGTGGCAGCCATTATTTCAAATTTCCAACAGTGCAAAGAATGACAAACGCAACATCACTTGGTGGGCATTGCAGGAAATTCAAAATGGCGTCTCATAGGCCATATTCACCCCATACATCTAAAGTACTAGGATACCACTTCATGGCTTCCACCCACAAATAATTCTGGGAGCTGTAGTTTGTTATGGGTGTTGAGAGTTGTTAAAGGTAAAGGTAAAGGTACCCCTGCCCGTACGGGCCAGTCTTGACAGACTCTGGGGTTGTGCGCCCATCTCACTTAAGAGGCCGGGGGCCAGCGCTGTCCGGAGACACTTCCGGGTCACGTGGCCAGCGTGACATCGCTGCTCTGGCCAGAGCCAGAGCCAGAGCCAGAGCCGCACACGGAAACGCCGTTTACCTTCCCGCTGGTAAGCGGTCCCTATTTATCTACTTGCACCCGGAGGTGCTTTCGAACTGCTAGGTTGGCAGGCGCTGGGACCGAGCAGCGGGAGCGCACCCCGCCGCAGGGATTCGAACCGCCGACCTTTCGATCGGCAAGCCCTAGGCGCTGAGGCTTTAACCCACAGCGCCACCTGCGTCCCATGTTGAGAGTCGTTAGGAGACCAAAATTCCTTTCACAGGGTGACAGTTCAGCGTGGTTTAACAATCTATCCCTCTTTACAGGAATTGTAGTTCTGTGAGGGGAACCCAGCATAAATCAAGCCAGGAAAAAGGGACATGTAACTCAAACACCAGTTTAAAGGTTCCCCACACCCTCTATGGGGCTGTGACCAGTTCAGGCAGCATTAGACCCACTCCTGAATGGGGTTTGGGTCATATGGTGCCTTAACTTACACTGGTTTGCTTTGCTCCAGCTTCTTGTGTTTAAGATTGCTCCCTAAAACTATAAAGAGATGGGGCCTCAGAACAGAGGGAGTTAAATAAATAAATAAATAAAGTGTGTGTGAGAGAGAGAGAGATGGATTGCCAAACAAATAACCCTGAAATCTGAGGAGCCACCACTGAAAAGGCCCTTTCCTGGGCCTTCACAACATGCACCTCACACTGAGGGAGGGACAACCAAGAGGGCCCCATCCACTGGGTTCCAAGCTGTCTAGGTCTGCAGAATTTTATTTTATTTGTTTATTTATTAAAATATTTATATACCACTGGTTCATAAAAAACACATTTGTTTTTTGTTTTTGTTTTTAGAAAAAGGACAGGCAACTCCCCATTTACAAACTTTCAAGTCATCTGCAACCACTGATGTAGGCACCATTTTCAGCACGGGAAGGGGGTAGGGCGGGCTTTTGTGCATCTTGCCGACGTGTGTGGTGCCTTAGAACACAACCACTGTGCAAATGGGGAATTGCCTGTACAACAGAAACCATGTTTACAAGTTAAAAGTCAGAAATCAGGTTGCTATTGTCGGAAGATGCATCCTTAGCTGCCCGCATAAGTGTGGCAGAATGGAAAAGTCTTCAGCAGGCATTTAGAAGTTGAAACAGAAGACACCTACTGAATCTCTATTGGCAGATACCGGGTCAATAATACTAAAGGCTCAGTCCCTTGTTATGGTCAAAGAAGCCTCACTAACTAACCCTGGGAACGACCAGCGATGCTGCTGCAGATGATTTCAGTGATCCAGCTGGAATATAAGGGTTCAGGCGGTCCCTGAACTCAAGAATGCCCAAGGGATGGAATATAAAACATAATACAGGCCATAGAACAGTATTAAAACATTTAAAAAATCCAGCAAGAATTAAAAATTGCATAAATAAAAATCACTAGCAGAGCAATCCAAACCCACTTTACACTGGAGCAAGGTGTGCATGGAGTATTCTCTGCTCCAGCCCTGCCAGCTTCCATACAACTCCCACTGGGCACTGCCTGAGGGGGGATACCAGCAAGAAGAACTCCATCTGTCCCCATCTTCCACCTCAGTTGCATCTTTGACTGCTCTCTATAGCCCTGCTGGGCTGGTGGGGGGATCAACTATAACTATGACCTTGCAACCTGAATTTGCCAGTATCAAATGGAATGCCACCCGAAAACAGCAAAAGTCTGGAAGCTCCCTCACCTCTCCTGCACACAATTTGGTCTCCTCTATTACGAGGCATGTGCGTGCATGATTAAATGAATACACATACAAATGAAGAAAAACAAAAAGACACATATACTAAGTTCGATGTAAGAAAGAAGATCTTGCTCTGGAGAGAGAGAAAAATCAACCTGACTTTCTGAACTTGCCAGACGCATGAAAGCTTGCATGAAATTTAGCAATTTTAAGCTACTGTCTTCATGGATCATGTTGGAGCATCACTGCAGAAGTGAAGTCTTTGTGGACCACGCCTCCCCATTAAAGACTCGGGTGGCCTTGGCTACAACTCCGAGATCTCCGTGGGCTGCTTCTGGCTTCCTCCATCGTCTGACGTGGCCTTCTTAATACACTTTTAATTCCGACCTGTTAATTTCTACGGTTAGCTTTGCTGGTGGTGCTTGCCAAACGCAGCTCAAGTTCGTTCTTGTCTCAGAACTAAGCACCTCATCCAGGTGTGGTCTAGGCAAAGCTGATAATAATTATACACTTTCCCTGACCTTTTCCCCAAACCCTTCCTGTAAATAAGTCTGATGCTCTTTCAGTCTGTCCACCCCTCTCCCCAAGGAAAAAAAGAGGGTAACATAATACACTTCCAGTTTTGTGGGGGTGGTTGTTGTGCTGGTCCTTCGTGTCACTAGGAATGCTGTCTATTATTACCGTCTTGTTTTGGCATCTAAGAAAATGACTGTAATTCCCAGTGTGTAAGAACCAAGAGTGGGGACCGCAGCTCTCCCTGTGATCTGAAGCAGCAGAACTCAACAGCGCCTCATTTGTTCACTTCTCTAATTGTAGAACGTTTGGAAGTAGATGGTTTAAACCGGTGCTTTCCCCCCCTAAAAAAATGTTTAGGGGTACTCTCATTTTCCTACTCATATTGAAATATTGCCTCTCAATGAGGCCAAACTTAGATTCACAAAATCTTTAGAGGTATGTGTACCCCTGTGTACCCCCAGAAAAAAAGCACTGGTTTAAACATTAAAAAAAAAAAAACCATGTGAAAAATTAAACAGCAAATTGGCTCAGGTTGTTGCACACAGATGTACAGTCTGTGCTCTGTAGCAACAAGTGATGATGCATAAAGGAGCCATTACACATCAAATAGCACTTCTGGGCCTTCCCCCCTCCCCACCCCAGATGTGATACTCTTCAATGGAGTTGGTCCATATAATAGATCCCTTAAGAATGGAATGGTTGTGGTTTTTATTCATGCTTGTGTGAGCGGACTCTCTATTGTTCCTCAACATGTGTAACCAAGCCACTGTTGGCTGGAACATCTGAGAACTGGGGGGGGGGGGTGTATCATTTGTGTTCTTATATAAGAAAGTACTTACACAGCACCTAGTTGAACTATGGAACTCAGTTCCACAGGAGGCTGTGATGACCACCAACTCGAATGGCTTTAAAAGAGGATTGGAAAAATTCATGGAAGAGAAGGTTATCAATGACTACTAGCCATGATGACTATGATCTGCCTCCATGTTTGAAGGCAGTAACGCTTCTGAATACCAGTTGCTGCAAGCCACAGGACTTACGTTTGAGTCCTGCTTGAAAGTCTCCCACAGGCATCTGGTTGGCCGCTGCAAGAACAGGATGTTGGAGGCCATTGGCTGCTTCGAGGCCCTTCAACAATTCGTTCAAGGCTGAGACACTCAGTGGCAGAATGACCGTTGTTGGAACATCACAGAACAAGGGGTGGTAGGGAAACCAATCTACACTTAGCCCTGCTGTAGTAATTAATGTATTGTTGCCTATTTTAACATATTTAAAATATATTGCAAGCTGCCATGAGAACTTTGCTGAATAGGTAAGGTATAAAGGTAAAGGTAAAGGGAACCCTGACCATTAGGTCCAGTCGTGACCGACTCTGGTGTTGCGGTGCTCATCTCACTTTACTGACCGAGGGAGCCGGTGTACAGCTTCCGGGTCATGTGGCCAGCATGACTAATCCGCTTCTGGCGAACCAGAGCAGAGCACGAAAACGCCGTTTACCTTCCCGCCGGAGCGGTACTTATTTATCTACTTGCACTTTGACGTGCTTTCGAACTGCTAGGTTGGCAGGAGCAGGGACCGAGCAACGGGAGCTCACCCCGTTGCGGGGATTTGAACTGCCGACCTTCTGATTGGTAAGTCCTAGGCTCTGTGGTTTAACCCACAGCGCCACCTGCGTCCCTAGAGGTAAGGTATAAACACTCCCAAATAAAGTAGCTTTGTGGTCCTTAATTTGTTTTTCTCTCTCCTGTCATTACCTGGCCTGTAAAGGGTCATAGCAAACAATACAGCGGTACCTCGGGTTACAGACACTTCAGGTTACAGACTCTGCTAACCCAGAAATAGTACCTCAGGTTAAGAACTTTGCTTCAGGATGAGAACAGAAATCGTGCATCGGTGGTGTGTTGGCAGCAGGAGGCCCCATTAGCTAAGGTTAAGAATACCTCAGGTTAAGAATAGTTTCAGGTTAAGAACAGACCTCCAGAATGAATTAAGTTCTTAACCTGAGGTACTACTGTTAGGGCTTCTCTCAGCAGAATGAGCAGAAGAGCTCCTAAACGCTCCTCTGTAGTTTCAGAACCCACCTTATTTCAGTAATTTAAAGTTGTTTTAAACTTTTTTAAAAAAAAAAATTGTGTAATACTGTTTTTAATATTAATGTTGTATTTTAATTATTGTTTCCCCCTGGGACCTTAGGGTGAAGGGAAGGTGATTAATAACATCATCAAGCACATAAAATGCCTGTGGGGGATTTTAGCCCACCCTTCTCCCTGCTGTAACTTTCAATGCAAAAGGAATCTCTTCTTGCAAGGTGGAGAATTCAGTCATTGAACCATTGTCTGTGCTGTGCAGAGACACAATTTTGCCACTACCCTCAGAACTATCAAGCAGGGCAGCCACAGATGTGTTGACCAAAAAGAGGAGCTCTGGTTTGCATAAAATCTACATGTGCTGCTTTGTACCTAGAGATGCAGGCTTAGAAACAATTGCTATAATGTAAATAGAAACACATCTCACTCTGCTGAGGAAGACCGCAACCAGGTGAGCTGTGGGCCTGCCTTCCCAGGTGGCTGTCTGGTGATGGGTCACTTCTAGGTTCTGTTGCTTGCCCTTCCTGGGCTTATTTGTCTTTAAACTGGACTTAGACCAGAGCACTCTTCAAAAAGAAGTCTTCTTCTAATAGAGGACTGTCCTCTGTAAAGTAGGATGCAGAGCATCATGCCACAGACTGAAATTCAGACTAGTACAATTCACACTATTCACAGAGGTTATCAGAATGCCTTCTTTTTGTTATTAAAAACCAAGAAAGAAAGAAAGAAAGAGAGAGAGAGAGAGAGAGAGAGAGAAAGAAAGAAAGAAAGATGAAAGATAGATAGATGATAGATAGATAGATGATAGATAGATAGATGATAGATAGAGATAGATGATAGATAGAGAGATAGATAGATAGATGATAGATAGATAGATAGATAGATAGATAGATAGATAGATAGATAGATATAGATGATGATAGAGATGATAGATAGATGATAGATAGATAGATAGATAGATGATAGATAGATAGATAGATAGATAGATAGATAGATAGATAGATAGATAGATGATAGATAGATAGATAGATAGATAGATAGATAGTAGATAGATAGATAGATGATAGATATAATGATGATAGATGATAGAGATAGATATAGATATAGATAATGATGAGAGAGAGAGAGAAAGAGAGAGATTTGTTGCAGACACACACAAAATAGCTCCACTGCCAGGGAGGTGGGGGTGAGCTTGCTCCTCTTGTCCGGTTTCAGGGGGTTGACTTAGACACTGCGGCCCAGACCACCTGAAGCTCCCCTGCGTTTAGCCCAGCTGCGTGCTGCAAGGTGCACCGGAGAAAAAGCTCCATTGTGAGAAAGTAATAGGGCATAGCCCAATCTTGCCACAGAAATGAGCAAAATCAAAAGTGAGCCATTGCAAAAAGGCCATCCTCTGATGTGCTCAATTTTTCCCCCTGTGGATCCACACGCTACAGCTGGCAGGCAGAATCACTCACTTCATTGATCCCTGATGGCGCCGCAGCCAGAGGCGAATCCTGTTTTGGAACATCCAAGACTAAAGAGGCATTGGCCCCACATGAAATGATCAAGGAAAACATTTGGGTTTTATTTCATTGACATCTATTTTATTTTTCCATCTCAGCTGCATTTAAGTGTATGTGGAGCAGCAGGCAAGGAAGGTGCCGGATTGATAACAGGGGAAACTGGCGTCTTCCAGGCAGAAGGAGCATAGCTCAAGCAGGGCTCTGTGTCTTTGTGTGTGTTTTGCAATATATTCCACACAAGCGCAGCAGCACAATGCTGGGTGCAATATTCAGCTTCCAAGGAATCAGAGGTGGACTGTCTGTTGCATTGGCCACAGAACTTGGCACCCCCTTGGCAAGTTAGACACCTCCAGCTGTAGCAGTACAGCACAGGCTTCGCATTGTGAAAAGAGAAACCCAGATTCAATCATGGGCAGATCCAGTTGCAGAGAACTCAAGCAGTGGAGCTAGAAAAAGCCACAGGTGGAAGGTTTGGAGAGCTGCTGTCCGTCAGTGCGCCATGGCACCAAGCTAGGGGAACCAACAGTACGGCTCATTACAAGGCAGCTGTAGCTACAATTCTGCAGGTGAGAAAAAGGCCATTACAGAATGAATTTCACATAGTAGTGAATGCCAACTTTGGCAGGGAACTCCCTTAGTGATGATAGCTGAGTCATGCTGTCAGATCTGTTCCCTCAGGAAAAGACCACATTCCCTTAGAATAACCTGCTCAGGCCCAGCGGTGGATCTGCTACGAAACGAACGAAGCTTAAATTTCAGGGCCTCTAATCCCAGAGGGGCCCCAGAAGTGACGTTAGTCCACATTGCTTTAAATAATTTGTGTCTAGCAGACCCAATTTGAGTCACACAACTCAAATTGAATTTTTTGTGGTTGCATATATTTCAACAATCCCAGAGTCTGAGAGTCAGTAGAAGTGTAGAACAATCCTGGTTCTGAGGGGGCCCCCATGACAGTTCAAGCTCCAGGGTCCCAAAAATGTAGGTCCGTCACTGCTCATGTCAAAGTGGGTGGGGATGCCCCCTTTCCTCTAGCTCAACCAACAACCATAAAAACAAGGTAGATCCACTCACCTGGAGCACACCCACCACTCACCTGGAAGACACATTTTTCAGGGCTTATTCTGGGTTAAGTTCCACAGGGCTCAGGTCAACCAGGAACCAAAGCTGGGGCTTAAGACAGTGTAGCCCAGATGAACTGGAGACCTGGCAGACCCTAACTGCCCATCCTGACAGATCTAGAGTTAAGATTGCACCTTTCTTCTGCAAAGTAAGAAATTGTAGTTGATTAATCCAATAGATTAAGAACTATGGACAGCATAGCTGTCAACTTTTCCCTTTTCTTGTGAGGAATCCTATTTGGAATAAGGGAATTTCCCTTTAAAAAAGGAAGAAGTTGACAGCTATGATAGACAGCAAGCACCCATATTAGAATTGGTGTGTCCCTTTCTCATATTCAAGGGATGGCTTCTTGACATATATCTGTCTGCTTGACATATATCTGTCCATGCGCTCTGGTTTCTGTCATGGTGTTCCGTTGCACCCGAAGTGGTTTAGTCATGCTGGCCACATGACCCAGAAAGATGTCTGTGGACAAACGCCGGCTCCCTTGGCCTGAAGCGAGATGAGCGCCGCAACCCCATAGTCGCCTTTGACTGGACTTAACCGTCCAGGGGTCCTTTTTACCTTGATGAAGAAGAAGAAGAGAAGAGTTTGGATTTGATATCCCGCCTTTCACTCCCTTTAAGGAGTCTCAAAGCGGCTAACATTCTCCTTTCCCTTCCTCCCCCACAACAAACACTCTGTTAGGTGAGTGGGGCTGAGAGACTTCAGAGAAGTGTGACTGGCCCAAGGTCACCCAGCAGCTGCATGTGGAGGAGCGGAGACGCGAACCCGGTTCCCCAGATTACGAGACTGCCGCTCTTAAACCACTACAGCACACTGGCTCTCAGTGTGCATAATGCTGGGACTTTAATTAATCAAGCAATGGAGAAATTATTATTATTATTATTATTATTAATAATAATAATAATAATAATAATAGTCCTTTGATTTAGAGGCAGCCCTAAAATTTTGTACTGAAGCCTCAATACTGAAACCTTTTTGAAATGCTGAAAAACCTGTTGGATAATTTACAGTTTAATCAACAAAAGCTGCTACTTGTTGTCAGAAAAGAAAGCCTTCCTTTATACATCCAGCTTTGTTCCCTACTGTATTAACACGACAGAACTGCAACACACACACACACACACACACAAAAGCTTGTCTATAACTCACAGCACTGCTGATTAAACTTCACCTTCTCCAATTCAAATTGGCTTCCAGCGATTAATCAAGTTAAACTGCAATTTGATTGATTTTCTGATTAAAGCTTACAGCCCTAATTTTTAAGGCCACAAAGTTCAGTACCAACTTAAACTCAATCATTCCCTCAATCTCCGGTGTTCAGGGGTGCACAGTGACTTTGCATAGCCAAAACAGCACAAGCCAACACACAAAAGGGAGGTCTCAGTAGACTTGGAGAAATCTCAAGGTTTGCAAAATTATCCCCCCCCCCAAAAAAAAAATCTTTAGGAGAAACAGCCCTAAGGGATTGGTAACCCCAAAACCACCCAGTAAGAACTGAGAATGTTTAGTGCCCAAGGAATGCTGATTGGCTTTGCAGGGGAAAGAGGCCACAGAAAACTGGGGGAGGGGGGGCATCATGGCAGAAAGGGCCTGACTGGCACCATGAACAGAAGCATCTCACAGGGCAACCTTCAGTGCAGGTCTCACTTTTATACTTTTTAACCCTCTAAATTAATCAGAAACAGGCATGTGGGGCAGGGCACCTGCATGACCCAGATTTAGATGATGCTGAACAAGGGTTGTAGATCTGTGTGTGTAATTAAATTTTCTGTTTTACAATTTAAAATACTCATTTAAACATCCTTAATATATCAATGACTTCCCTTCTTCTCTTTCCATGGTTCATTTTGCAAATCATAAATCCCTGCATATTTTACCAAAACTAAACCATTCAGTATTCCATTATTGCATCCATCACACTGTTGAATTTATCTTAACGCTGCCAACGTTTTCAGGTGTACACAATTTCCCCCCATCTATTCAATAAACGTTTTCCAGTTATCGGCAGCGGCTCTTGTTTTTAATGCATCAGCAGCTTGGTTGCTAATCATGAATAGGAAGCTACAGGTCTCCGAAGTATCTCTTCCTTCATTTTTCCTGAGACATGTTGATTTCTTCCACAAGCAAACCGGTTATAAGGGAAGCATCCTTTCTCTACACCAGACAGTAGCTGTCAGAAAGATAAAATCTTCCAATGAGCTCAAGAGGAGGAAAGGCCAATCCTTCCTACTTATCCGGCTGTGATTTACATCAGGATAATTATATCTTCATTGCTGTGGGAAATTGACTCCCCCTCCAGGGAAATGTTACATGAGCATCAGAAGTTTCTTTCTTAGTTGTGCTTGTGGTTGTGTTGTGTGTGTGTGTTTTTAATTACTGTAAAATCTGCTGCTATAGCAGCAGGCCAATTGCTTCAGACTGGGACCAATCATGATTAATTCAAAAGAAAAGTTCCGCTGCAGTTTGGGGTTTCAGAAATGAAATTCATTATGCAAAAGTAATCTCACCAATTTTGATGGGCTTCTTCTAGGGACGGGATGGAGACACTCTCATTTTTTCCCCCTCCTTTTTTCTTTTTTGCACGAATGGAATGCCATTCTGACATTTTATCCCACTTCAGTACAAAATCCCTAAAATACACAAAAATCAAACGAAAAGCAGTACAATCAGATTGGGTCATAGTCAACATAGTTCTAAGCAGATTGTCCTGTAGGCACAAGGAATTCTCATTGCCCAATGGAACCATATTCCACCCAATGCTCTCTAAATCTATTCTGGAGCTTCCCCCAATCCTCTGGAGAATATCTGGGGACAGCATAGGGCATGTGCAGGTAGAGGAAAGTGGAGAAATCTCTTGTAGCTCCCAGGAACTCTTGTCTCTCCACTATCCATATTATTCAAAAGGATCCACAAGAACGTAGCTAGCTATAGCAGTGAGTGTATTATTACCACCATGGCGATGGTGATGATTAAAAAGTAGCCTCTTATTTAACTGTTGAGTATGTTGAATATATTGGGACGCAGGTGGCGCTGTGGGTTAAAGCCTCAGCGCCTAGGGCTTGCCGATCGAAAGGTCGGCGGTTCGAATCCCTGCGGCGGGGTGCGCTCCCGCTGCTCGGTCCCAGCGCCTGCCAACCTAGCAGTTCGAAAGCACCTCCGGGTGCAAGTAGATAAATAGGGACCGCTTACCAGCGGGAAGGTAAACGGCATTTCCGTGTGCAGCTCTGGCTCTGGCCAGAGCAGCGATGTCACGCTGGCCACGTGACCCGGAAGTGTCTCCAGACAGCGCTGGCCCCTGGCCTCTTAAGTGAGATGGGCGCACAACCCCAGAGTCTGTCAAGACTGGCCCGTACGAGCAGGGGTACCTTTACCTTTATGTTGAATATATGTTCTACAGAGAGACGTGGGTGGCGCTGTGGGTTAAACCACAGAGCCCAGGGCTTGTCTATCAGAAGGTCAGCGGTTCGAATACCCGCGACGGGGTGAGCTCCCGCTGCTCAGTCCCTGCTTCTGCCAACCTAGCAGTTCGAAACCATGTCAAAGTGCAAGTAGATGAATAGGTACCACTCTGACGGGAAGGTAAACGGTGTTTCCGTGCGCTGCTCTGGTTCCCCTTGAAGTGGCTTAGTCATGCTGGCCACATGACCCGGAAGCTGTACACCAGCTCCCTTGGCCAATAAAGTGAGATGAGTGTGCAACCCCAAAGTCGGTCACAACTGGACCTAATGGTCAGGGGTCCCTTTACCTTTATATGTTCTACAATCAAATAGTCAGTTAATGTTGCTTTGCAGGAGATGGCAGTTTTCAAATTCATGGCATTTCTGGATCACAATACTTGAGGAACATACTTAGCCAAGTGTTTTCATGAACCTTGAGTGTTCTCCAGGACCAGATAGGTTATTATATGTTCCCACCTTTCTTAATGTCAAAATATCATCCATCATGCCTCCAAGCTACTCAGCGATACCTGCTTTCAGCTACAAGAGGAGGCTGGTCGGCTGACCCATTCTAAAGCAGATCTTCATCAGATGATAGCAAGTATTAGATATGATTATCTGAACCTCCAAATAGACCTGTTCAGCATGGTCAGTATTACCTAGGAGTCATCTTCATGTCAGAACAGAACATGTGTATTGAATGTGTGTGCTCTGTATTGAAACCCGCAATGAATTTCCCTGTGCAGTCTTAAGGGAATGCCATATGGCCAGTATCTCTTGCAGCAAGAAAACAAAATACTAACGGAATAAATTAGACTGCATAAGAAATGTGCAGCTGATTCACTGGGAAACAGTTTTATGTTTAATGCCAATCAGTGCTGGGATTGGCCCTTTGGGTCACTGGGATTTCCCAGATTCAATCAATCAAGTCAGAGCTGCAATCGTCCGAAGGGAAATGTAATGTATGAACTCCCTCTGAGTAGGCTATGAGCCGCTGCAATGGGGAAATGAAAGAAACTACTTTGATTTTACCAAACTGAATATAAGGACACCGTCCATGCATGCAAATACAGCTCAGTTGGAAATTAGTTTTATTACAATGAAATCCATTAAAGTCAATTAAACAATGCCGGACTTTTCAAGGAAAGGAAGTCAAAGTAGCAATTCACATGTTGCTTTTTGACACAGTAAAGAGAGTCATCAGAGGAGATGATTTTGCTTTGTCAGTGCCACATGGCAAGTGTTCCTTAATAGTATGCCCCGGGGTGGTGGGAGCTGGTATTTAACTCAGAGCAGAGCCTGTAAGTTCTCCTCAAGCCTGTCCTGCTGTGTCAAACTCCAGCTGTTGCCATGTAGGGGCAAATACATCAGAAATATTCCCTGCATGGAAGCAAAGAGCTGAAAGCGTCTCGTGATGGCTTTGCCATACCAAAATATAACAAATGAGTCAGCCCACCCTTCTCAAAAGGCAAGCATCTGGATGCCAAAATTTAATGAAGGACACAAACAGACAAATTCAAAAAGGCCACTGTTTATTTCTGTTGACATATTACACAGGGGTGTAAGCACAGGGGTTTATTTATTGGTTAAATTTGTTAGTTGCTTTTTTATGTTTTTTAAGAAAATCTCCAAATAACTTGTCAAGATACAATACCAACAGATCAAATCAATGCCCATAAAGCAAGCAAACATTTCAATGTACAATGGACTGTACTAAATTCCTAAAATGTTCATCCAACAACACAGTAAGGAGAAGTCCTGCTCTCTGGGAGGAAGACAGGGAAATAAATTTACAAAATCAAAAATGCCCCGTGCACAGCAACTTTTGGTACTTAGGTATATTTGGTACAACCAAATACCTCTTGCCTTCATATCCAGCTCTTCTTCTAATGAAAGAACAGAGGGTTCCAAGATGTTTTCCATCAGACCAGACTCATAGCTGGTTTGATTCAGAATCCAGAATCCGGCACCTTCAGACTATGCCCCTTCTATATCTAGAAAGCACTTAGAGGTCTCAAGCCAAGTATACCCTCTGCTTTGTGGTGTCCAAACTTTTTTCAAAGAGGGCCAGATTTGATGAAGTGAAGGGCCGTGAGGGCTGACCGAAGGGCTGACCGAAATCACTGAAGTTTTTTAAAGGATTTTACCCCAGGAAATAAACTGCCACAGGGGCCGGATTAAACCGACCAGCAGGCCAGATTAGGCCCCCAAAATGGACTTTGGACATGCCTGGCAAGGGTTAGGAAATTGTATGACCATGATTTTTTTAAAAAATTAAGTTGCTTTTAAAAATAATGGGTTCTTCCAAACTCAGAGTAGACCCACTAAAATCAATGAACCTAAGTTAGTCATGTCCACCAATTTCAGTGGTTCTACTCTGCCATAGAACTAACACTGCATACAACTTTTTTTACAACACTGCATACAACAATTTTTATCGTTATCCTCCTATTTGTATCCCACCCATCATCTGCTGAGCTCAAGACAACATATGTGGATGTGGGTTATTAATAGATAAGCTCTCAGAACAAGTGACCCTATTTTATCTTCTTCATGGCACGGGAGGGTGTGTGAGAGAGAGAAGAGAAGAAGAGAGCAAGCCACCATGGAGTAATGAGTTGGCTTGAGTAGTGGTTAACTAGCCTTTGGCTAACACATTTCAGAATACCACCCCAATAGCAATGGTTCCCAAAGTGGGTGGTACCTCCCCCAAAAGATGGTGGGATTACCTAGGGGGACGCTAACAGGTGCAGGATATATAAATGACTATCAGACTTTAAGAACTACTCTCACTGGATCAAGTTACCAGTAATCCAGTGGTTTTCAACCAGTGTGTCGTGGCACCCTGGGGTGCCTTGGCTGATGGTCAGGGGTGCCGCGGACAACACTGGCCTCTGTCCCTCTTTCCTTCCCTCTGTCCTCTGATGCCCTCTCGCATCTCAAAGGCTTGCACAGCTGTTTGTCGCAGCAGCCCTGGCTACCATCTCCCCAGGAAAAGGCTGCCTCTGGGGCTGGCCAGGGGGTGCTGGTTGCCAGGACCTGAGGCGGCTCAGAAAACAGGGGTGGGGGGCTGCCAGCTCTGCAGGCAAGGGGTGACACAACTGGGCCCCTTGGCCCTACAGGGGTGCCGCAGAAAGAATGTGGTTGGTCAAGGGAGCCATGGACTCAAAATGGTTGAGTTAATCAATTATGTCGAATTAATTAAACTAAGTAGTTTTAATTCAATTTTGAGTACAGTGATACCTCTGGTTAAGAACTTAATTCGTTGTGGAGGTCCGTTCTTAACCTGAAACTGTTAACCTGAGATACCACTTTAGCTAATGGGGCCTCCTGCTGCCGACACCGCACGGTTTCTCTTCTCATCCTGAAGCAAAGTTCTTAATCCAAGGTACTATTCCTGAGTTAGCGGAGTCTGTAACCTGAAGCGTCTGTAACCTGTATTTGTGCAATTAATTAAATACCACTGTATTTGTGCAATTAATTGTTACTGTTTTGAATTTTATCGTGTTATTGACTTCCTCAGTGATTTATGCAAACTGCTATTCCGAATAATGCTTTTTATAGGGTGGAGTAGGCGTCACTGGGGATGAGTTTGAGAACCTCTGGATTAAATCCTCACTCCTTCAATGAAGAAAAGTTCCAGATCTGCACTCCATTAGCCTTCACCTCCACTAGGCCACCAGCAAAAATAACCCAGCAAATTTCACGGCAGACTGGAGATTTGAACTCTGATCACCTTAGCTGAAGTCTCTAAACGTTATGCCACACTGACCCTCCTTATGCCACTGTTGCTTTTCCTAGATTTGTGGCTCAGCTTGCAAACTGCTGCAAACAAGTTAATTTAGATTTTACATGATTTGGATTTAAAGAGGTCACTTATCAGCCACTTGTTGGTGTGAATGAGAACGGTGTTTTTCCCCCCAAACAAACAAACAAACCTTAAACACTTCTCTCCGCAGGCCAAAATGTCCCAAGGATGAACTAACACAGTCACAAAACTCTCTGTATAAGGAACAAAGAATGATAGCTCATTAAAGGCTGGACTGTGCTCCCCCATCCATTGCTGCAGTGAGGAATTGCCCACACATTCATTACTCACCATAGAGGCATGCCTAACTGCTCACCTCTCTGCAATTCCTTGATTAAACCTTGCAAATCATGTCAGTTACTATGGTAATGATCTTCCTTGCCCCTTAAACAGTGCTTAGAGTCTTCCCCCATTTACGCTGTTTTTTGCCAAGGGGTAGTTGGTCAGAATGGACAATAAACACACCAAAACCAACCCCCTCCCTCAGTCTCTCAGGACAGTTCAACACCACTTGTCCCCCCCCCCAAAAAAAAAAAACAACAACCTGTTTTTGTTTGATGAGCCAAGGCTGCAATCCTAAACACAAACTTACTGGTAATCATCTTTTACTGCTTTTGGTTTTATTGTATGAATTGATTTTAGTAATCATTATATTATATTGTTTTGTTTTATATGACAGCCAATCCCGGCCGCCTACAAGAAATAAAACACAATTAAAAACAGTGTCATAAAATAATAATTTCCAGCATTTTTTTTATATGCTTTGGGTTTACTTTTGAAAGAAAAACAGGATAAACATTTCTGAATGGATGTATAAACAAATAAGCAAAAACAGTCCCCAGTGGACACAGTTGGACTTACTTCTGAGTAAACAGGCACAGGACTGCAGAAGTTCTTGAACCTAGTACAGAAAGAAATCTGATATTGTTGTTGTTGTTCCCAAACCACTGTCCTGTTTATTAAGAGAACAACAGCTTTCTCAGGATAAAGGCTCACTGCCGATACCAAGAAAATGCTTCTCTTTTGCATGGGAGAAGATCAAAAACTCACTCAGGCAGAATCCTGGTTTGCTCTCAAGATTATTATGGCAACTAATGAAAGAAGCTGATTTCCTGCCTTAAACAATTAAGAAATCAGCTGCCTTTGGTTACCCCTAACAACTTACAGAGCCAAGGAGATTACTAAGCAAACAGCCTGCCCAGCTTCAGACACCACAGCCAAGGGGAATGCTAGATATGACCTCAATTCCCAGGGAGTCACTTCCCCTGCAGTTTTAAGGGCTGCTGGGAATTTAAAGTTTAAAAGATCTTTAAAGATGGGTTTGGCTAATTGGGGTTCAATTCACACGCAGCATCACCAGACACCAGTCCATTTAGACTGGCCACAGTGTCCTGTTTTTCAGAGCAGTCCGTCGGTCTGAAGGGCTTCCCAGTTCAAGTCTGGTTTAAAGATAAAAGAGGCAGTAGGAGGGGCTTTGCAGCTGCCCACCCAGAGTTGGCACCTGGACAACTGGCCGCAGCCTTCGCCAATATGGTGAGATGTCCTGAGGCCGCATATGCACTATACCTTTAAATCACATTCAAAGCACAGTCTCTCCCTCAAATAACTATGGGCACTGTGCATAGTTTGTTGAGGGTTGCTAGGAATTGTTAACTCTGTTGGGGGTACAATGCCCGGAACTATTTATGGGAAAATGTACTTTGAATGTGCTTTAAAGGTACTGTATAATATGTACACAGGGACGCAGGTGGCGCTGTGGGTTAAAGCCTCAGCGCCTAGGACTTGCCGATCGAAAGGTCGGCGGTTCGAATCCCTGCGGCGGGGTGCGCTCCCGCTGCTCGGTCCCAGCGCCTGCCAACCTAGCAGTTCGAAAGCACCTCCGGGTGCAAGTAGATAAATAGGGACCGCTTACCAGCGGGAAGGTAAACGGCGTTTCCGTGTGCGGCTCTGGCTCGCCAGAGCAGCGATGTCACGCTGGCCACGTGACCCGGAAGTGTCTCCGGACAGCACTGGCCTCTTAAGTGAGATGGGCGCACAACCCCAGAGTCTGTCAAGACTGGCCCGTACGGGCAGGGGTACCTTTACCTTTACCTTTATAATATGTACACAGCCATTATTTCTATTTAAATGATAGCGATTAGTTCTAAAGTTTGCAAGTTTTATGCTAATCTCTACCGTTTTGGGGACATGCATTTCTGCTGGGAGGGAGGTGCTGCAACAGGTGGACAGCCTAGTCCTGTTCAAAAGAAGGGGACTCACACAAGAGACCTGGTTCCTCCCCGCCCCCCAGCCAGTCTGCAAATTGATGACATTGGTCTAAATTTAGACTGCAAACTATGCTTGGCAGTAACTTTTCTGTATAGTTGTCTGTATAGTTAAAGCTATGGTTTTCCCAGTAGTGATGTATGGAAGTGAGAGCTGCATCATAAAGAAGGCTGATTGCCGAAGTATCGATGCTTTTGAATTATGGTGCTGGAGGAGACTCTTGAGAGTCCCATGGACTGCAAGAAGATCAAACCTCTCCATTCTGAAGGAAATCAGCCCTGAGGGCTCACTGGAAGGACAGATCCTGAAGCTGAGGCTCCAATACTTTGGCCACCTCATGAGAAGAGAAGACTCCCTGGAAAAGACCCTGATGTTGGGAAAGATGGAGAGCACAAGGAGAAGGGGACGACAGAGGACGAGATGGCTGGACAGTGTTCTCAAAGCTACGAACATGAGTTTGACCAAACTGTGGGAGGCAGTGGAAGACAGGAGTGCCTTGCATGCTCTGGTCCATGGGGTCATGAATAGTTGGACACGACTAAACGACTAAACAAGAACAAATTCTCTAGTCACATGATGTGCAGTGAGACTGCAGAGTACACTTCAGGAGACCTGGGTTCAAATGTCATATCAAACCTGTTGCTTGTCAGAAGACCTTGGACCAGTTGCTCTCTCTTAGTCAAAGCCCACTTTACAGAGTTGCTGTGAGGATTTAAACATTGGGGTGGGGGAAGCTCCATGGAACAACAGCAAGATATAAATGTACAAAGCAAATTTAGTATATATTTAGGAAATGTTTTTTGTCTATTTGTAATGCATTTGGACACCCTTTGAAATATCATAATCATATTTTGCATGGGGGTTTCTGAGACCAATAAGCAATGGTTTTTTTTATCTGTATTTGGATACAAGTGCATCCCATTTTGAACCAAGACAGGGTACTGAACCTTTCAAAGCTGTACTGGTTTTAACCACTGATTTCAAAACTGAAATGGATTTTTTGTTTGTTTGTTTGTTTGTTTGTTTCCTTAGCATTCCTGAGCAACAGCAATACAAGTCTGCTGCACAATAATAATCCCACTTGCGATTTGATGTTGCATCTGTTTTCCACATAATAAACCTGCTTGCCCACTTTCCCCACAAGCTCCTTTAGCCCATCTTAACTCTTTCTCTCCTCTGCATCTTCTTGGGAACATTTTCAGCATTGCACAGTTGTTTATTTAGCAAGCCTTTAGTGCTTTAGTGGATACCATTTGGAATGGATATTTACCTTCTTTCTCAAGTCCTGACTCAAGAGAAGAGTGGATCATTTTACCTTGTCTTTACTTTGGGTGTTCTGCCAGTTTGGGGCAAGACCAAAACTGATGTTTTCTTTCCCCCACTCCTCTAAATAGCTTGGTTACCCTCCTCCTCTCCTGCCCCCACAAATGCACAGACTTTAGAATTTTGGTTTGACACATTCAACTGACAACTTTTTAAAAAACCAAAACCCTCTGCAAAACCCTCTTTCAAAAAGGGCTACAGGATGCTGAGCAAGACTGAAGGGTGCATTTACTGTACTAGAGAATGTTGTTACAACATCTGATGTGGATTCTTGATGTCACACAAACCCTTGCTCCAGTTACTGGTAATTCCTATCGTCCAAAAAATGGGTGCCTGCACCTGAAACGCAACTGCACGGTTCTCAAAGGATTACATGGTGGAAATAATAATTCCAAAAGTGTTGCTTGCTTTGCTGTGTTATAGCAGCCTTTCAGGCAGCAGTGAATGCTTTTTAGCCACTTGCCCATCAAGTCTGTGAATGTATGCCTTTCTGACTGTTACTGTGCTACTGACTGGAGACAACAAGCCCTACATGGGAATGATCCAGTACAGATATGGCACTTACAGGAAAACTTCCACCTCACCTCAAAGCAACCAACTTTGTTTCAATAATGGTAGCCCACTGCCACTCATTAAATGTATGGAAACCAGACTATGCCTACAGAAGGGATAATGAACAAGTGAAAGGGGCCATAGGCAATGGGGGCTGGTTGGTCCATTAGGACTATTGGGGTGCTGCCCCACCAACCTCAGTCTACTCTCAACTAGCCCCCACTTATTAACTGTTGTTGTTGTTTGGTCGTTTAGTCGTGTCCGACTCTTCGTGACCCCATGGACCAGAGCACGCCAGGCACTCCTGTCTTCCACTGGCTCCTGCAGTTTGGTCAAACTCATGCTGGTAGCTTCGAGAACACTGTCCAACCATCTCGTCCTCTGTCGTCCCCTTCTCCTTGTGCCCTCCATCTTTCCCAACATCAGGGTCTTTTCCAGGGAGTCTTCTCTTCTCATGAGGTGGCCAAAGAATTGGAGCCTCAGCTTCAGGATCTGTCCTTCCAGTGAGCCCTCAGGGCTGATTTCCTTCAGAATGGAGAGGTTTGATCTTCTGGCAGTCCATGGGACTCTCAAGAGTCTCCTCCAGCACCATAATTCAAAAGCATCGATTCTTCGGTGATCAACCTTCTTTATGGTCCAGCTCTCACTTCCATACATCACTACTGGGAAAACCATAGCCACTTATTAACTACTGGGGCTAATATTAGAAGCTGGTATACTAAAGTTTGGGATATTGCTCTTCTGGAGAAATTAACAGGCAAATTAAGAGTTACCAGGGGCCATTTCAGTTCACTTTTATTTCATTTGTAGATAAAGAGGAACACAGTCTAGAACCCCCTCTTGCTTATGAGTGGATTTGGTCAAGGAATTACATATAGCATAAACTTGATGTTGTGATTATGTGGCCACCTTGCAGCCCTCAGTAAAACTTTCAGAACTACTATACACCTGTGGTTTTTGCATTCTTACATATGCTTCACAGTTTATTTTGTATACGGATAAGGACAACTGCTGGTTTGACGATATCCTGGAGCTGAGAACCGTTTTGTAGATCAGAAAAGCTAATTAAAAATATACTGAAACCAGGTGATGCCTGCAGAAGGGATAGAGATCCAGCAGGAGAAGACCTCAACGTGGAGGAGGGGGGCGGGACAAAACCAGAGTTAGTTGACTGCCTGTCATTGGCTCCAGCTCCACCTATCATTTGATCTCCCCAACCTTTGCCCAATCATTCTCATTGCTCAACATGAGCCGCTGGCCATAGGTCTGTGGTGGAACATCTGTTCCGCATACAGAAGGCCACAGGTTAAATCCTAGACATCCCCAGGTAGGATGCCTGGAGCCTTGGGGAGCTGCTGCCTATCAGGGTAAATTATACTGGTCTGACTTCCTAAGTTTCTAAGCCCCTGGTGTTCTCTAAGAAAGCCTATCCAGTCTCACTAGCCGAGGTATAGGCAAACTCCGGCCCTCCAGATGTTTGGGACTATAGTTCCCATCATCCCTGACCACTGGTCCTGTTAGCAAGGGTATGATGGGAATTTTAGTCCCAAACATCTGGAGGGCCAGAATTTGCCTATGCCTGCACTAGCCCCTGGAGAAGGGCAGACTTGTGACCCAGCAAGGGGAGCTGGCCGAGAGAAGCAGTGGTTGCCCGAGACTTGCAAAGCAAAGCGAAACCTTTCACAGGCTGCCCTGCTTCGAACCCGGAGCAGATGCAAACAGACTGTCAGAAAATGATTGATCAACCTCGTGTGCAATTCACCCGACAGGGATCAGAAGGAGAAAAACTTCAGCAGAGCCACGTAATGTGAGTTAATGAAATCATATTTAACTAAGGGTGTGTATTTAGACTTGATCTTACCTTGGTGACTTAGCCATTAGTAGGAATTCATTGTTTACTTTCAGGATTCTTATCAGGACTTAGCCTGTATTTGCACGTGATTCCTCCTCCTCCTCCTCCTCCAGCTCCCACCACCCCCTGCAAGAAAAGAAAAAGAGGGAGGGAAGGAAGGAGAGAAGAAAGTATTGCTCAACATGATGCATCTACTCTAGCTCAGAAATAAATGAAAACACAGCACGATCACGGCAGGCAGCTAAGCACAATTATCTAATCTGTTTAAAATGGTTATGATTTCTTTGCTGTTTGAAGCTGCTTCGTGGTTCCCGCCTTAGGAAAAGTGATAACAACCGTAGTCAAAGCGGAGCGTTAAGTTTGGCGAGTCCCCGCAAATGACAAAGGGGCAAGGGCGGCAGGCTAGAAATTTAGAGGATGTTATGACTTATGCAGACCAATTTGTCTACCCTGTTGGGTTTTGCCCTTCATTTGGATCTCCTAGATTCTAATGGATTACAAAAAGGGCAAAATCACAGAGAACTGAACCCTTCAAAGGAGGTTTTGGGGCAAATTTATGCAACAGAGGTCTGCCTCTGGTGAGTGGAGATGGACAAATCTGTCACTTTTGGTTTCTCCTGAACTTCTTACCTCTTCCGACTTGAGTTTAACTGGCCACATTTCTGCATTAGTTTGTTTTTTAAAATTTGTTAGCATTTTGATGTGAATTTCTCCCATTTTTCCCATTTCAATACACTTTGTATCCCATTTTCGCCAACTTGTGTACTTTTATGAACACTTTTCCTCCAGTATGTATGCCGCTGCTTTTCATAGGCACATTTCGGTTGGGGAACCTGCATCAGAAAGTTTGGAGAAGTTTGCAAATTTCAAAGGGCATCTGCATTTCAATGCACACATTGTTTCTGGAGGTGTGAATTAGGTAAGTTTGCATTGAAATGTGAACTAAATTGAATTCTTCTCCTCTCTACCCACCCCACCCCCCCAAATCCTTACTGGCTACTAGCCAAAGTAGCTTTATGCAGCCCCTGGGATCAGAGGCAATATGCCAATGAAGACCAATTACTAGGGAGCTGCAGGTGGAAAAGCTGTGGTCTTCAGGTGCTGCCTGTGGACTTTTCATAGACAATCGTTTGACTGCTGAGTGAAATTGGGTAGGAGACTACGGGGCCTGTTGATCTGTTCCAGCAGGGTTCCTGTGGTCTTAAAATAAAAATTTTGAAATATTGGCGACTAAAGAGGCTTGGGGGAAATAGAAAAGTCTTCATCCAGTTCACCAGTCAAAGCTCCCTGGGGAATGAATTCCACCAGAGAGCCACCATCATGCTTGCGGTGTAGAGCAACCCCTAGTGGCAACCAGCACCAATCAGAGCAGCACACTGCTGTCACATGGGTTAAAATATGGCCAACCAAAGGACACTATACCTTGGGCTCCCTCAATGGGGTTAGAGCAGCCTTTCTCAACCTGCGGGTCCCCAGATGTTGCTGAACTACAACTCCCATCACCCCTAGCTAGCAAGGCCAGAGCTCAGGGATGATGGGAGTTGTAGTCCAACAACATCTGGGAACCCACAGGTTGAGAACTGCTGGGTTAGAGAGTTGAATGGTTTTGTTATATATATAATTATAAGCAGTATACAAATTCTTTTAAATAAATAAACGAATAAGCCCAGGTAACATATTGTGCTTATTAACAGGGTTCCATACAGCTCTCTGGCCAGGTTATAAAAATGCAAGTCTGCAGCCAAATCCTTAGTCAAGGAAGGAAAACAGGGCAGGGGAAGTCCGAAGGTTCCCATGTTGTTAAGTGTGGGGGTAGCACACTTGTACACCCCCAAATCACAACACACAGGGCCTGAGCCTTGGCATGTGGGACTAGCATGATGGAGCCGTACTGGTCCACATAGGAACCAACATCTAGGGCTGAGGTCCCTTCGGGCCCCACAATAAAATATTTGAGGGGGCTGGGCCCTCCCAAAATTGATGGACCTTGCCATTCAAATGGTATGCATGCACCGTGTATTGTGATCGATTATGCAAGGCGAGGTTTACCTGCCCCCCCCCACAAATATTTTATTCAAGATGGCACCCTTGCTGGTAAAGGTAAAGGGACCCCTGACCATTAGGTGCAGTCATGGCTGACTCTGGGGTTGCGGCACTCATCTCGCTTTATTGGCCGAGGGAGCCAGCATACAGCTTCTGGGTCATGTGGCCAGCATGACTAAGCCGCTTCTGGCGAACCAGAGCAGCGCACGGAAACGCCGTTTACCTTCCCACCGGAGTGGTACGTATTCATCTACTTGCACTTTGATGTGCTTTCGAACTGCTAGGTTGGCAGGAGCAGGGACCGAGCAACGGGAGCTCACCCCGTCGTGGGGATTCGAACCGCCGACCTTCTGATCGGCAAGTCCTAGGCTCTGTGGTTTAACCCACAGCGCCATGCGCGTCCCCTACCCTTGCTGGTACAGCAGCTGTTTGAGTGCAGAAGCTTCAATCCCCAGCTTCTCCAGGTAGGGCTAGAAGGGACTCGTGCCTTAAACCCTAGAGAGCTGCCAGTGTAGACAAGACTGAGCTATATGGACCAGTGGTCTGATCCAACAGCATTAGGCATATTGCACAGAATTTCCCTCTGTTTTCTGCCTCACCCACCCAATCTCAAGCAGGATATGGATGAAGAGCTGGAAATTCTGTGGGAATCCTGCTGGCAGCAGGGCTTTCGGACACAATTCTCATGGGTTTCATGTTGCCCGTCCTTTGTGCATGCTCAATTACACCTGAGTTTCATACTGAAGAGGCTCGCTCGTAAGTCTGCGGCTGGTCCCAAGAGAATTGTATGATCCTGTTTCTCTTGCCTGAAATGTCAGGGCCATGTGTTCATAGTTCACATCTCCTTTGCTAACAAACCTCTTGGATGTGGAGTCGTGCGCTGCACAAACGATACAAACAAGAGTCCGCAATGATAAACACAAACACAGAGGATAAAGGAAACTCAAACACAAAACACGAGGGAAAGAATCTTTTCTCTGCCAACAATGAACGGACGGCCTGACCTATGCAAGGGGACATGTGGAGGAAAATTCCAGTGGATGGCTTAGGAAAACGGACTCAACAGCAGAGTTTTGTTCATAACTTCTTGATTCTATCTCCTCCAAACACTTGAATTCTAAGCTTCATCCTCTTCAAGTTACTTTGAAATTCTGAGATGATTCTAATTTTAGTAGCTTAATCCAGCCAAAGGTATGTCTTTCAGATGTGACATATCTGGAATTCAGATTTTTAATGATATATATATATATATATATATATATATATATATATATATACACACACACACACACACACACACACACACACACACACACATATACAGTGGTACCTTGGGTTACATACGCTTCAGGTTACATACACTTCAGGTTACAGACTCCGCTAACCCAGAAATATTACCTCGGGGTAAGAACTTTGCTTCAGGATGAGAACAGAAATCGTGCTCCGGCGGCGCAGCAGCAGCAGGAGGCCCCATTAGCTAAAGTGGTGCTTCAGGTTAAGAACAATTTCAGGTTAAGAACGGACCTCCGGAATGAATTCAATACTTAACCTGAGTTACCACTGTGTGTGTGCGTGTGTGTGTGTGTGTGTGTGTGTGTGTGTATATATATATATAACTGCTTTAGGTTTGCTAGCATCTTTCCAACTTTCTGCAGTTGGAGAGGCATCAAATATGAAAACTCGCAGGCTGTCCCCTATCAAAGACAGCATATAGCGTGACATACCAAGTGTACTAAATACCATTGCATGTCATCTATCAATCAATGTCAAATAAGTGGAATGATATGCGTGTTTACTTGGAGGTAAGCCCCATGGAGTGTAAAGGGACCTAATTTCCCAGTTGAATGAGAATAGGGCAACAGCTTAAATGCTATGGTATGTTAGTTCTCAGCAAGCAGATGATAAACGATCAGCTTATGAAATAAAATCTAACTATAAAATATTCTGTGAGTGCCCGGCTAATATTTATTTCTTCATTTATTTCCCTTACCTTCCTAACCCAATCGCTCAACCCAGTTGGGTTCCCAAGCTGGCTATTCTTTGAGTATTTGAACACACAGATGCTATTGATCAGAATTCACAGAGAACTTTGGGGAACAAATCTGCTTCACTTCAAGTTAAAATACTTGCATAATGGGGTGGTAGTCAACTGTGTTTTACTTAGAGTAGACCCATTGAAATGCATGTATGTGATTACTGCTTCTTAACTGCGGAGACAGAGCAGAGGCATACTTACTGAACTCAAGGGAGCCTGCTTCAGAATAGGCATGGGATTGCACTTATAGCTCTTTAGGATCTTTCAGAATGATGTACGCCAAACAGCAGCAGCAGAGAATAGAGCATACACTTCAGAAGGATCGCGAAAACAAGGCAGAATGATGTTACCTGACAAAGAAAAAGATGAATATTGTCTTTAGGCAGACACGCCCTCGAGGGTGTTATCACTCATAAATCAGAAGATAAATCAAATGAATTGCGTGTGCCAGAAGCTGTCAATCACTGCCAGCGAAAATTCTACTGTTACTTGCCAAGTGAAATTCAGAAAGCCAAGGCAGAGAAAAAGAGAGGGGGAAAGAAGGGGCAGATATTCATGCCACCATGCTGAACACAGCTTGCAGTTTGAACCGTCAGTGGTAATGCTCCTACATCATCAGGGTTTGCCCTTGCTTAGAGGCAGTTCAGTATGCATTTTGTATTGTGTTTGTCTGCTTTTCTTGCTTGTTTTGAAAACTTTTTAATGGCTATTTTAATTGCACTGCTCACCCCTCGAAGGATATCAGTGTACAAATGTATTAAATTGAATGAAATGAGCTGGAAGTTCACCTGTGCTGGGAAAGAGGGAGTGGCTCAGGAAGGCAGGTGTGTGAAGTGCCAGACAAATCAATCACACCCCCATATAACTGTCTTTTTTAAAGGGAAAATGTGAACAAACTGAGGATTCATCTCTTGGAGGTGGGCTCGCTGTGATAACTGGAAGTGCAACCCCCATTTTCTGAGGCATATTCTTTTATCAAATTGTGTTGGTTACAGACGGGTGAGGCTGCGTTAATTCTGTGGTGCGCTTTTCTAACTTGTACTGAAGTAATCTAGAGCCTGCTGTAAAAGCTGGATTCTGTGCACTGAATAAATTCTCTGCACTGAATAAATTATGCAGATTAGATGATACTTGCCTATTCATCTTTCCTTCGCATAATGTATTCTGCTCTGGGCATCACAAAGAGATGGAACAATGACTTACAGAGCACAGAAACCTCACTGAGTGATCCCATAAATCCTAGAAGTCTTTTCAAGGGCTAAAGATGGGGTGCACACACATATTAGTTAAAGCAGGGGTGCAGTAGCTTTTTCAGACCAGGGGCCTCATTCATTTCTGAGCAGCCTCCCAGGGGCCACATGTGAGTGGTGGGCAGGGCCAAAGGAAAAGGGGGAGGAGCAATTGGTGTAAATTTCACCTTTGCACAGTAGGCCAGTTTCTACCTGCACTCAGATGCCCCTCTCTATCTACCCAGGCAAGAAAGAGTGCTAGGATACATTCCAGCCAGGCAAAAATATATATATACAGGAGGGTGCAAAACAGGTCCGGTGAGATGATTAGCTTGGAGAAAGTGGGTGTGGCTAAGAAAGAGGTGTGGCCTGGAAAGAGTCATAAGACCCAGATGGAGACGCCTGAAAGGTAGAATTTGGCTCCTGAGCCTCAGGTCACACACCTGAGGTTAAAGCCTATTTCTGCAGCCATGTGGACTAGAAACCTATTTTCTAGAAACAAATAGAAGCCGGGGTCCTCAGGATGTTGAGTGTCAGATCCGGCGATAAATGCTGCACCTGCAGATTTCCTGTGGTTGCCAGAGCGGTTGTATGTCACTACCGTGTCCTGTCCGTGAACGTTCCTGCAAATGACCTCCAGTTGCTCAGTGTCTATGGTTAAAATGCTGAGTCACTCACCCCATACAGGCCACTGGTCTCACCCATTCATCATGGCAAACTAGCACTAGAGATCTACCTTCAGCATCTATTTTATTTACACATGCCTCCCCTCCCAATTTAGCCATCAAAGAGCCATTATCCGGGGCTAGTCAAACAAATCGTCAGGTCATTGATGTACCTGACTTTGTGGAACATCTGGGAATGTGTATTTGGGAAGAGATACAAGCGCCTTTAGGAACATTTTGAAGTTAGCTGGCAAATCAGCTCCCCCAGTCAAAAGATATCTCCCATTACAGATGATATAATGACTTTTGGTTTGCTTAAAGCCGAGGAAACATTGACACAGCGATTAAGAGGGGGGAGGGGGAATAAGTTGTGGAGGGGCAAGGGGGGGGGAGGAACAGAGAGAAAAAGAGAGAGAGAGAGAGTTACTTTATACCACCTGAATTCTGGTTGTTCCTGGGGCCTAGACCCTCGTCTTATTTGAGGAAAGATTAGCTTGACAAATTGGATAAACATTTTATGCATGACAGGACGCTGATGGAGAGCCCGTTCTGCAAGCACACCTGTTGGTAGTTTGCTTAGCGTGTGACCAAGGTGTTCAGCTAGCCCTAAGTCCTCCCATGTTGCTCTGTTTACTGTTGGACAGGTATGGGCAGATCCGAGCTCTAGGCCTTAGTAACAGTTGCTGCAATCTTTTGCCAGTTACTTTAAAAAAAAACAAAAAAAAACACCTCATTTTTTAAAACTAGACTAGGCCACAGAAGTTTTCTTTTAAGGAGGACTGCTGTCCAAGAAGCAGAGAAAATTGCAAAGACAATAATAATCGTAATGTAATGACATTTGCCACCTCCCAGGGGCCTGGGGGTTTGGCTACTCGCATGTATATTATCCTCCTGAGAAGACCTTTGGCGTTTGGCCATTCTGACACTTAACAAAAGAACGATTCCGTAATTAATTTATGGGATTCGCTGCCACAAGATGTGGCGATATCCACCAATTGAGACGGCTTTAAAAGGGGATTAAACAAGTAAAACGAGGAGTATAGAGCTATCCATGACTACCCCTCATGATGGCTCCAGAATTCGAAGCATTATCCCTCTGAATACTTGGAATACACCAGTGTGACAAGTCTGTTACCTTCATCTCTTCTCTGCATACTTCCCAGAGGCCTCTGATTGGCCACTGTGGGGAAAAGGATGCTGGACTAGGTGGACCACTGCATTGCTTGGATCCATCGGGAATCTTCTTATATTCTTACAAATTGGATGGAGTGCTTTCACTGACTTATTTGAGTGACTTTGATGCTGCTTTTTAAGATCATATCCTTCCAAAGAAATGCTCTCCCTATGGAGTTTTGCTCGAGCCAACCAACTGTTTGGTTTAACATCTTGAGTTAAGGACCTTCCATGTTCACTCAAGCTCCAAAATGCTGGACAATTGCATGTGCCAGTGGTCACACCCTTCACATATGCATTAATTAGACACAGGGCATACCCCGTAACTGGTTGTGCTCTTTTATCTCTGGTCGGGGACAGAGGGTGGCACTAGGGAGGGAAATGTCATCGCGCCACTCCTTGGTGTGTGGAGTGCCTCAGGGCGCAATTCTCTCCCCGATGCTTTTTAACATCTTTATGCGCCCCCTTGCCCAGATTATCCGGAGCTTTGGGCTGGGCTGTCACCAATATGCTGATGACACTCAGCTCTATCTGCTGATGGATGGCCACACTGACTCGACCCCGAACACACTGACCAGATGCTTGGAAGCTGTGGCTGGATGGTTTCGTGGGAGCCGATTGAAACTAAATCCTATGGCTAGGTCGGGATGGCATGGGGATGAGGGACCAACTCCCTTCTCTTGCGGGGGCCCAATTAGTGCCATTGCCTTCCGTTAAGAGTTTGGGTGTAATCCTTGACGCCTCCCTTTCCATGGAGGCGCAGGTTACAGCAACAGCCAAGGCGACATTTTTCCACCTTCGCCGCATCAAGCAGTTGGTCCCTTACCTTTCCCGCCCCGACTTGGCCACAGTGATCCATGCGACGGTCATCTCCAGGCTTGACTACTGTAATTCGCTCTATGCAGGGCTGCCCTTGAAGCTGTCCCAGAAACTCCAGCGGGTACAGAATGCTGCAGCGAGGCTCCTCACGGGGTCTCTGCCATGGGAGCATATTCACCCAGTGCTTTTCAAGCTGCACTGGCTCCCAGTGGAGTACAGGGTCAGATTTAAGGTGCTGCTTTTGACCTTTAAAGCCCTTCACAGCCTAGGACCCTCGTACCTACAGGACCGCCTCTCCCGGTATGCCCCACGGAGAGCCTCAAGGTCCATAAATAGCAACACCTTAGTGGTCCCGGGCCCTAAGGAAGTTAGATTGGCTTCAACCAGAGCCAGGGCCTTTTCAACTCTGGCTCCGGCCTGGTGGAACGCTCTGCCTCATGAGACCAGGGCCCTGCAGGATCTGATTTCTTTCCGCAGGGCCTGTAAGACAGAGTTGTTCCGCTTGGCCTTTGGCTTGGAGCCAATTTGATTCCCTCCCTCCCTCTCTCTCTCTCTCTCTCTTTTTCTTTCTTTTCCTTCTCCTCCTGCGATGAGGCTACATTTTAATATTTTAATGTTCCATTATTTTAATGTTGTATTTTATTTTTGTTTTTAAGTTGTAATCATTCTTCTTGTTTTTATTATTGTTTGTAAGCCGCTCTGAGCCCGGCCTTGGCTGGGGAGGGCGGGATATAAATAAATATTATTATTATTATTATTATTAATGATATGGGGACGCGGGTGGCGCTGTGGGCTAAACCACAGAGCCTAGGGCTTGCCGATCAGAAGGTTGGCAGTTTGAATCCCCGCCATGGGGTGAGCTCCTGTTGCTCGGTTGAGGCATCTAATCATAAGCCTGCATTTTTATCAAAGCTTATATTTTTGATCAGGGCCTGTATATTAAAATGAGCTTAAAGATTTTCAAATGTTAAATGCCAGGCAGAAGACCAGCTGCCTAAGAACCTTGGCAAGATGTTTATCCTCCTGGACAAGGGGGCCCCCTGATTTACAGCAGAAAACAATTCTCAAAGTCGTAAAAAGGGAATTACAGGCTGAGAGCGAGGACACTGACCTTGCATGTTGCAAAGTACAATTAAGCTGTAAGAGTGGTTAAATTAAGAGTTGGTAAATAGTAAAATAAAACCATGTGCCTCCCATTAAACTTGAGCCATATTTTCCTAAGGTTAAAAGGCCAAGAGCATCTGGCTGGCAGAAAGGAAGAGAGTATTTTGGGAAGTCTTTTTCTAAAGTTGTTTCTTTCTTAAACTGAGATCCTTTTAAGATTTCTTTTCCTTTTAAAAGGTTATTTATGTTATGTATTAAATATATTGGCTTAAATGTAATTATGCAAAGGATTTAGAAGCTAAGAAATGTTAAATCCTTATGCTAGATTCTTATTTCATATAGTTGGAAGAGACCACAGGGGCCATCAGCCCAGCCCCCCCTGCCAAGCAGGAAACATCATTAGAGCACACATATGGTTGTCAGGCCTTTGTTTAAAGACCTCCAAAAGAAGGAGATCTTTCAATGATGATGTGAACTCAAGATCCTTGACATCTGTTTAAGATAAAAATTTAAGATTAACCATTTGTTTTGGAGGGCAATAGGGCAAGGAGGGCAAGAGGTGAGCTGGTAATTAAGGTTCCTTGTTGAGACACATGTAAGATATATTACTACTTATTTGTCATTTATAGATAGAAGAATATATATCTTTTTGTTTCCCGTAAAAGGGCAAGAGGAAATGGGTGTATCTTTTGTGATTGGTTCTAGCAAACAGCCAATAGGAATTTCAACCAGGCTGATTGGACAGAGGCAGCCACAGGAGGAGCAAGGGGGCTGGATTAAGGAAATATAAGTGCTGGCCAGAATGGCAGGAGGCCAGGCCAGAGCTTGGTAACCATATACCACTGTGCCTCTCATTTATTTGTCTGACAAATAAATTATTATTTTAATTTCTCTATTGCTGCGTTGAATATTTCATTCCAGCTAAGCATTAACCACAAGCAGGGTGCTACACGGTCCCTGCTCCTGCCAACCTAGCAGTTCGAAAGCACGTCAAAGTGCAAGTAGATAAATAGGAAGGTAAACGGCGTTTCCATGCACTGCTCTGGTTCGCCAGAAGTGGCTTAGTCATGCTGGCCACCTGACCCAGAAGCTGTACGCTGGCTCCCTCAGCCAGTAAAGCGAGATGAGCGCCGCAACCCCAGAATCGGTCAGAACTGGACCTAATGGTCAGGGGCCCCTTTACCTTAATAATATGATAGGATGTACTGTGCCTAATTCTACCTTCCCTGCTACCTTGAAGCTGGACAGAAGTCAGTGTAAGAGTGGTGGACCTAAATCCCAGATTTTTCTATTCCCTGTCATACATACTTAGCTCCAGTCCGTGCAACTGAAGCTATTGTTTATTTACGTTAGCCCTAGTGATCAGAAAGTGCAAAAAGACTGCCCAAGCAAGAGCAGGAATGGGATGCTATCAAAGAGGTTCATCAGCTTTCAGAAGTAGTTGGCCTCTTACATCCTGGCCTCCGGGCATGATTAGGCACAGAGAGTTGTTCCTACAATGTAATCCCCCGACCTTGTGTTTCATTAGTTGAGTGTGCAGTCACTCAATATTCTGCTGGGGGGATTTAAATTTGACTGAATCATTTTACAGAGCTAGATTAGTTCTGCTTTTTAAGAAAAGGCGCTGATTTTGTTGTGCTTTTTTGAAATTGCTTTTAATATTTATGTGGGAAAGTTTCCTGCTTGCATTCCTGTCTCTTTGAAAGATGAGCACAACTCAATGGCAGGCACAATTTATATATTTGAATCTGGTAAACTCAAGTTGCCCATTTAGTATGAAATCTGGCCTATGCCATTGGTAGTCCAAATGTTTCACAATGGGCCCGTATGGAAATATTCAGCTCATATGGAAATATTCAGCATGTCCTAGGAAATATTTCATGAATGGAGGGGAGGATCAAGTTGAGTTGTGCTCAGGAACTATTATGGATGAGTTAAGTGGTAAGAATTGCTGAATAAAACAGAGAAATGCAAATCTGCTATCGAGTCCCAAAATGCATGATTAAAATTTAGCACAGAGTAAAGCAACCCAGCAGAAAGCTCGTCAAAGTGCAAGTAGATAAATAGGTACCACTCTGGCGGGAAGGGAAACGGCATTTCCGTGCGCTGCTCTGGTTCACCAGAAACGCCTTAGTCATGCTGGCCCCTTGACCCGGAAACTGTACGCCGGCTCCCTTGGCCAATAAAGCGAGATGAGCGCTGCAACCCCAGAGTCATCCACGACTGGACCTAATGGTCAGGGGTCCCTTTACCCTTTACCTTTTTAAAGCCACCTTTCAATGCTAAATCCCCTTTCAGAAAATTATTTGAAAGTCTGCAATTTCGCTTCAAGACTATATCCATGTTCATCCTTATCAACAGCCTGTGCTGTGAAATCCAGTCCTCGGATAATGAATGGGGGAAGTGGCAGCCATGCTGCACAAGGGGTAGACTTGTGATGAACACATGGCTGCTTGCCTTAAAAAAAAAAAAGTAGAGTAGAGTAGAGTAGAGTAGAGTAGACAGCATCCATAGAGGATATCACTCACCAAGAGGGGACAGCAATGTTTTGACAAGGGGGCTTCCGGAGGCGGCGCGAACGGCAATGGCTGCCCTTTCCTAGCCGGGGAAGGGAAGCTCCGCCGAAAAAGGGTCTCCCGCTGCGGCGAAGCGGGGACCCATTCAGGAAAACCACAGGCAGCAGAAGCCTGTGGTCTTGGGGTCCGGCGGGCGCCAGGAGCAGCCCCCAAAACGTTGAAGGAGCCCCGTAAGGGGCTCCGGATCGCGGAGGGGGTTGCGGCGCTGTGGATCGTTCCGCAATCGGCGGAGTGAAGCCGCGCTGCTGCTGCCGGTGAGCGCTGTCCTTTCTTCCTAAATTACAGATTCGGAAAACAACAACCCGTGAGTAAATGGACTTTTAAAATTTCGGGACTTAAAGTACTTAAGGTACTCAATTTGGCTGAAAGCGGAGTGACGAAAAATAGGAAGTCCGTCTTCCGCTGTCATTGAATTACCAAGCAAAGAGCCGGAGGAGTGGAGGCAAAAAGTGAACTTTTAATTTAACTGATCTGGACACCCGTGGAAATTATTTTCAAGCAGAATAAGGACTTTAAGCAATTGATTACATGACTCTTATGTGGACTGTGATACCTTTCTTCTATTTGGATTACAATTTAAACAAGAAACCCAGGTGCTGGAACTGCCTGAGTAACTGAGCAGCCAGTTTGCAGGGCTGGATACTTTTGAACTTAAACTTTGAAACAATCTGAGGGAGTTTGAACTGGCTACTTTGAAGCACCTTTTGGAATACCAGCAAGCACTGTCTGAAACATTGTGACTTTTTAAATGCTAACTCTGCTAAAAGTTACCTTATAGAAGGTTCTCGGACATTAAATGGGACTATATTATTTTTATTGGAATTGTCTTCTTTCCTAAAGACATTTTAAGTTCCCCCTAGAGGATTTGGGATTAATAGCAGTGACATTGTTTTACTTTCCTTTTCCCGGCCTCCTGTTTGACTATTACCATCTGGGCCGCTGCTTTCTCATGGGAACAACTCAGCTTGACCTTGAATTTTAGATAACTCTGGAATGAGTGGCGCAAGAAAAAAGGGACCGAGAACTAGACAAACAACCCTAACCGCAGTCTCCCAGGCACGCAGATCATCTGTGCCTACTGTGCTTACTCTGCCTACTCAGACTTCTGAGAAAGAAGCTGCTTTTCTGCCACGGGCAGAAACTGAGGAATTTCAATCGGAAGAGATGGCCTCAGGAGAAATTAGTTCTACTTTAGAGAAAATTCTTGAAAAATTGGAATCTTTGAATAAAAAAGTGGAATCTTTGGATAAAAAAGCTGATCAGCAAACAGCTAAAATTGATCAAAATACTGAATGTTTAAATAGACTAACTGGACAAGTTGCACAGAATGTGCAAGCAATTGGAGAATTGAAGGAGACTGCAGGTGAAAATCGGAAATTGGCTGAAGATACCAGCCAAAGATTGGGAAATTTAGAGAAAGAGGTAAGGCCACTCAGCAAACAAGTAGGTGAACATCAGACTTATCTTTCTATGATAGAACTACAGAATAGACAGACCAATTTAAGGATAAGATCGGTACCAGAGGTGGAAGAAGGCAACTTAGCTGAGTTCTTGACCAAAGAATTTTCCAAGTTTTGGAACTTAGAGGAAAAAGACTTTAAAATCATATCAGCCTTTAGACTTGGAAGACTTATAAAGAGAGAGAAGCCCAGAGATTGTTTAATAATACTGAGATCAAAGGAGGAAAGGGACAAGATTTTGGGTCTACATTACGGAAAGTCACTGGATATTTTGGACAAAAGAATCGAAATTTACAAGGATATCCCTAAACAACTGTTGGACCTTAGATCTGACTATTTGGAACTAACAAGATTGTTAAGGAGTAATACAATTATCTTCAGGTGGGATTTTCCTCAAGGATTATCTTTCACTTTTAGAGGGAAGAAGATTAAAATTAGATCACTGGAAGATAGAGACAAATTTTTGACTGCGTACGGAGAGGACCTCCAAAAAGGACTGGAACTACCCTCGGGGCTTGTAGTACCAGAGGTGCCTGCACCCTCGGATTCTGAAGATCCAGCGAACAAGGTACTACCCCTAGAAAAATAACCAGACTTATCCAGGATGTCTCTGCAACTTTTGAGTTGGAATATAAATGGCTGTAACATTCCGGAAAAAAGAAGGAAAATTTTTCATATATTGAAAAAGGAGCAATTGGACATTATTTGCCTACAAGAAACACATGTGACTAGGCTCCACAGGAAAGTACTAATAAACAAAAGACTTGGTCAGGAATTTATATCTTCAGACAAAGTAAAGAAGAGAGGCGTGGTGATATATGCAAAAGAGAGCCTGTCACCTAAATTTTTATTTAAAGATGAACATGGAAGAATTTTGGCAATCGAAATACAACATCAAGGAGAAAAGATTTTGATATTAGGAATTTATGCACCAAATGAAGGGAAGTCGGAATTTTTCAAGAAGTTGCATGAGACTATGCTGGAATATCTGGATTATGACAACATCATCATGATGGGAGACATGAATGGGGTCGTATCAACTAACATGGATAAGTCACAAAGCCAGAATGTTACAAAAGATGGCAGATTACCAAAGACCTTTTTTGAACTGACTGACAATATGGACTGGATTGATATTTGGAGAACGAAGAACCCCTTGGGAAAAGAAGGAACATTCTTCTCTGAAGCTCAGCTGACTTGGACAAGAATCGACCAAATATGGATAACTAGAGGTCTGGCACCGAAGGTCAGAAAGGTGGAAATCTGCCCAAAAACCTGCTCCGACCATAATGCACTGAGAATGGATATGACACTATTACCAACTGGCTCCTTTAGATGGAAGATGAATGACAATTTGTTCAGAGATCAGGAGATTATTAAGAAGGCCCAGAAAGCATTGAAGGACTACTTTGAGATAAATATGAACACTACGGTGGAAAAAAGAATTATTTGGGATGCAAGTAAAGCTGTGATGAGGGGGTTCTTGATACAACAGAATGCTGCAAGGAAGAGGACACAAAATGACAGAAAAGATAAGATTTTGGAGAAAATAAAAGAACTAGAGAAGAAGCTAAGATCAAATCCGAAGTCCCTGCCGACTTTGAGAGAAATTAAACTCTATCAAGCACAGTATTCTAAACTGATAAATCAGGAAATAGAGTGGAAGATTAAATTAATGAAACAAAAAACCTTTGAATCGGCAAACAAATGTGGAAAACTGCTAGCTTGGCAGTTGAAGAAGAGACAAAAATTGAATACAGTTACAAATTTGGAAATTGAAGGAAGAAATATTCAGAACCCCATGGAGATTAGAAAGTGTTTTTGGAAATACTTCAAAAAACTATACACTCAAGGGCCGCAGAATGAGGTCGAGATCAAACAATTTTTAGAGAAAAATGGACTTAAAAAGTTGTCACAAGAAAATAGATCTCTCCTGAATAGTAAAATAACATGTCAAGAAATTGAACAAGTCATTCAAAACATGAAATTGGGCAAATCTCCAGGACCAGATGGGCTAACCTCCAAGTACTATAAGATATTAAAAGACCATTTGATACAACCATTGATGGAGGTTAGCAATGAAATTATGGAGGGGAGGAGGGCGCCGGAGTCGTGGAAGGAAGCATTCATCACATTGATACCAAAATCGGAAGCTGAAAAGACACAACTTAAGAACTACCGTCCCATCTCCCTTTTAAATGTGGATTACAAAATATTTGCAGACGTTTTGGCAAGTAGACTTAAAAAAGTTTTAAACGAAGTAATTCATAAAGACCAGGCAGGCTTTCTCCCAGGTAGACACATGTTTGCTAATACAAGGAACATTATTGACATTTTGGAACTTTTGCAAACTGATATAAATACAAAAGCAGTGCTAATCTTTATAGATGCAGAGAAGGCCTTTGACAATATTTCCTGGAAATTTATGAAGGGAAATTTAAAAGAAATGGGAGTGGGTCGGGGTTTTGAGAATGGGATTGATGCAATATATTCAGAACAAAAGGCTAAATTGATAGTAAACAATGTGGTCACGGAAGAGTTTAAAATTGAAAAAGGAACACGACAAGGCTGCCCGATTTCCCCTTTGTTATTCATATCAGTTCTGGAGGTGCTCTTGAATATGATTAGAGGGGACCGGTTGGTGGAAGGGATTCAGGTCGGAGTGAAGCAATATAAACTTAAAGCTTTTGCAGATGACCTAGTTTTGACTCTGCAGGAGCCAGAATCTAGTACAAAAAGAGTATTACAACTGATCCAAGATTTTGGTCGGGTGGCGGGATTTAAACTAAACAAACAGAAAACTAAGGTGTTGGGGAAAAATCTGACAGAAGTAGAGTCGGAACAGTTTCAGAGAGAAACAGAACTAACTGTGGTTAAAAAAGTAAAGTACCTAGGGGTAAACATAACAGCAAAAAATCTGAGTCTATTTAAGGATAACTATGAAAAATGTTGGTTTGAAATTAAGAGAGACTTGGATAGTTGGACAAAATTGAAGCTTTCTTTGTTAGGCCGAATTGCTGCTGTTAAGATGAATGTATTGCCAAGAATGTTGTTTTTGTTTCAAACATTGCAGATTGTGGACAAAACAGAGTGCTTCCGGAAGTGGCAGAGAGATATATCTAAATTTGTCTGGCAGGGCAAAAAGCCCAGAATTAAGTTTAAGATACTAACTGATGCGAAAGAAAGAGGGGGCTTTGCCCTGCCGGACCTAAAGTTGTACTATGAAGCCGCAGCTTTCTGCTGGCTAAAAGACTGGCTACTTCTTGAAGACACTGACGTATTGGATTTGGAAGGGTTTAACAATGCTTTTGGTTGGCATGCATATCTATGGTATGATAAGGTTAAGATCAATAAGGTCTTTAAGAACCATATTGTCAGGAAAGCAGTTTTTAATGTCTGGACAAAATACAAAGACTTACTGGAAAACAAAACTCCGAGGTGGCTCTCACCTCTGGAAGCTAAGGCCCGAAAGAGACTCAATATGGAGGCCAAATGGCCAAAATATTGGGAAATATTAGAAAAAGACGGAGACAATTGGAAATTGCAGAGTTTGGAGAAAATGAAAGATAAAGTGCGAGACTGGTTACATTACGCTCAGATTAAAGAAGTTTTTAAAAATGACAAAAAGGTAGGGTTCCAGGTGGAGAAATCGAAGTTGGAAACAGAATTGTTAGAACCAAAAACTAAGGTATTATCAAGAATGTATAACTTGCTGCTGAAATGGAATACACAAGACGAAATGGTTAAATCGGTTATGATAAAGTGGGCTCAGGATATTGGGCATAATATTATGTTTGAGGATTGGGAAAGGTTGTGGACCACTGGGTTGAACTTCACTGCATGTAATGCTTTGAAGGAAAATGTAATGAAAATGATATATAGATGGTACATGACCCCAGTTAAACTTGCCAAAATATACCATTTGTCTGATAATAAATGTTGGAAATGTAAAGAACACGAAGGAACATTCTTTCACCTCTGGTGGACCTGTCCTAGAGTGAAGGCCTTCTGGGAAATGATATATAATGAGTTGAAAAAGGTATTTAAGTATACCTTCACTAAGAAACCAGAGGCCTTCCTTCTGGGCATTGTCGGCCAGAAGGTGTTAAAGAAGGACCGAACATTTTTTATGTATGCAACAACGGCAGCAAGGATACTCATCGCTAAGAGCTGGAAAACTCAAGATCTACCCACACTGGAAGAGTGGCAGATGCAGCTGATGGACTATATGCAACTGGCCGAGATGACTGGCAGAATCCGAGACCTGGGAGAAGAGAGGGTTGAAGAAGACTGGAAGAAATTCAAGATTTATTTACAAAAGTATTGTAATTTGGTCGAATCCTAAGAAGGATGCTAGATCATAAATAATTGCCTACCATTGAATTAGATTTGAACTTGATGATAAGTGAGATTGAGGGAAACATAAAACTTTTGAAGATTAGATTAAATTAACGGAACAAGATTCAAGAATATAAATAAGATGATAAATTGCTGGAAAAAAATTTATAATGATGTAAGTGGGAGTGGGAGACGCGAGGGAGTCCAAAGAAGTTCTGAAAAATGTGTTATGATCCATGCTATATTGTTTATTATTTTTGCATTTTGTATCCAAAAAATCTCAATAAATATTTATTAAAAAAAAAAAAAGCAATGTTTTGACAAGAAAAGGATTTAACAAGGGGGCAACCATGTGATAAGGTGGGAGTGGGGATTGTTTTGTTCTTGTTCATATTATGTACTTTGTGGTTTTATTCTGTATTTTATCCTGTGAACAGCCGTGAGATCCTCAGATGAAGGGCTAAATAAATAAATAAAATAATTTTAAAAACAGTGGCATACTTTATGGATGGTGCTATAGAAGTGCCCTCCAGCACTAGAGTCGTTTTTAAGATCTTGCCAGAGCAGTCTTATAAGTGAGCTCTGTTCAGTTCAGTGGCACAAACTCCCAAGTAAGTGGGATATAGGACTGCAGCCTCAACCAGGGCTGCCCAGGCTACTGATCTGAAACAGTCCCATCAGAGAAGTTAACCTTATGATGGTAATTTCCCTGGCCTATCACCCAGGAAAGCTTCCGTGTGCAAACCACTGGTGAGATGATTTGTAGAATGAAAGAAAGGAAATACCACACCCATCAGACACCTCAAAAGTAAGGTAGATGCGGCAGAGACCCTGCACCCCATCCTTGAGGAGCTCATCTATTTTTCTCTCTCTCCCTTTCCCTAATTTTTGAATGCAATTTCTTGTCTCATTAGTTGATGGAGAATGGTGAGATAAATTTTCAGGATGAATTTTCAACACGGCACTGTTCAAAATTGTACTGAGCGATTTTGCTGCTGTTATCAGAATTCTTCCTCCTCCCCTTGAAACTCCTCAAATGTTCCACCTGAACAGGAATTGCTTGCATTCACCTCAAAATTCCATTTCAAGTGCAATATGGCTGCGAGCAACTCTATTTCATACCTAGGCATGAAATGAACCACTGGAGTCCTCTGGCAAACCAAATCCACACAATTAAATCTCAAACTGTGGATTTCTGGCAAAAAGAAACTCACAAAAAGGCAAGGTTTCCATCCCACCTCCAGAAAGAAACTCTCCTTTAAAGCACATGCCCTGAAAAAAATCGTTTAACCAAAGTTTGATGTAATCAACGAAATCACTTCACTTTTTAAAAAATTGTTTTTCTTGTGCGTAAGGCTGTGTCTTTCAAATAATCCACAAGCAAATAGCTCTATTCCGTAGACGAGAAATTATAAAAGACCATGTAATCAGCTGACAAAGGCACTGAAAACAGAGGAAACGCTTAGCTGTTCTTGCAAAGCTACAATGCTCTGTTCTGTGTTCTCCGCCTACTCTTTAAGTGTACACTCCTGACATTTCTTGCCTCACAACTGGACTTTATGAATGAGACCCGGGGGATGTTTTCTGGTAAAGAATCATAAAGGGAAGGAATTATAGTATTACTGAGGAGTGAGCTGGTTTTCCAGTTGCTACCCAGATCTGAATGAATAAGAAGAGCGTTGGTTTTCTCCTAGTGGCAACAAATACATGAATCAGTTTTCTAATGCTGAATTGTTACAGAAAGCTTGGATGAGCCAGCCAGCTAAGCTGAAGGAGCTATCAACACCCAAAATAAATTGCAGTGTTATATTTAGTGACGCTTTGATGGTTTTTCTGAAGTCCTGTTACGTGCAGCTGAAGGTTTGGGAATTTATCCAAAGTCTATAGCAGCTACTTCAGGCCCAACAATTGATCTGGGAAGATGACAAAATAGGCAGCCTTTAGTTTCCACTTCCAGGTTTGCCAAAGCGGCTGGAACAATCTGCCCTGGTCTATTTGTATTTATGTGAGTGCACATGAAGTTTTAAATTTCTCCCTTTTCATAACCATGTAGCTGCATAAAGCAAAATCGTATTCTATTTTTTAAAGACGTTTGTTCAAGTATAGCATTTTTATTTATTTTGAAAAATGTCTAAACTACATAATAAAAACAAACCCTTGCATCAATGTACATAAAACAAAATAAAATTACCCATAGCACAGATCAGAAAACAAGCATACGTAGCTAAATTATCCATGTGGATAGGCTTTGCTGAAATGAGAAACACTTTAAAGTAGGTATCTAAAGCAACATGGCACGGGTAGGTTTTCTGGCGGTGTGAATACTTGGACAATATTCAAGCTTCAGCAGCAGCATTTGTCACCATCTGATCTATAGCAGTCAGTATTTTATGATATTGTTAAATACTGACTGCTACATATGGGATGGCATCAAATGTTGACAGTATCTGACAGAAGAAGGGCATTCTGAATCAGCATTCAGCAGCTAGCTCAATAGACTGTTTGTTTGTTTGTATGTTTGTTTGTTTGTATGTTTGTTCATTCATAGAAACCATGTTAAATTTCATGTTAAATTTCAGTTCAATTTTCATGTTAAATTTCATGTTAAAATTCATGTTAAGTTTCAGTTCAAAATTTCTGACATCAAAAATCTGGAAAATGCATCTGATTTTTAAGTTTGACAAAAATAAATAAATCATTCCAGCTACCCTCTGTTGTGTAAACCAGACCTCAGGGACCAATTTGAGTCACCCTTAATCTATTTTGTGTAGCTGTTTAAATGATGAATTTGGGTGGGGGGTTTGCCTAATTTGAATTCTACAGATTCTCAAAGAAAGGGGGGTGGACCTTACCAAAGATTTCTTCTACAAATCTTCTCAACAGGGGACACCTTGGGGGAATTTGCCCAACACACAAAAGATCTCCCACAGTTAAGGAAATCATGCAAATTATTTCTTCTTTTTCACCTCTGTGTGCTGACCTTTTGACCCTCAAACAGAGCACATCTTTGCAAAGCTGCTCTTGTAGATTTACTTATGCTGACGTGTTGGTAAAGAGTGGCGATGAAAAAGAGAAAGGGGAGACAGGCACAAAATGCAGTGTGAACATATTCTTTCTGAAAAAGACGTGGGAAGACCTAGGAGAAGGTCTCGCACCCTACACAGGCATGGGTAATTTGCAGGCAAGTAGCCAGGAGTTGAAGGGATGCGGGTGGCACTGTGGGTTAAACCACAGAGTCTAGGACTTGCCGATCAGAAGGTTGGCGGTTCGAATCCCCGTGACGGAGTGAGCTCCCATTGCTTGGTCCCTGCTCCTGCCAACCTAGCAGTTCGAAAGCACATCAAAGTGCAAGTAGATAAATAGGTACCACTCTGGCGGGACGGTAAATGGTGTTTCCATGCACTGCTCTGGTTTGCCAGAAGTGGCTTAGTCATGCCGGCCAAATGACCTGGAAGCTGTACGCCGGCTCCCTTGGCCAATAAAGCAACATGAGCACCGCAACCCCAGAGTCAGCCACAACTGGACCTAATGGTCAGGGGTCCCTTTACCTTTACCTAGCCAGGAGTTGAGAAGGATAGGGGATATTCTGTTCTGAGTAAAAGCCACTGTACAGTGAAGCCGGAGAAGGAAGAGGGTTGTGCCAATTCCTGTGTGGATCACTTCTCCTATGCTCAAACATGCTCAAACAGGGAAGGGCTGTAGCTTGGTGGTAGAACATCTGCTTTGCATGCAGAAGGTCCCAGGTTCAATCCTGAGCATCTCCAGGTAGGGCTGGTTGTTGTTCTTGTTTAGTCGTTTAGTCGTGTCCAACTCTTCGTGACCCCATGGGCCAGAGCACGCCAGGCACTCCTGTCTTCCACCACCTCCCGCAGTTTGGTCAAACTCATGCAGGTAGCTTCGAGAACACTGTCCAACCATCTCGTTGGGAGTTGTCCAACCATCTCGCTGGGAGTTACTTACACCTGAAATCCTAGAGACAACCCTGCTGTCAGTCAGTGTAGACAATGGCCTGACTTGTGTAAGTCCTACATCGCTATGCCCTTAGGAGAATGGATCGTACCCATCAAAGATGCTTTTATTGTCACCTGTGAAAACTCTCCCAGACTTGCAAACTGAAAGTGTTCCTAGCGCCATTGCTCTCTGGCTTTACAATAATCCCACAAACTTGCTGGATCACTTTGGCAGTGACGAAAGAGAGGGTAATAGGATCTGGGTTGGCCCTGGTGGTTTGATCAAGGCTTCTGCAGCTGCCGTTGGTGACTCACTCAAAGACTGCGCAGCAGTAACAAAGAGGATAGGAAACTGAAGGGGAACTCTCTGAAAAGCAAGGAATATTAGGAAGGGCAGTTTTTATTCTTAAAAAATCAGGAGAGGTTCTCCTGCCATATCGCTGCCTTTGTGCCACCTTCCTCTGATGTGCTATTCATCAACACTGTGTACACATGTAGGCGTGCATGTTTAGCCTGTTCCTAGTCCACAAATACCTGCCTTTGCACCTGGATGCCTTCAGAGAAGCAGGTGAACCCTTTCCAAACATTTGGCACAGAAGTTAAGCTTATCGTGGATATCATCATGACCCTGAGTATGTGTTCAAACACTGAGGCTTTGGGTGTCTCCACAGTGATGTGCGACTCAGTGTGCTGGGGAAGACCCAGCTGTAATCAAGAACCAAGCAAAGCCCTGTCGTCGCAACGTGTTTAATGAAAATGATCCCATGCCAAGTATAAGATACGTAGGCCCTGAAGATGCAAGATGACCATTCCTGAAATCTGGCATGAATTAGGCATTACAAGAATCAATCAATTGGCCTTCGGAATCCACGTTAACAGCCAAATCGGTGGTTAGAGAAGCAGAGCTGGACTGAGAAGACCTGGTGTCAAGTCCCTGCTCAAGTAGAAAATGCCAGGGCCAGCTCAATTATTGGGTAGAATAAATCAGTGCCTCAAGCAGTTGATTCTGGCACCCTTAAAGGTTCTCAGCTATTGAATTCAATTTATATATGTGTTTGTTGGAAGCCACCCAGAGTGGCTGGGGCAACCCAGTCAGATGGGAGGTATTTCAATAATAAATTATTAATGTTGTTGTTGTGTGTATACATGCACATGCACACACTCGCACACACAGGCACATTTGGGTGTGCATGCAGAGACAACTCAATATATTTTCATGCTTTAGGCAGACTGTTCAAATGGCATCCCACTTCTTCATATTGGTGATTTTGTTGTTGCTGTTTAGCCGTTTAGTCATGTCCAACTCTTCGTGACCCCATGGACCAGAGCATGCCAGGCACTCCTGTCTTCCACTGCCTCCCGCAGTTTGGTCAAACTCATGTTGGTAGCTTTGAGAACACTGTCCAACCATCTCGTCCTCTCTCGCCCCCTTCTCCTTGTGCCCTCCATCTTTCCAACATCAGGGTCTTTTCCATGGAGTTCTCTTCTCTTATTTAATATTGGTGATATTAAAACCCTATTCCAGGGATGTGGACTCTCAAGCCTGGGGATGAAATGCGGCCCTCTGTGTCTCTCCACCCAGCCCTTGGAATGTTCCCCAAGCCACATGCCTCCGTGGCCCTGTTTCGCAGCCCAAATGGTGTTGTCTGGCTGAAATTTCTCCATGATCTCTAATAATGCCTCTTGCCTGCCTGGATGGAAGTTTTGGGAGGAGGGGTGCATGAGCATGTGTAGAAACTAGCCTATACTACAAAAGTGAAATTTGCATTCATTGCTCCTCCCCTTTTTGCATCTTGCCCTGCTTGCCACTGGCTTGTGGCCCCAGGAAGGTTGCTCAGAAGGAAATACGGACCCATTCATTCCCTCCTCACATTACCGCTGCTGACTGCCCCTGACCCACCTCTCGTCACCCACTCTGCTCTTCACATGTTAGAGGAGCTCTGGAACTCTGCTGCCTTCATGCCAATCAGTGTAGACAATATTGAGCAAAGTGGACCCACAGCCTGTTGCGGGACAGAGAACTTCCTGTGCTTGCACACCAGTGTTCCAGTTCTGAAGTTGATGTGACAGCTATACATTCATTTAATGAAATTTATATGCCACACGTTTGGAAGGGGGCTGGGGCTCAGGGTGGTTCCTAAAGCGGCTTCATGTTCTTAAAGCATTAAAAATGTGTTTGGGTTCAATAAGAAAGTAAGTATTGTAGTACAGTGGTACCTCGGGTTACAAACGCTTCAGGTTACATACGCTTCAGGTTACAGACTCCGCTAACCCAGAAATAGTACCTCGGGTTAAGAACTTTGCCTCAGGATGAGAACAGAAATCGTGCAGAGGCGGTGCAGCAGCAATGGGAGGCCCCATTAGCTAAAGTGGTGCTTCAGATTAAGAACAGTTTCAGGTTAAGAACAGACTTCCAGAACGAATTAAGTTCTTAACCTGAGGTACCACTGTATATATATTTCACATTTTCCCCAAATTTCCTTTTATGTATTTGTTTGTTTCGGGGGGGGGGGGGAATGAGTTGGGTTTTTTGCTTGCATAGCTTCAGAATGCCTGGAAATTCTATCTCTCCAAGTTCTGAGGCTAGTCCTGGGTAGTTCACTACCCTCCCTAGTGCCAGGCTTGCGAATAGACTGGTTGACAACCTCAGCCTGTGATAGCTCCAACTAAGCAGGGCAATGGGTGTGGTGGCCCAAAATATCTGGTTGAGGAAGGCTGGCCTATGAGGGTCCTTGATCAAGACTTGGAGCCCCTTCTATGGGCTTAATATCAATTAGTTGTACTCAGACGTGACATGTCTGAAGTCCATTTCACGAGGTTTTCATCCACCCAAAATTAGGCAGTGCATTGTTATTTCATCCATTTAAATGCCTCTTGATTGCAGGAAAGCCTCTATGCGGTTTACGAGAAATATTAACATTATCAATTAAAAAAAAATTCAAAACAATGAGGAGCATTTAGAAATCATTAAAAATAACAGCAAAAGAGATTGAAACAATGTCAACATTGTAACGGCTCCTGTAACAGGACTATTTCCTCAGACAAAAGCAGTCAAGTGGGTGCATATGAAATTAGGCCAGGCATGTCCAAAGTCCATCTCAGGGGCCTAATCTGGTCTCTGGTCAATTTAATCTGGCCTCTGGCAGTATATGTCCTAGGATAAAATCCTTTTAAAAAGCTCAACAGCTTTGGTCGGCCCTCACGCATGTTCACTTCATCAAATCTGGCCCTCTTTGAAAAAAGTTTGGGCACCCCTGAATTAGGCAATGTTTGCTCAGAAAAATGTCCAATTACTCCCAATAAGTGTATGTACAGTTGCAGGTTTAGCATACTGAAGACTTTCAAGTCACCCTGCAGGTATCTGTTGTTTAAAAATAAATTTTATTAGTGTTCAAAAAAGAATTCAAAGATTAATATCAGAAACCTTTTTCTCAAGGATAAAAAAAAAACTAATCTAAAGAAAAACACAGACCCAAAAGAAAAAGAGAGAAGAAAAAGATGAAAAAAAGAACCCTGCAGGTACCACAAGGCAATTCCCCCTGCCTGCTCTTGCTCTCTTCTTGTGGATATAATTGTGGCCAGGTGGTACAAGTTCCTCAGAAATGGGTCGATCATTATATACCTCTCCAGAGTTCAAGTGTTTGGGGGGGGGGAATGGCTTCAGGTAGCACCTGAAAGGGGTAGGAGATGAGCTGAAAGATTACACATCAAAAGTTGGGTGCCTTTCGTACAACAAATGGTTGAAATTATATGTAGTTATATGTCAAATGTGAAATGTTTTTTGTTTGGCTATCCTTTAGGAAAAGGGAGGGAGGAAGGCAGGAAGGAAGGAGAAATAAAGACACCTCCCTTACAGAAGTCCGGCTGGGATCAATAAAAAGCACTCATTTCTTTTTTTGTAACCAGCCTGTTCATATCTTGTTTAGTTTGAGGTCAGTGACCAGCGGCATCTGACCTACAGAAGTTAATTCTACAGAACAATAGGCAAGAGTTTCCGAGGCCTTATCCTATTACCTTTTGATACCAAATTAATTGTGTTTTTTTCCACTCTCACAATGATTCCCTGACCCTCTCAGCTATGTGTGCTGCTGGCAAAGAATGGCAGATTAAATTTAAGTGAGGAGAGAGAGATCAGTTTTTCATCTGCTGGAGTTCCTTTATTATTAAAGGGATCTGGAAACCAGCTATTAATAGCAGGAATCTAGGCTTGAGCAATAGGCTCTGGCGCAGCTATCAGAATTCTAAGGATCTCCCGTCTATTTTAAAAATAAATGAACTTAAGTTTTGTCTGTGCTATAAACCTGAATTGGTCATGGCTTCCCCTGCCAGGGATCCTGGGGGCTGCAGTTCCATTTCACACGTGCATAGTTAGGGTAGCAGGATCGATGTTAGGCCAAAAAGATCAGATCTCATGATGGACTAAAGTGAGGGGAAGGAGAGAGAGGAGCAACGGAGGAGCGTTGAGCAAGATTTGGGCTCCACCACTTCCTTGTTTAGTCTTTCACCATGTACTAAATTTTAGACTGGGCCTGTCTTTGTAGCTTTGGATACCATCTAGCTTGATAAAACAATTTGTTTGTGCTTATGTTTTTATTGACATCCCATCTTGCCACCTGTCAGATCAGGATCTTCAAGCCAGCTTGCAGAAGCACATCATGTCACACCAGTAGGGATAACTACCCTGACTTCTCCTGGTAGGACTGAGAAAGGTTTGTATCTGAAACCCTGGGGAGCTTCTACCAATCAGTGTAGACAATAACAAGCTAGATGGGTTGATGGGCTGGCTTGATATAAGGAAGCTTCCTGTGTTCCTATAAATGGCATCATTTTTGAAGCGGTCCTGAATCTTAAAGGACTGTCCTCTGGCCTGAGCAGCATGCAGATGCTCTCTAGGAGAATACAAAAACAAAGAGGGATGGTGCTTCCACACAGCAGCTTATTGTGGACTTAGTGCTGCTCATGCATCTTCATTAATTAATTAATTAATCGATTGATATTTATACACCACTTGATCGTAGAAACAAACCAACTCCGAAAAGCTCAGAGCAGTTCACACATGACAACAACTTCCTTGAAATGCCATCTCATTATTCCCCCATGCAATCTGGATTTACCAGTTCTGTAGAAAATCCATTTCTTTAAAAAAAACAGAATCAGTAAATCTCTATTTCTGGGTGGGATAGGGAGGGAAATACGGTGGCATTTTGAGGATGGTGATGTGCAGATGTTGCATTATCATCCTGGAGTCTACAATAAACTGCCATGTTAGAAGCACCCCTACCATAGAACCCTAAACAGTTTTGCCAGATCCAACGGGCTTTATTCCCTAGCAAGTGTGTTTAGTGTTGCAACCTTTGGTCAGTCGGTAAATCAGCTGTGACAGCTCTTCTTGCAACAGTTAAAGAAGATTGCTGATGTGGCATATTTTATTTTTTTTTGAAAGGTCAGAACGCAAGGCGACTGCTTGGGCACCTTAGAGGATAATGCCCTCCAGTCTTTGTGTCTTTCTGCAGATACAGAGTCCTCGATCTAAATTGCTACTTTGTGGCATTTGCTGCCTTTGATCCATCTGCGCAGCTCACCGTTTTCTCTATGAAGTTGTTACGACCTCCCTTTCCGAGGCCTGGAGAAGCTCTGGTATATTGCTGGTTATCTCTGCAGAGTAGCCCTTCTGGGCAAAACAATAGCTTTCTTTATAGCATGATTGAGTCCAGAAATGTCTTTAAATTCCAGGCAATCAAATGTAAGCTGGTATCCCTGCTTTAAGAAAATAAAATAAAACCTGAAACCAGAAACAAATGAAAAGGCAGAAGTTCAATGGGCAAAGGATTCCTGTGTGCCCACAATGTGGTACGAGTTGTGATGATGCTCTGGCAGAAACACACGTGATTAAAAGGCTACGTGTGCTGGAATGAAACAAGGAAGTCTTTAACTCTCAAGAAGGCTTTTAAAATCTTTTATTCAATGCCTCCAGAGATTTAGGCTTCCCCTGATTTCTCACTGTGGAGGACAGTTCGAGCCTTGGTCATACCTTGAAAGACTTTAAACAGCTTGATGCTTGTACTTTGCTACAGGATCTAACAGCAAAGCCATGTGTCTAGGTATTTTAAACCACAAGCTGGAGTCTACAGAAGGTTGTTCAAGGAGTCTCAGATGGTGTGGATAAAGGTATTTCAGGGTCATTGTAAACCCTATATATTGAGGCCATACCTTTAAAGTCGATGATGGATTTAATTGAAAGCAGAGGGCTCAGAAAGGCAGCTAGGGAGCAGTGGGGGCGATTTATTTTAAACTGCGTAAGAAGCCGTGCCACCGAATGTCAAAGGAGATGCCGTGCTAATAAAATGGCACTGGACAAGCCAGCCAGAAAGATTGAGGAACAGCTCAGATGAAAGAGCTAAGCCACAGATAGTGCGCCTGCGGACAAGCATTTTGGGGTGGTCTTAAGGGTGGCAAGAGATATTCAATTCAGTTCACATTTAAAGGCGAATCTGCCTAATTTGCATTCACTGATTCTGCAACCCTTAATTTCCATTTCTGGAAATTTCCACCTGTAATTTCCATCCTTGGAAATTTGCAGTTCTCCAAATTTTGCAATGATGTTCTCCAACCAAATAAATAAAGCATTTACTGGAGAAAGTATGCATAAACAAATATATCATTTGTGGGACTCAGTTCCGACAGAGGTCATTACAGGGTTTTTGGCAAATGCTGATGATGAACCTGTTCACTCTGGCTTTTGACACTTGAGATGTCTGTTTTTAGAACTCACCTTATTTTTGCAGTTTTAAGTTATCTTAAGCTGTTTTTAGTATTGTGTGATACTGTATTTTAATTGTTGTAACCTGCCCCGAGACCTTAGTGTGAAGGGCAGGTAGGTAGGTAGGTAAATAAATAAATAAATAAATATGCTTAAAGGTAAAGGTAAAGGTACCCCTGCCCGTACGGGCCAGTCTTGACAGACTCTGGGGTTGTGCGCCCATCTCACTTAAGAGGCCAGGGGCCAGCGCTGTCCGGAGACACTTCCGGGTCACATGGCCAGCGTGACATCGCTGCTCTGGCGAGCCAGAGCCGCACACGGAAACGCCGTTTACCTTCCCGCTGGTAAGCGGTCCCTATTTATCTACTTGCACCCGGAGGTGCTTTCGAACTGCTAGGTTGGCAGGCGCTGGGACCGAGCAGCGGGAGCGCACCCCGCCGCAAGGATTCGAACCACCGACCTTTCGATCGGCAAGTCCTAGGCGCTGAGGCTTTAACCCACAGCGCCACCTGCGTCCCTACAAGCACGTGTAGATTAAATTAACACAAATTAACACAAATGCTTAATTTAACACAAAAAGGCATTAGAGGAAATTGCTTACAAATCTATGTGTATTGGAGAAAATTGCATGCTAACACATGTATATTAGTAGAAAATGCTGACAACCTTTCATGAGGATCTTTTTTTAAAAATTGCAAACTTATAAGGAAATGTGAAGAATCGAAGATTTGCAAAACGAGAAACTTCCACACAGACTTCTGAAAATAATAGAAAAGGCATGCATGAGTGTACATCAGATACAATGATGGTTATCAAGTCTTCCAGTTGCTCAAAATGGCTTTAGGGAAAGCTCCATCCAGCTCTATCACTAAGAAATGGGAACAGGTACTTGGAGAATGCAGATGAGCAATTGTTACCTGCCCACCAGCGCTTTGCCTCTGCTATCTTGCTAGGACTACAATAATTTCCTCCCATAATTTGAGGATTGCCACGAACCTTGGATCAATGAGAGCCTCTGATGCGTCAGGTCTGGTGGTTTCCCAGGTCCCTGAAGTTCGGCTGACCTTAGCTAGGGACCAAAAGGAACACTCCCCATTCACAGTTCCCAGCAGGTGGTAGACAGAGGCACACTGTCTCTGATCCGAGAGAGAGGCGACATAAACCAAGAGAGCCCTGCTGGACGAGCCCAAAGTCTTCCCCCCATATATGCCCACTCAGCCTCTTTTATCTGTGGAACTGGCACTGGTACAGGCACCACATAGGTCTGGTTCCACATATGTAAGAAATTGATATTTTAGTGTGGCAGCACACTTTGGAACTCCCTGCCTATTGAGATCAGGCAGGTACGTTCATTGTACACCCATTAAAAACATTTTAGGATAGCCTATCTAAACATGTAGAATGGTGGCGTGTGTTTTTCAGTTTATGTTCGATCATTCTTTGAACAGGTTGCATAGCTGTTCTTAACTGTGTTTTTACCGATAATTTTGTTCTAATCTTTTCATAAACTGCTTTGAGGTTGTATTACAATCAAGTGTTATATAAATCTTGTAAAATAAAAAGATTTTTTGAAAGAAGGAAGGAAGGAAGGAAGGAAGGAAGGAAAGAAAGAAAGAAAGAAAGAAAGAAAGAAAGAAAGAAAGAAAGAAAGAAAGAAAAGACTCTCCAGTGTTTCATTGAAACATTTGATATCAAGGAGTCAAAATCAACTTAGGTCCCAAGTGGCTTGCAGACTTCTGCCTAAATAACCCCCTGTGAAGGAATGTAGTTTTGTTTTGTTTTTAAAGCAAGTTCTTCTGACGGTATCTGTAAGGAATAAATCACCGACGATTTCTTTTTGGCTACGAACAGTATATGTTTCCCTTATCCATCAAAAACGTTTCTTTCTAACGCATTAGATCCTTGCTCTTTCTTCCGCTAAAGAAAACGTTGCCTTGCAAAATGTTTAATATGTTATCAGCCTTTAGAAGAGAGTGACGGGGTGGTGGTGGGGAGCCCTGCAAACTGATGGGAAAGGAGCCCAGTGGCTGTTGGGTTACCGTTCTCTAAGTCCTGCACTCTCTTCTGTTTGGGGCCTTTGTTCGGAGTCAATCACCCATTGAAAAGCAAGCCCTTCAGCTTATTATGCATTCTGTGTCTGAGGTGACCAGAACTATTTCCTGCATCTGGCTCTGGGTGCTAATTACCAGCTCAGGCACCTTGCAAATACCTCCGAAAACCTGTCAGCCAGGAGGAAGAAGCTACCTTTTCAGGCTTACACACTTATTACCTGTTCTCTTTTCAACTTCCTAAGTTGGAGCTGTCTCAAGACAGCATTTTTGTGTTGTTTGCAAGTGACTCTCTCTTTTCTCCCTCTCTCTCCTCCGTTCTGTCTCCCGCCCCCCAACCCTGCAGAGTGCTTTTCTTACCAGCCACACTGGTTGGTAGGCAAAAGAGAACAAGGGCAGGGAGTAGGGGGAACTACGCAGTAAACCCGTTTCTCCAGGAGAGGGATTTCATCAACTGAAATTTCCCGCCCCTTTGTTGCTGGTATTTTCTCTCCTGCACCACAAACTACAGACGCCCCTTATATGTATTATCTAAATTTTATCTCAAGTTCTGACCTATTTCTAATGGCTGAGCTTGAGTGATTGCATCCTAAAGCAGCAGCAGCAACAACAATGACAACACCACACACACACACAATTTTATTGTACAATAGGATACAATAACCATTAAAGTAATTTATTGATGAGGAATAAAACAAGAGTGAAATGGCTTTGCCCCTTCTCAACTTTGCCCTTTAAAAGCTATCCCACAACCAAGAAGATCTTACAGTGCTTTCAGATGAACTAGGAGTCAAAATGCCACTGTATGAATTCAGAATCGCATGGCTTGGTTAGGTGAAAGACAGGATCGGGATATCCAGTGGATTCTTTGTATTTAGTATTAAAATTGGGGGGGGGCCTACCTTAGGCATGATGACAGATGGGTTCCCCCCTCCAAAAAAATCATTCCATCCCAATTAAAAACACACACTCAAACACAAAAAGCTGCTTTGTGAAAGGAGACATATACCGTAGGTACCACGTGTTTAGGGGGGAAGGGGTTCAGTTGAGGAAATGTTGCAAGGAAATGGGTTTAAAATTATAATCTTCCATCAGGCAGCATACATGGTATGCAAGTCGCAATGTACCTCCATTTTATCCCCACAGCAACCCTGTGAGGTAGGCTAGACTGAGAAAGTGTGACTGGCTCAAAATCACAAAACAAGTTTCATGGCACAGTGAAAATCTGAGCGTGGGTGTCGCCGGTCCTAGTCAGAGGCTATGACCCATGGGTAGGCAAACTAAGGCCCGGGGGCCGGATCCGGCCCAATCGCCTTCTCAATCCAGCCCGCGGACAGTCCAGGAATCAGCATGTTTTTACATGAGTAGAATGTGTGCTTTTATTTAAAATGTATCTCTGGGTTATTTGTAGGGCATAGGAATTCGTTCACGCCCCCTCCCAAATATAGTCTGGCCCCCCACAAGGTCTGAGGGACAGTGGACCGGCCCCCTGCTGAAAAAGTTTGCTGAGCCCTGCTATGACCACTATACCACACTGTCTCAGTATCTAGCCCAGTGCCGTCTTCTGACCAACAGGGGTTATCTGGGATCTCAGAAATGGTTTTTACCATCACCTAGCACTTGTTGGAGATGCCAGGAATTGAACCAAAAACCTTCTATATGCAAAGCAAATGCCATATCGCTAAGCTATACCCACCCCAAGAATGCATTATTGTTGCTGCTGCTGTTACTGTTATTTCAACAAATATCCCACCTTGTACACCTTGCTGCCCTGGGCAGCAAACACATTGATACTAAAAAAATTTTTTTTTTAAGTAATTGAAAAACAGTTAAAAACATTCTGAGCTGTATCCAATGGCTGTCCTACTCTGATTATGCACACTGGAATTAACTTAGGTCCATCAATTTCAATGGGTCTACTCTAAGTAGGCCCAGCGCTGACTACAATCCACTAAAAACAGTTTAAAACACTCTCTCAACCAGTGATTTCTGGGTTTACCAGGAGAGGTGAGACTCTCAGAAATGTCAAAACACTATTCCTCAGTAGCTGAACCCCAATTTTCCTCCAGTTATACTTTCAGTGGAATTTGGTAACTGCCTTAATCTAGAATTTGTTCAAGACAGAAGTCTGCTTTCCAGCATCTGCACACGCAGAACTATGTGACCAACCTTCTAAATCATGACCTCCTAGTGTATACGTCACTTACTTATTGCCAATTTAGTCAGTTGTCATAGGTTCATAAGGAATAGACTAGGGATAAGGAACAGGAGGCCTATCTGGAGTTGTTGGACCATTCCCAGCATGGCCATGGTCAGGGATGATGGGCATTGTAGTCCAACAAAATCTGGAAGGCCATGAAGGTTCCTCCATCCCTGTTCTAGGCCCTTCTGCTCTAAAGAAAGACACATCAGCCCCAAACCACAGCATTCTGATGACACAATGCCACAGTCAGGAAGCTAGAGCAAAGGACTGATCATTTTCTTAAAACTCAAATCAAATTAATCTGATTAGTTGTGCACAAGGACAGGCAGCTCAAGTATAAACTAGCAACCTTCAAACACAGACTACAGGCATAATCATGCACACGTCTAGCCAGAATCTCACTGAGTTCAAAGGGACTTGGTCCCAGGTGACCTTGTGGTGAATTGCTGCTTGACGTGCACTTAGCCGAATTGAGAATTTTAAATCACAGTGCTAAACAATAAACATTTATTAATACATAGGGCATGGTCTATCAAAGTTATGCATCCATGTCTCATCCATTTCAGTGGGAGAGTTAAACACATAGGGAGATGCCCAACTAAGTCATACTCAGAGTAGACCCTCTGAAATTGAACGTCTCTTAATTTCAATGAGCAACACTAGCATTGTTGATGACCTATGTTTGATTCTCTCCTATTGAAATCCATGTGTTTTCAGTGTTTTATTACTGGCCAGACCATGCCCTCTCTCTTATTTATTTTACGGTGTATATAACAGCATTGAATGAATTAATGGGCAGCATCCAGCCAAAGTTAAACCACTTTATACACCACTGATTTCAGTGGGGAAAATGCATTTGGTACTAACAATGCAAAGCAATGCATGTTTAATCAGAAGGAAGCCCCTCTGCATTCAGTGGGGCCTACTTGAGCTTTAATCTGTCTTGCTGACATCAGCGGGAATCAGAATGCTTACATTTTGTTGGACTGTAGTTCTCAGGAAAAAAACCGAAGCTGTAAATTTGTTTGCTGCTGTTGACTTGTTAATCCATCATACTTTGGGGTGCCTGGTCTGTTTGCATCAATTCCCATGTTACTTTCATGGATAGCAAAGTTTCCCACGTACATGTTGGAGAGGTATCGGTATCTGCAGCCTGAAGTTTAAAACAACAATTTTGGATATCACGCCTTTGAAAGCCTGGCCCAAAGTGTTTCACAAGTGTTTCGATTATTTTTAGTACAGCTTGCAAACTTGAAAGCAGGTGCAAAATGTTGACCTGGATATCTGTGCATGCTTTTCTCTCTTTTTCCCTCGTTCCCTCTTTCCTGATATAATTTCTAATTCATCCCTTTTTTTCCTAGCTTTGGGGGGTCTTTTTTCCTCTGCACATTTCTCGGTGTAAGTGGTACTCCACCACTCTGACGGGGTGCAAGGGAAGAAAAAGAATCCAGATCACAAAGCTTTAAAAAATTGTGCAGAGTGAAACAATCCTCCTGCGGACCCCAGCAAATAAAATAACAGCAGTGGAGTGATTTGCAAGCATGTAACAGGCTTTTTGTCTCTGTCTCTTTCCCGGTGCCTCAAGGGGGTTTCTGAGTTCCTTCTCCACAGGTTCACAATGTTTTGCCTCTTGGCTACAAAGACCCCAAGCTCCAACCCCTCTTTGGAGAGCTCACCTCCCCCTTCAAATCTTTCACATGCTGAGGATCACTAACAGCAGACTGAAATGTTCCAGTGGGGTGCAGGGCACTGGCAATTTAGGATTTCAGCAATCCAGGATGGATTTTCAGAGTGCATCAGTGGTGCTCATGCTGAAATTAAAAACAGCTTTTCAATGTATCTTTAACTCTTCCATCACCAACTCTTCATTTAAAAGAAGAGAAAATATGTAGGGCTGCTTACCAAAGTTTCCTTTGGCAATGATAGAAATAGTGAGAATCTGATTTGCAACTTGAATTTAAATCTTAATAGCTTGCCAGCAATATAACAGCTCTAGAAATGATTAAATTTGTTGGGTTTGCCCTGTTTTTATTTTATTTTGTGTCTTGCATTTGCATTCTGGAGATCATTCAGCAACTCTGAACAGTTTGTGAAAAGCAAACTTTTAAATGTAATGTATATATATTTTAATGTAGGGCCCTGTCTTTCTACAAAACAGCTCACTCTTTCTGGGTGGCTTGTTAAATTGTTCTGCTGTGGATTCAGTCCACAACTGATTGATCCACAGTGGATTACTGTGAGATTCTGCTTCCAGTGTTAAGGACAAAGGAGGCAAAGTTTCAATTTCTGGCTCATTAGGAAGCACTCTGCCAGGGATTGAAATGTGGAAAATAGTTTAAAGTGTGTGTGTTTCATTATCAAAAGAGCAGACTACTCAAATCAGTTCATAACATGAACAAATGCTATAAAACGAGCTTGTATTTTAAAAAATAAATGCAAAACAAATTGTTGTGAAGTTTGAACTTTGAAAGATAGTTTTCAAATCCTGAAAGTGAGTTTATTTAGAGGACTTCCTTTTCTAGCAACCTTCTAAAGGCACTGAGTCCTATACACAACTTAATCCCAAGTAGACCAAGTTAGATTTGTGCTGTAAGCCACACTGTTTGGAAGATCCATTCATCCAGAGCATTTATACCCCATAGTAGCCTACAAATTAATAAATAAAAAGTCCCTGCTTTTGGACCTTCAATTTTAAAATGCATGGCACGAAAGGTAAAAGGGATGGGAAGGGAAGAAGAACTCAAGCAAATTCATCCTGTTCTCCTACTATCTGCTTTGCAATCTCGATTCATGGGCATTTAGTAACCAATCCTTAAACTACTGCTTACACTTTCTGCTCATATTAAGTGAAACTTCAATTTGGGGCTTTGATTCTCGTATACACACGCACACGCACGTATTCTTTGCTCCTCATATTCAATGCATCATCAAGTCATGGTCCCAGGGGCATGGGTAGAGGACATACTTTGCAGCCTCCTTGCTGACGTTTAATAGATCTGGGCCTGGTCACCACCTGGCTGGGAAACCAGTGGGTCCTCCCCATATACACTGCCTTGTGGGATAGGACCTCCCACCCAGCATGATTCCTCTACTCTCAGGAGAGCAGGCTGAGATCATGCATACAGCCTGATATACCAGCATGCTAGGATAACAAAGCAGGCTGCTAGCTGATCACAACTATCTCCCCAAAACCAGGGAGAGAGATTCAATTATAATCTAACAAGGACTTTTACTGATTTTTTTTTAAGCAGTGAAAAGAGTTTTGCTGATTGACTAAAGTTGCTCCCACTTGCTGTCCCAAAGAACGGGCTGCTCAGCTGTGTGTCCTGCACAGTGACTGAGCAGCCTTCTGGAGGCCACTTGCCAGTGGTGGGTGGGGATAGAGGCAATACGGGCAGAGCAATGAATGCAAATTTTCATTTTGTACAGGCTTCTGCACATGAAGAACTATCAGAGTTCTAACCAGGCAAGCAATGGCAGGGAAGTGAGGGTGGTGGCCTGGGGAGAGTCCCAATTGCCCGGAGAGCAGAATCTCAGGGCCTGAGATTCCCCATCCCTATTGTAGGGTCTGCTGTGCTGGGACTGTCTCTTGGGAGTGTTAGCTGACTAGGCATTCAGAGAAGTTGGTACTGATGGTGCGCTTGAATCCCAGAGCTTTGCCCAGCAGACCCTCATAGTGAAAACAGGATGCTGGTGGTACTGGAGGCGAGGAGCAAGGCAGCTGGGAGATGTGGCTTGAGTCACACATACCCCAGCGGCTTCCACAGCCAGCCAATCAAAGGGCCTTTTCTCTTTAAGCCTGTATGCTCAATGATTGATCAACTGACTAATTAAAGAGTCAACTATAGATAAGTCTGCATAGTGCTAAACCTCAATATATTTTGAGGACAGTGAAAGAAGCGTGAAGGAAGTTTATTTTCATAAAAGAAAAAGTGGGGAGAGACAACCCAACTCCCTGCCAATAATTCTCCAAAGGAAAATCTATTTTTGATCTTGTCTTCTCCGGTCCATATTATGCTAAAATGTGCTGGAGCTAAGAGGGTCTCTGAAAAAAGACAAAAGTGCCCCTCAGCCCTGCCAATTAAATCCTCCCCCAAATTATCTGTGAGTGCTTTATTAGATTAATCTGCTGCTTATGTTGACGAAAACTTAGCGCTCTGGTTGATTTTTTTAAAATTAATCTTTTAAAAACATCTTGTCACCCACATTGAGCCAATGAGACAGCATGATATATTAATCCTCAGGGTTTTGTTTTTTTAATGCACAGCCTAGATCATTCTCCCCCTTCCCCAAAGGCAATTGTCACACTAAAAAGACAAATTGTTTTCAACTTTATTAGAAATCCTGCTACTACTGTGCAGCGTCCGCCAAAAAACAGAAGGCTGTCAGGAGTCATCCAGGATGGTTGGGGTCCAGTAAACTCCAGAGAACAGAGCTATTCTGTTGATGACCTTCGATCAACAGCCCTAGTCACTCCACGTCAGTCAGCCGGACAAACAAACAAACAGCCCGATCATATGCCCAAATGCACATGATGGATGCAGATGTGAGGCTCTGAAAGGACCCCTTTGCATTCAGAAACACCTGCAGGAATTCCAGAAGCACTGGAATGCCTTCTACCCTAATGCATCCGGGGAGGGGGTGTGTGGATCCTCACACATATCTACACACACACAAAGCACCTCATCCCAGGGGATTCTGCGGAGCATCCCTTGCTCTCCCGTCGAGGTCAGCTGGGTCCAGGCTTGGCTGTGATAGAACAACTCCTGGAATTTGTGCTATCCCATCCCTGTGGTGAAGAACAGTGGGGAAGGGGAGGGGGAGTTCTTCCTGTGGCATTCCCACAATGCCTTGCACCTGCTTGGGAAACCAAGAATGAAAGGATTCCTTTCTAATCTCTCGGCCTAATCCTCAAACCGTGGTTACAGCAGCAATGTCTCCCTCGCCAGAGAGAAAGAAAAGGCCATCCCCGATGTCAGTTTTGTGTGGGCAGTGCATCCAACTAAAAAGTCCATGAAAGGTGGCGGAGGAGGGTGAAATCGACGAGGGAATTTTACACACCTCCTTTCTGGAAGAGCCCCTGCTTTTTAGGCTGAACAAAAGGGCTGGCATGAAATGGGTGTCCATTGCCACCAACGTCATGGGCTTGTGGCACCTGCACACTACGGCATATTTCAAGTGTCCTCCCTGCTGTTAAAATAATTGCCTTATCCAAGATCGTACATTTTGCTATTTGAGGGTTGGGTACAATGCAATACCTCAAAACATGTAAGAAGCATATTCTCCTGAGGGAAGTTGTCAGGACCCTGAGCTTGACTGAACAATGACTACATGAGCCAATGGTCTGGAATTGCAACCCGTGTCCATGTTCATGCCATCTGCTCTCTTATAAATCACTAAGCAGTTGCAGAACACATACCTAACTTCAGTAACATAGGGAGAGATGGGGAGATGGCAAGACCTGCCCCAGGTGCAACCTGGCTGAGGCACAAAATGGGCATTAAAGGTCATTCATGTAATATATTAATAGTTATCAAAACAAATCTGAATTCTGTTGCGTTTCCCCCCCTCTTAAGATTGGAATAATGAGGCATGGTGATGGGTGAAAAGCGAGATAATCACTTTTTCTGAAAAGTTTGGTGCAAGAAACAAAATCTACAATTACTTTTTAACTCACTCCAAATTTTACCAGTCACTCTCATTTTGGAACAGTCCAAAGGTAAATCCTGTTTTGGTTTATTACTTTACTCATTACATATAATCCATTGGCTATTTATTTTCAATTTGTGTGGAACTTGGTCCTGGAAAATAAGGACTGTAGGAAGCACCAGTTTATTTTGCAATTTCCGTTTTCCTTCTGGGTTCTTTTATAGGAGAGGTGGTCTCACACGACATTTTCCAACCTGACTGTGAGGCCCCTTAATGCAAGCCTAGATCAAATATTTCTTAACTCTTTGACACCCATCTCTTCTCCTTCCTTTTCTATATGCTTTTTATCAAGGTATTTCACTTTTTAAAATTTGAAAACTTGCATTTTTAGCAACCGGATGCATGGCTGGCTGTGCTATTTGAAGCTGGGGGAAATATCTAGCCTGCTCCTGAAAAAAGCAGCACCCAGTGGTCTCAGCTGCTCCAGAATATGTCACTCTCTCACCCCCCCCCAACAAACTTCCTTATACATCCATCAGACTCCCTTTCCTCTCGCACTGCTCACATGATGCTTTGTTTATAATTGCCTCCAGAGACAATGCCAAGTAACATTTCACCCCCTACCCTCAGTAGGTCAGCTAGATTCAGGGCCCCCACACACAGCAAAACTTTAAACTTTTTCTGATGTCCCTGAGTGGTGCTTTTCTTTCTCTATTCAACTTGTGCCTACATTTTGGGTTCCAAACAAAGCTGTTCCCTGGACCTCAGAACTTCTAGGAGCAGAACTGGGTGCAAGCAAGTGCCAGACATTGTCCGCTCCTAAAGGATGCCAGGGAGCTGAGCCGCCCAGCAGCAAATTAGAAACTTTTGGCTCCTAAAGAATGAGCTGGGTTGTTTGTTCCTGCTCTCTGCAGCTGCTTCCCCCCTTCTCTTCCTCCCTCCCCCTCCCCCCCTGTTTTTTGTGGTTTATTACACACAGGGTCCTTGATGAATGGGAGCCCCTGTTTTACAGTACACCCCACTTACAGGACTTCTCTCCAGGCCCACCACAGATCTGACTCATCAGCAGCAGGGCACCGCCATCATAATTCTTCCTAGAAACCAGAGGATAAAAAGGGGTTTGTTGGAGGTTGGCTGGCCTGCCGAGAGTCCTGCCTGCAGGCCCTGCTAATGCCATAGCTAGTTGTTCAGGTCTTTGGCCGAATAAGGTAACAGAAACAAAGATTGTTCCCTTGTTGGGAAAGGCGACTGTGCCCAAGTTTGGGGCTGGGAGTGTGTGTGTGTGTGTGTGTGTGTATGTGTGTGTGTGTGTGTGTGTGAGAGAGAGAGAGAGAGAGAGAGAGAGAGAGAGAGAGAGAGAGGGAGGGAGGGAGGGAGGGAGGGCACCCGTCCAAGTGGGATTAAGCCTGCGAGTGCAACTTTATGAGGTCTGTCTGGGTGGCGGAGAGACTCTCCAGAGTGGAAGGAGCCAGTTCAAACATAATTTATGACATGTCACTCATAGTTAGAGGCGGCTGTCATTAAGAGTTAATTGTTGCATTGTGTTCAGCGTCTACTGATAAGAATTCTATAAGCTGCTTACATGTTATCATAACTCATGGGTAACAAGAGAGAGAGAGAGAGATGTAGTAAAGGGAAAATGAAAGTGATTACTCACCAGTCATCATCAGCAAGTGAGTGAGTGAGAGGCTGTTGTGGGATCAGTGCCCCAGGTGTAACTCAGGGGCACCTGAGGTTAAGCTCCCCTTGGCCAAGGACTCATTGTGTGGGCCACTGATTTAGTCATGCTCTGTCTACATCAATTCCCCACCTGTACCTTGGGAATATTTATCCCCAGTGTGCTATTGTACTGTAACTAGACCTGCACCGTAATTGCTACTGGCCACAGAATTACCGTATTTTTCGCCCCATAGGATGCACCGCCCTATAGGACGCACATAGTTTTTTTTGGGGGGGGAATAAAGAAAAAAAATTATTTCTCCCCCAGGCACGGGGCTGGCGTGGGGGAAGCCCGAGCTTCCCCCGACCCCAGCCCCCAGAAGAGCCTGCTATCTGCAAGCCTAGGGAGTCACGCTGGTCTCCCCAGGCTTGCGGACAGCTGTGCAAAGCCCAGGCGCGCTGAGGCTTCCTAATGCAGGCAGCTCTGCGCAACCCTCCGGAGCCCGGCGCAGGCTCCGGAGGGTCGCGCAGAGCTGCGCGGACCCCAGGAGGGCAGGCAACTCTCCGCGACCTTCCAGAGGCCGACGCGGCTTGGCGCCGGGCTCCGGAGGGATGCGCAGAGCTGCGCGGAGCCTGGGAAAGCGAGAGCCTCTCATTCTCCAGGCTTCAGCGAATGCCTGTATTCGCCCCATAGGACGCACCCACATTTCCCCTTCATTTTTGGAGGTGAAAAAGTGCGTCCTATAGGGCGAAAAATACGGTATGTTCATCCCAAGAACCTCAGCTTTCACTTATTTATTTTTTAAGTTTCAAGCCCTCAAGCACTCATATACTGGCTTGAAAGTGCATGGTTGTTGTTGTTGTTGTTGTTGTTGTTCCTTGTCGGGGGAGGGGGAACAATTTTTACAATTACTACTTGCCTTTATAAACTCGTCCTTCCTCCGCAGAACTCAGAGCAATAAAGAATATTTCTCCTCTTTCCTTTTATCCTCACAACAACCCTGTGAGTCAGGCCATGCATATCATTGCAATTTAAATATATAATATAGAATCATTGCAATCGGAATATTCAACATAGGATGCATCAACAGCATTCAGGAGAAGTGGCTATGAAACTTCTGTTTAAATGCCTGCAGTAAGGCAGAGGAGGAAGTCTGTTCCACGTTGAACTGTTTTTCTTGTCGGCAAGTTTCTCTGAGTGTTTTAGCAAACTCTGCTTCAGATGCCCATCCTCCCCGCTGCAAATTATCTAGCATGAAAGGCAGAATTTGTGCATCCCTCCTGCACAAGTTCTAAATGTACAGGAACTCTCTTGAGAGTAGAGGGTGTGGCATATGAATTTATCAAATAAAATAAAAAAGAGTAACTTGTACAATTCGCTCTGGGAGAGACATGCCAGTTTCACCCCTCCCAGCTTACACAGACAAGAGTCACATCCCACTCCACCCCCCCACCCCCCCGCTGATCTGGATGCACAAAACAGTTCTTCATTCATTCCTAGCTACTGCTTCGTGTTGCCTCACAGAGCCAAACTAGTTGTGCCCCATTTGTTCAACCACCTGTTCGCTCTGTTCACAGATAAAGCAGGGAGGTAAGTGATTTTAGCATCAATAGAGGCACGTGGTGTCATTCCAAATTCAACATCCTCTCTGCAGATCCACGTTGGCTCTCAGAAGCAGGGGTCTTGGTGCGGGCTCTGCCTTCAGCAGCAACCCACGCCCTGGTTATTCTGACAGTTGATTGCTGACAAGGCTTCTCTGATGCGCCCGGCTTCAGAATGCAGCTGCATGTTTGCTCATGGCCTTGCACTGCCGCGATCATATTACGCCCACCATGGTTGTCTCTAAAGCGAGGGATTGGCTTTAAGCCTGCGCTGTTCCTTTTTAAAGCTCTTAATGGAGTAGGCCTCGGATGTCTTAAAGACCTCACCCATCAGACCCAGGCTTAAGGAGATCTTGGCCAAGACATTATCTACTGTTTCAAAAAATCCACCATTCCTCCCTCCGCCGGCACAGATACCCCGTGTGGGTCTTGCCTTCCATTATTTCACCCCTTAAGTTCCTGCATGCTGCATTTCCATGCTCTGATGTGTGGCGTGCAGTTTGCAGCGAGAAGGAGATGCACCTTTGTGAAGGCGAGTCTGCTGCTGGATGACATGTTGACCAAGGGGTATTGGGGAAGCTTGAGTTCAAATCCACACGCTGACATGGAGTTTCTGGGTCTTCAGGAAGTCAGCCCTATTTTCTAGTTAGTTTAGCTGAAATAGCTGTCGCCAACCACCACACAACACTGCTTTAAGAAATAAGGACCAATGGACTGACGAGGCACATTGCATACATAAACTGCTATATAGATTTAATGACAACACACACACACACACACACACACACACACAATCAATCAATCAATCAATCAATCAAAACCCCAACAACCCTCCATTAAATAATAAGCTAAGACAGGGACAAGATACAAAACAGGCCCACTGCCACTGTTGCTAGCTAGCTGAATGGCCTTAACACAATGCTGTGATAAGAGGTTGTAGAAAAAACAAAGCTTTCCAGAACTAGCCTGGTTAAACTCTCATTTGCTGAGTGCCACGTTTAAGATTCAGAGATGATCAAATTTTATTGACTAGCTTTATTTTGCTTAGGTAAAGTTTTTTAAAATTCCCTTGACTGCCTCTCATGACAAGACAGATTGATGGCTTGAGGGGAAGTGAGGAAGCTCCTTCATACCGCGTTACACTGGTCCATCTAGCTCACTATTGTCCACACTAACTGGGTGCAACTTTTCTGGATTGTAGGCAGAGGACATTCCCATCCTTCCTGGAGATGCCAGGGAGCAATGTTGGTTGTGCTGATGGGTACATTGTGTAGCATAGCTGCTTTCAGTTCATCGCACCTGCTATTTTGCAGGTGGGATTCAGTGACATACCAACAAATTCAGGTCACACCAACACCGTATATTTAAAGCCCTCTTATATCACTTCAGCAGCCATGGCTCCCCCTCCCCACAAGGAATCATAGGCGTTGTCCATTGTTAAGGGTGCTGAGAGCTGTTAGGAGGCTCTTAACAAACCAGTTATCATGATTCTTGGGGTGGGGGAGGGGAGGAATCCATGATAGTTAAAGTGATATAGGAGTGGGCTGCACTGATAAAGTGGATTTGGACTCCTGCGCAACGAGCCCACTCCCAAAACAAACCGGGCCATTCTGCAGTAATTAAAGTTATGGGAAAGTGCACTGGAAGGGGTGGAATCACCACTGTGTGACACAGTGTCATATCAAACCTCCCCACAAACAAATCAGAATGAATGCTCATTTGCATGCAGATGGATAATGTTGAATACTCAATAAACACAGGGCCGGCCCACCCATGAGGCAGACTGAGGCAGCTGCCTCAGGTGGTGGAACCCCAAGAGGTGGTGTCCCCATGGGCACTCCGCCTCTTTCACCACTGGCAGAGCAGCATTGAGATGACACCTTTCCTTTTTGTCTCAGGCGGCAAAACAGGATGTGCCATGCCTGAATAAGCAGGTCACCTGGGGCCAAGCGTTGTGGCCTGGGCTTGTGGGTTGATTCAATGTGGTGGGAGCAGAGCTGAGTCCTCCCTAGCAGCAGTGGACACTGAATTGGTTCCTTGCAACACTTATGTTTACTATGGACCTTGTTTTGAGGCAGATGTGTCTGTATGAAGGATAGATGTGTAGTTATTTTGGTACCCAGATGAGATGCTTCAGGGTTGAGAAAGACATTTTACTTACCTGAAATCTTCAGAGGAAAGGTGGGCTCCCTGCCTTTTCCGCTGGAGCACCAAGGCCAAAGACACAGCTGAAGAACTATGAGGTGAGCTGGAGTTGTTCCCCAATAACACACCTTTTGGGAAGAAAATCAGTGGGAAGGTTTGACTTTAACAGTTTGGCTCCAGACATAGTTGCATATACCTAGCCCATGGCAGGCTTTTCTGTGCAGGTGGACATGTACACCCACATCCTCACAGCATGGGGACCAGGCCTAGCACCTTAGTCATATTTGACTGTACATCCTGACACAGCTGTGGTGTAGTGACCAGGAAGCCTCTGATTCACATCTTGCTTCTCCATTGAACTCACATTTCCTCAGTCTTTATGCCAATCCATCTGCATATGGAATGTGAAAAGCACTGTTACAAGGAGCACAAGATAACGTAGATGGAACTTTTTTTTTTAATGCTTTGAAGTGCCATATAAATCTATGTAGTCCTTTCATAAAGTTTCCTTTCCAGCAAGGAAAGTTATGGCCGGTATTCCACACACGCGTTCTATCAACACAAAGACTTTTGACTGTGCAGCAGAACTCCCCTCCTCATCCCCCACTCTGCTATGGGATTTTCTCCAACCCTGCTAAACAGATTGGGGGAAGATGCAGGGCACACTAGGAGAAGAGAGGGGGTAGTTCTGCTGCGGAAATGGAAATCCTTGCACTAACAGAATGAGTACATTGGCTACTACTCCTATGTGTGGGAGCAGTTTCTCTGCTTCGCTGGATCATAGAGAAAAGAAGAGTCCTCACTTTAAAGTAGCATGTGAATAGAAGGACTGCAAATGACATTGAATGCAGCCTTTAGCAGATGGGCTTTTGCAATCTCTCATTTCACTTGGGAAGTTGTCTCCCAAAATACATGCTTCAGATGGTAGGGCTACTCACACATGGAAGAAAAAGATGTTTGAGCCACTTCTGGACATGTAACAGATCCACATGTTGGGGAAAGGAAGGGCCAAATTGGTCAGTCACCAGGGATGAGGAAGAGATTTTGTCTTTTCTTATGCATTTCAGTCTTATACATGTTTACACAGAAACAAGCCCTTCTGAGTTCACTGTGGCTTGCTCCCAAGTAAGTGTACATAGGATTGCAGCTTTAGCACATGGCAGTAATTAAAGTTGCTCTGCGGGTATTTCAAGGTTGGTCCCCCTGGCTGTTCCCGCTCTCTCTTTATGCACAGAATTGTATTCTAGGTGATGCAAGTTCAGCAGTAAGGAGCTGATCATTACAGATAATTTCTACAGCTCTGATCAGCATGCAGTGCTCAATTTTTCATTCAACATTGTAAGAGTTACATCCAATACAGAGTACATCATGCCCAATAAGAGCCTCAAATTTACAATGATATTACATTACTGTAATAGAAACCCTTCATGTCTGTTGACAAACAACCCAGATCTTCCCTCCAGAGCAGACCAAACAACAATAATGCAAGTTCATTAAGCCATAATTTTATTTCAACTGAAATGTCTCACCTGTGGTATTTTAGGTTTTCATTTAAGGCCCTGAAGCTGTCTTTTTAGACAGTTCATCTTTTTGGACAGCTCATCAGATTCCCCAAGTCCTTGCTGTAGTCCAGCACTTAAGAGTGAAAGGGTCACCCAATCCCACAGGAAGCTGAGTGATCCCTGATAAATCTGATTAGCTGCAAACATTTCCACATCAGCTATCAAGGCTAAACTGAACAACAGGAATCTTTTTTGCTGCATTGTGTTCCTGTGACTTCCACCTTCTTCACTGAAATTTGTCTCCATTGACCCTCCTGTTCTTGTGCTCGTCTAAACTCCAGATCCTGCTCCTGGTCTTCCTGGCAAAACTTTGCATGGATAAGGAGAGCCTGATGGATTAAGCTAATGACCCATCTAGTCCAGTATCCTGTTCCCCACAGTGGCTAACAAGATACCCAAGGAAAGCCCACAAGCAAGACCTGGGTGCAACAGCACTCTTCCCTCCCGCAATTTCTAGCAACTGGCATTCAGGAGCATTACTCCTTCTGACAGTGGAGGTGAACATAGCCAGCATGCCTACTGGCCACTGATATCCTTTTCCTCCATGAATTGGCCCAATCCTATTTTAAAACCATCCAAGTTGGAGGCCATCAGCACCTCTTGTGAGAGCAAATCCCATAGTTTAATGATGCACTGCATGAAGTACATACTTTTGTCTGTCCTGAATCTTCTAACATTCAGCTTCATGTTCTGGTGTCATGAGGGCAAAAAATTTTTTCTCTGTCCATTTTCTCTATGCCATACATAATTTTATACATCTCTATAATGTCTCCTGTCTTCTAAATGTTGGATTCTCTAGCAACAACAACCCAAATGTACAAGGTGTAACATCTTCCCCCCTTTCATAAATTAAATATTAAGTTATCAGGACAGAGTAGTTCTCAGGACAGTGTCTCATAGTGCAACAAATTTAATCCCGTTTGAAACTCATTTAATTGTAAGACGCTTCCCTTTCCGGCTCCAAATGGTGGGGCTTAAGTAGCCTTTGTCAATGCTCTGCAGCCTCTTCTCAGAACTGCAGTTCCCAGGGCTCTTTGGATGACAGCCAAATCAGTACAAGAGGCTTGATAAACTGGTTCAGATTTATAGAGTCCCGAGAAGACGCTGGGTGTTATTCGCACCAACCAGAGTGTCATGGTTCTGCTTTTTGAAGTTCCTCTCAGCAATGCCCAACGGGGAACTTGCACAGGGAAGTAGGTTCTCCTTTGAGTTTCGTATAAGGAACTCATGAATTCCCTTTCTAATAGCCTCTGAAACTGCTGGTTATGTTCTGTGTTATCCACATGCCTTCTCCCCTTCAAAATTATTTCTAAAATTCAGCATCAAAGTAATGCAAGCACAACAAAGTTGAATATATTAAACTGCCTTATGTCAGGCCATGGGTCCACCTACTGCACTAGATTCTGCTAATCTGACTCTAGGTGGCTCCATGAGATTTCAAGCAGTGGCCTTTTCCTGCCCACCTACCCAAGTTCCTTTAACTCAGGGATGGGGAACCTCAGGCCTGGGGTCTCCCATGCAGCCCTCTATGTTTCCTTATCTGGCCCTCAGGACTCTCCTGGACCATGCCTCTTCCGCAGATCACACCCTGCATCAGTTCTCCTCTGTGTCCTCCTTGGCTGCTTTTACCTGGCTGGAATATGATGCTTTGTACTGGCCTAGATAGAAGATGGAGAAATGTGGGTGGATGTAGACATCTCTGATGTTCATGAGGCTGGAATGTAGCCTTTTGTATGAAGGTGTGAGTCACATCCATTAAAGCTCTGCCCACTTTTGCCAGCAGCCCTGCCCGCTGCTGACATGCGGCCCCTAGAAGGTTGCCTATGAGGTCGTATGGCCCTCAAACTGAAAAAGGCTCCCCCCTCGGCTTTAGTTAATGATGCCAAGAGTCATACATTGAATTTTCCCATACATGTTAGGTGTTCTACCTTTGAGCTGCGATCCTCAATCCCAATATTTTGTGAACATTCTGATAAACGAGAAAAGCACATGCTCATTGTATGTCAACATTAATTGTATGCAGGTCATCTCAATGAAGCTTATGTGGGGAGAAGCTCCTGGTGGATTATGCTCTGTGGGGTGCCAGAGACTGGCAGGGCCCTGATGATTGTGCGATGGAGGCAACGGGGCCAGAGGAGGACCTAGGAAAGGGGGGCAGCAATTTATGGGGTTTAGGAGAAGGGTCCTAGCAGTCAGAGAAGGAGGTGGGGGCACAGGGCAGGTTGGAGGCAGAGGACAAGGCTGATCAGGTGAGGAATGGGCCAGTCAAACTGCTGCCACCATCTACCCTGCTGTCTCCTAAGAACCAGGAGGGGCTTGAAGAGGCAAGCACAGCAGCGACTTCCAGGCAGAAGTCGTCTCAGGTTGCATGTGCACACTCCATCAGACAAGGGTACATAAACCTGGGGGCGCATGGTCCCACTGTTGCGTCAAATGCTCCACCAGGCACGGATCTGGAAAATAGCTATGAAGGCACTAGAAGTGTGTGTGCTTTTGTCAATAAAGTATTAACTAGCCGGCATTTGCCTTCCTTGGCTGGGTTTGAACAGGACATGGGGTTAGCTCTCCCTCCCATTCTTCCTGGTGCCCACGCTCTGAAGTATTCTTCTCACCTTGCTCTGTGCAAGAGTGCCTCTATACATGAGGACTACATGAGTAATGGTTGTAGCACTGGATTCTATTTTTGTAAATAAAGCTGAACAAAGAATCCACTTGCTAAGGAATTCAGAGTTCAACAGATTTGTTAGCAAACTCCGGCGCTGATAAAACACTTACATAAAATTATCTATGAATGTTTGTTATCTTGTGCCGATTACATTTCTTCCCCACATTAGAACTGGATCCCATGGAATCAAATGTGCGCTTAACTATTTGTTTTACAAAGCAGAAGTGGAACAGCCCAGTTAAACCAGCTCACCTTCATTCCAGAGCATTTTTTGCATACCTTGTAATTTCCTTGTCTTAATTTTTTAAAGCACCTGTTTTACTTGGGCACAGTCCAAACAAAGTTAAGCACTTGTCAGTCCCAGGAAAATCAATGGGATTAGAATGTGCTTAGCTTTGGCTGGACTGTGCCCTTAATGTTTTGTTAAATCTCAGGATGGTTGCATATATTCCAAAGTTACTCTTTTGAATAAAGAACCTTCTTTAACAATTCCTGGACTATTCCTGCCAAGAAAAGCAGAAGAGGCATTTTAATACATACATTTTAAGCAATTCTGGGAAGATACCTAGACAGTGAAGGAAAATGTCTATTGTGTTCTGAATCTATCCATTTTTATTTACCCATCTGTTATTTATTTATATGTGGATGCAAAAAGAGTTTTGACTTCCAGCACAAAGGAAAAGCCTCCTTTCTACACCAAAAACCAGGGATGTCCTTAACGTTAAAAGCAAGATCCGAAGACAATGATGGGAGCAGCCCTCTGCAAAGATTCACAGACAAACAAACAAAAAATAGATAAATAAATAAATGCTAACCAGAAAGTAACCACTAACAAGGATTGTTCCTCCCACCCTGCCCCCCCCCGCCCCATCTCAACCCACTGCAATTGTTTTTTAATATGCTTTTAATGACCTGGTTTCCTCATACCTACCTCCTTGCTTCCCAAACTGTTTGTACTGTCCCCAATAACACTCAGTGGAAAGCTGTCATTCCTCCCTAAATCCTTCCTTAGGTTGGATGCGATGCCGACGTTAGACAGGGTCAAGAGGTCACCATCGATTTTGGAGGCCACCTGGAGAGTCCAGGCCGTGAACTGACTCAAAAAATTTATATCAGAGCTGGAATGGCCCACCTCCCAGGGTTAGGTCTTGGCGAACATTCTGGCAGCAGGATGGGGCCTGCCTGCCCCAGCTCAGAAAGAGGCCAGAGTTGTTGACCCTGTTAGCTGACCTCTTCAAACTTCTGGAGAATTTTTCTGGCAGTTACCACGGCGACTGGGCACTCCAAGCTTATCCTTCTTACTGGAAGGGGGGCGGAATTAAGAAGAAAAAATGTTAAAATCTATCTTGCAGAGATGCCTATCAGAGATCAAATACATAAAATGTTTTAATTGTTTGCTTTTTGCGCTGTCTGCTCTGCCATTAAGTTCAAAATTCTAACATCAAGAAGACAATTAATATAAAAAAAAATGTTTTGAGTTTCCCATTAAAAGTGAGGAGCGGTGCTTAGAAGAAGTGGCGTTGCCTCTTCCACCACAACAGCTACTTCAAGATGTGCTGGTTAAAAACCAGAGCCAAGCATGTAAATACAGTCCAACCAATAATTTCACCACCAACATCAACAACTAAAAGCCCACACATCAAAACTTTATTGGCTTCTCCTTTTTTAAATGGTCCGATAGAAACACAATTTATTTATTTAAAAAATCCTGCCTGATATAAATGCTAATTGTCTCCGTCTTAAAATTGTCCAAAGTAAATATTATACTATAAAATGATAGCTGCATGCACGGGAGGGAGGGAGGGAAGGAGTAGAGGTACTGACTGGCTTTCAGGAAAGGGTATCAATTACTGGATGTAAGCAAAGTCGAAAAGAAAGTTTGTGTGCCTTAGCAAGTGCCCCAAAGGACATGAGGAGCAATCCTAAGCATGCTTTCTCATAAATAAATCTCACTGAATTCAGTGGGATTTTGAGTCTCTTCACAGAACTAAGTTCATAAAGTTTCTTGGTGTCTGGAAATTAAATAGAGAGACAAGTGGTTCAATGAGTCATGTAGACTCCATAAAACTCCTCTTCAGGATTCTCTCCCTACCCCTCAATTCTTTATTTAGAAATTAACACAGGGCTGCAAAATCACCCTTATATGACATGATATAACATATCAAATAATGGTTTGGTAAAAGAGTGAACAATGGGAATAATGGAGTACAGCAGAATATCAAATACATAAAAATGAATCAATGAGCTAATTATATTTAATCAAGAAAACAAGTTTCAAGAGGCTAATGGAAATGGGAAGAAACCAAAAAAGGATGGGTAGAGAAGGCAATAAGAAGAATATTCTGCAAAACAATAGCTGTAGAGATATATTGTTATAAGAAGACAACAAATCTCTAAGCAAAATTGTTAAGAATAGTCTGAATGTTGAGGCTTTAGCTTCCAATGTGCAAGAGTGCGTTCAAAATGAGTCCTTTTGCTCTTTGTGCCAGATCAATCCACATTGCAGTAAGCTAACTGAACTTTAGATTCAAGCAAAGATTCATAGAATTTTAGAGTTGGAAGGGACCATGGAGGCCCATTAAAAGGTAAAGGTAAAGGGACCCCTGACCATTAGGTCCAGTCATGGCCAACTCTGGGGTTGCGGCGCTCATCTCGCTTTATTGACCGAGGGAGCCGGCGAACAGCTTCCGTGTCATGTGGCCAGCATAACTAAGCCGTTTCTTGCAAACCAGAGCAGCGCACGGAAACGCCGTTTACCTTCCCACCGGAGAGGTACCTATTTATCTACTTGCACTTTGACGTGCTTTCGAACTGCTAGGTTGGCAGGAGCAGGGACCGAGCAACGGGAGCTCACCCCATCGCGGGGATTTGAACTGCCAACCTTCTGATCAGCAAGCCCTAGGCTCTGTGGTTTAACCCACAGTGCCACCCGTGTCCCCATGGAGGCCCATTACTTTGGGCCAATCAGTGCACATAGCAAATGGCCATGATCCGGAATTCAGAATGCTCACAACTCAGTTCACAATCCAAGACACGCATCCCATGCCTCTGCAAAGCATCCAAGGCTGGATTGTGTCCAACAGAAGATTGATTTGCCTGGATCAGGTTCCCAGTAGATAGCCATGTTAGCCTGCTGCAGCAAAAATGTTAAGGAGACAACCTGAAGGTGAATAAATTTGCAATAAAAAAAAACTTTTAAGAAGACTAACAAATTTATCGCAATGCAAGCTTTTGTTAGCTAGAGTCCATTTCATCAGATGCATGACATATGGGTGCTTTTGTAAGGTTGGTGCAAGCTGAAGCAATCACATCGTGATTTGAAATGTGAATAGATACACCCAGTCCACATTCTCAATATTCGGCTTTCTCTTTGAAAAAAAGAAGTACATACAGGCAGCTGCAGTTGGAGACTGGGGAAGAAAGATCTTCCCCAAACCCTTCCAACCTCAAGTCTTCTGTTTATCAGTGCCAAACATACCACACCTGCAACCTTTCTATGAATTCTGCCAGCCAGGGTGGACAATGCTGGCTTAGATGGACCATTAGTCTGACATTATAAGGCAGCTTCTTCTGCCTTGTACAGAAACTGGCTCCAAATCTCAGGCCTCTACAACAGAACTATCTCATTCAGAGAGGGGTGGATGTGTTATAGTGAGCACTGAATGTAGCAGCTCACTGGGTTCATTGAGTGATCAGTTGGGACAGTGGAGCTTTTCTTTTGACATTTTCTGTCACATTCTTGTGGAACAGCTCTGTCCATCCGAGAGCGTGCCCTTCCTGGTTGCTGATGAACTCATGCTGTGGGTTGGTGATTCACATGAGAACCATGGTGCCAACTCATTCCCGGGTGACATGGTAAAATGCTGACTGTTCTGCCCACAGCCAAGCACCCCCTTGGCGACATTACAAAAAAAGGCCTTGCGGCTGGTAGAGCTGAAAGCTCCTCAGACCGGAAATGAAATCTTAGTCTAGTTTGAAAGCAGAAAAGCCTGAAGTGGTAGGATTTCATCAAGATAGCCTGCAGCTCCTGAGTCACACACTTCATGGGGAGGAGATCCGCTGGATCCTGGTAGGATGCAGAGGTATCATGAGGCCAGAAAAGAAGACTGGACTTCTGTATCATTAATAATTGTGTAGCAGAGGGAGGTTGGAAAAGTACACATTTTCTTATGTCTACAACACTGTGACAATGATAAACTGTACCATCAGAACACTCTCTTCTGCATTTATTAGATGCACAGAAGTGCTGGCTTCCACTTCACTTCCATATCTAATTTCAACCTATGCTTGGGATGGGAGTAAGCCAAGGCTATCACAGACCTACCTCTATTGATTCCACCATTTGCTGCCTGGTGGCGCTGGCGCTGTGGGTTAAACCACAGAGCCTAGGACTTGCCGATCAGAAGGTCAGTGGTTCAAATCCCCGCAACGGGGTGAGCTCCTGTTGCTTGGTCCCTGCTCCTGCCAACCTAACAGTTTGAAAGCACGTCAAAGTGCAAGTAGATAAATAGGTACCACTCTGGCGGGAAGGTAAATGGCATTTCTGTGCGCTGCTCTGGTTTGCAAGAAGCGGCTTAGTCATGCTGGCTGCATGACATGGAAGTTGTACGCCAGCTCCCTCGGCCAATAAAGCAAGATGAGCACCGCAACCCCAGAGTCGGCCACAACTGGACCTAATGGTCTGGGGTCCCTTTACCTTTAAGGCTCAGTATGCATGTGCTGATGTTACTTAGGGGAGGGGAAGATTCACAGGCTGGTGGCTCAGAAGGGACATGCCCCACAACCTGCTTTGTTTTGTGGGGGGAAGGTGTCCTAACCTGCTTTCCTTTTGTTACAGACAGAGCCACCAGCTTTTATTTCCTCCATGGAAATAAATATCTCCCTTCATGGCTATCTATGGAGAAACATTTTGCAAAAAGCATTCACAAGGGTCCCAACAAATCATTTATTTCCATTTTGCTCAGGTGTATTCTCACAATATCTGCTCCCACACTGGCCAAACCTAGTCCTGTCTCCTGCTCATTTTCTCCTTTGTCCGTTCCTTTTGCCACCTGCTAAATGTTTACCATCCTGCCATCAACCCTGCAAACATACTCATTTTTCCCCAGGTAAGAAAGTGAACAAAAGAAGTTTGTGCAAAACCTTGCTTGCATTGTCCACATCCTGCCTGTTCATTATATCCCTGAATCCACTACCATGCTTCTGAGGCATAAGACCCCTGCAGGATTCTAAATAAAAGCAGACATACTCAATGGATTAATAATATAAAAAAACAAGCATTCATACTGGATGGTTTTAGGCAAGTCATTATATCTAATCTAATGCCTACCTCACATTATAATACATTTTGTACTTCAGAAGTGGAAATAGACCACCTCCAAGCATGTTGTATAGATGACCCTTTTAATCCAAACATGTTTGTGGGCATACATAAATGAGAATCATTTCTAGCGCCATGCAGTAAATAGAAGACAATACTCCAAAACTAAATTCAAAACTCTCTCTTTCCTCAGGTGCTGATGAGTGGGATGAAGCAGAGGGTGAATGTGATCTGAATAACCAAACATATGCCGAAACAAGCCAAAATTTGCAAGGATCTACATTGGTCAACCAGAATCAGCAAGGATATATGTCTGCAGCCATCCCCACTGTTCCCTGTTGGATGAGGACTGAAGACCACATGAAGAGCAGCAGGAATGAGTATGGTGGAGTGCTTAAGTTACAGGAGCCCACAAATCATCTTCGTGATGTCCCCATAGCTACTGTTTTTCATAGCTTCTGGGGGTGGAGTTTGTGGGCTTTCTTAAGGACTGTCCATTTTCGCACACACATTAATCCAAGCACTGATCAGGCGGTGAATCTCCTTTGCCCAAACTTGGCCAACATTTCCCTACTGACCCCAAATCAGTGGTTGTGCAGTAGACCAGAGGTTCCAAAGGGGGAAGGAACAGCTGAGTACTCAAATGCATAGTGTTATGGCATCCCAATAGAACTCTTTCCTTCTCTGGTTTCCTGCAACTGGTATTCATAAATATTACTGCCTCTGACTGGCTAGTAGCCACTTATATCCTAATCCGAATTCCATAATTCAACTGTGAGATGTGTGATTAAGTACTCGCATTTGTCAATCCTGAACCTTCCAACTTTCAGCTTCATTGTTCTAATACTATGAGAGAGGCAGGAAAACTACTCTTTAAGCCTTTTCTCTAGGCCATGCATAATTTTCACTAACTACTGCAACCACCTCCTGCCAACCTAGCAGTCTGAAAGCCCGTCAAAGTGCAAGTAGATAAATAGGTACCGCTCCGGCGGGAAGGTAAACGGCGTTTCCGTGTGCTGCTCTGGTTTGCCAGAAGCGGCTTAGTCAGGCTGGCCACATAACACAGAAGCAGTACGCCGGCTCCCTCAGCCAATAAAGCGAGATGAGCACCGCAACCCCAGAGTCGGCCACAACTGGACCTAATGGTCAGGGGTCCCTTTACCTTTACCTTACTGCAACCACACAGGTTCTTAACTTCTGCTACACAGAGACACACAAAAATAAAGAAAATCTCAGATTTAATATTCCAAGTGTTCAAGAACCAATTAAACGGAACAAAAAAAATTTAAAAAGGAGGTCAGGAATTCACTTGAATATTGCTCAGATTCCAGCACTTCATCCCAATTCTGGACTTTCCTGAGAAAGAATGAGTCAGGTTTTATTTGCATTGCCATTAATCCCGAGGCAAGGTACAGATGGGGAACAGGGTTGAGGACCAAACAGGATGTGTTTTTTTGAATAGTGAGATTAGCAACTACGGTGCAGGAGTCAATAATCATCTATACCATATTTACTAAAGATTTTTTCAGAATATTTCCACCGTGTCCTGATGTGGACACAAGTAAAAGGATTCACAGGGATTTGTGAGTCAACATCCCATCTGTTGAAGTGTGTGTAAGCACTATGATGTCATGAATTGCCCCATTGTGATCTGGCGTGCATGGGTTATTCTGCCAGCGGTTGTGATATATGTGTGTGAAGTGAGTGAGTGTGAACATGAAGGATCTTGAATTTTTTTGGCTAATACAGGCTTCACCAACCTGGTGCCCTCCCATCAGCCGCAGCCAGAAGGTTGGCAAAACCTGGTCTAATACACAGTCTCTTGGAAGAAGGTGACAGCTTGTCCCCATAATTGCATGGAGTTATTTGTGTGGTATAGTATTTTTAACCTCCATACCCTCCCTGTGATTAAAAACAACAATAATATGTTTGCCCTCATAAACGGTGTGCTTTTTAATTTTTATTAGCACATTGTGACAGGGATGCCTGCAATTGATTTTTTCACCCTCTTGCTAATCAGCCTGGAGAACCCTCTCAGCTGTAATTAAATCCCATATTACAGGCCTCTTGGTGTTCACTTGTCTCTTAGCTTACTGTGCCATGAAATACCGTACATCAAATGGAGTACTACTGTACAAGATAGGCTCCCTGCCAACTCCCGGGGCTATTATACAAGCTTGCCTTCCGTGTCCACACAAGATGTGAGCATCATCTCAGGCACAACATCAAGAGAAAAACGGAAGCAATATTTGGAGAAGGGGAGATAGAAAGAGGGGCACTGGTTGTGGGGAAGGGGGGCAGCGGATGGCCTCCTATAGTTTGTACTTCATGAGGCTGCAACCAGTGGTGGACCCACATTTTGGGGGCCCTGAACTGTTGTGTGGGTCCCTTCACAACCAGCAACAAGTTCTGGGTAACCACTGTTATCTTCTTCAATGGGGTTGTTCCATAATAATAATACCCCGCTCATCTGGCTGGGTTTCCCCAGCAACTCTGGGCAGCTTCCAACAAAGATTAAAAATACATTAAAACATCAGTCATTAAAAACTTCCCTAAAGAGGGCTGCCTTCAGATGTCTTCTAAACGTCAGGTAGTTGTTTATCTCTTTGACATCTGATGGGAGGGCGTTCCACAGGGCGGGTGCCACTACCGAGAAGGCCCTCTGCCTGGTTCCCTGTAGCTTGGCTTCTCGCAGTGAGGGAACCGCCAGAAGGCCCTCGGCGCTAGATTTCAGTGTCCGGGCATGACAGATCACCACCATTTTAAAAAGAAATTTAACTACTGCATCTCAAGATTTTGATTTAAAATGTCCTAGATTATCCCACATGTCAAAGTCACTCATGTGAATAAAAAAATCCTATGCCTTATGGTTTTCGAGTTATGAGGAGCGGAATGAGGGAAAATGAGGGAAATATTATATATATGCATAATGGACTATTTAAAGCTTTTTTAAAAAAAGCAATGTGGACTAAGGTTACTTATGGAGCCCCTCCAGTATAAGCTGTGAGCCTCCCTGATACTTGCAGGTATATAAATTCAATAAATAAATAAATAAGCTTTGGCTACCTCATGAGAAGAGAAGACTCCCTGGAAAAAACCCTGATGCTGGGAAAGATGGAGGGCACAAGGAGAAGGGGACGACAGAGGACGAGATGGTTGGATAGTGTTCTCGAAGCTACCAGCATGAGTTTGACCAAACTGCGGGAGGCAGTGGAAGACAGGAGTGCCTGCCATGCTTTGGTTCATGGAGTCACGAAGAGTCGGACACAACTAAACGACTAAACAACAACAAATTAGTTTCATAGTAAATATGCCCCTGGGTGCAACAAGCTATTCTGGAGTGTTCTCATTAACTTCAGGGGCATCTTCAGAGCAAGTGCTGTGATGGTTCGTGTTTGTGACTTATATATCAAGATTCTAAGGTGGAAACACATCTCATGGGAACACTTAGGAATGTGGTGCTATGTAGGGCAACTGAATCACCCGCACAGTAGCTTTTATTTAAAAGACTCTACTCACCCACTTCATACATCTGATAAAGGAAGTTGGTGCAGCTGCTATTTGTAATTGTTGATGTCATAATAAGGTATCGAAGGAGAAGCATTATGATAAAACATTGCTTCCTGGTTCACTGATGATACTAAATAGGGGGGAAATGGGGTGGGCGGCGGGGGGGAATAAGGTAGCATGTGACAGGTAATTTTTGCACCCATCTCACTGTCCCTCTAAGTAAAATGCACTGCCACATTTGATCCTCTGCACTCTGCAGTCTTCAAACTAGTGATGTCCAAAAGATGCAGGGGAAATATTATTTCCATATAATTGTTCTCAGCTTCAAGCCATTTTGCTTGCTCTGTTTTGGCTTTCATTCATTGATTCTATATTGCTGGGTTGGGGAACCTGGGGATATTCATATGTTGCTGGACAAATCCCATCACCCCTGACTACTGGGTGTGCTGACTGGGGCTGATGAAAGTTGAAGTCTAACAACATCTAGGGTCACAGGTTGCAAACCCCAGTTTTACTGTCCATTCTTCAAGGCCTCAGATATCCCGGTGTATGCGGGTTTTTTTGCTCACAGGGACAATGCATCATGTGCTTCATAGTCAAGCCCTGCATATCAAAACCTACAACCACAATTCTGTATCCCCTTACGTGTGAGTAACCCATTGGACTCAATGGGACATACTTGAGTGGAAACATGCATGGAATTAAGCTGAAAATCTATCCATGTTAACTTAAAAGTAAATCTCAATCAACATGATCCAACCAATGTCAAGCGTTTCTATGTTGCTATGGAAAAACTCCTAAGCACTTTATTTATTAATTTATTTTTAATTTCTATACCACTTTATATTTTTAAGAAAAATCTCAAAGCGGTTTACAGCATATTAATTCAATAAAACATAAATAAAACAATCTGAAGAAAGTCAAATATAGAGTATACAGTCAAAGCAACATAACAGAAAACTAAAATATTATCTTAAAACTTTCAAAATAAAACTTGCTTCTGTCTCCCATGGAAATCTATGGGACTTTGAGATCAAAATCAGATTGCAATGAAATCACATCCCTTCTTCAATACGCAACAGCGGCCGCTAGAACCCTCATAGCACAGTACTGGAAAACAGCAAAAACCCCAACATTAAAGGAGTGGCAATTTAAATTAATGGATTACTTAGAATTGGCAAAATTGACTCAGAAAATAAGAAATCAAAAACGTACAAAATTTAGTAATGAATGGGATAAATTTAGAATATATATGGAAATAGAGACAAGGGGAAAATCAAAATGTTAATCAGAAATATAGGTAAAGGTAAAGGTACCCCTGCCCGTGCGGGCCAGTCTTGACAGACTCTGGGGTTGTGCGCCCATCTCACTTAAGAGGCCAGGGGCCAGCGCTGTCCGGAGACACTTCCGGGTCACGTGGCCAGCGTGACATCGCTGCTCTGGCGAGCCAGAGCCGCACACGGAAACGCCGTTTACCTTCCCGCTGGTAAGCGGTCCCTATTTATCTACTTGCACCCGGAGGTGCTTTCGAACTGCTAGGTTGGCAGGCGCTGGGACCGAGCAGCAGGAGCGCACCCCGCCGCAGGGATTCGAACCGCCAACCTTTCGATCGGCAAGTCCTAGGCGCTGAGGCTTTAACCCGCAGCACCACCTGCGTCCCACAATCAGAAATATAGATGTATCTAAAAAAAAAAATCACAGTAGGCATGAGATAACGCTTACTACGTTATAAATTTTATTTTGGAATAGATACAGCAGAAAGATAATTAAGATAACATTATCTGAAATCGAGATAAAGGGAAGTCGATCAATGTTGTTGTAAAATTAATGTAAGTTGTGTTGTTTATGTTGTACGTATTTTATGTTCTTTTTCTTTTCTTTTTTTTCTTTTCTTTTTATGTTTATTTCATTTACTTTTGTCTGTTGTATGTCTGTGAAATATAGTTATGCAAAACTTAATAAAAATATTTTTTAAAAAAAGGAAAGAAATCTCATCCCGGCTAACTTTACAATGATATATACTCTCAATGATTTTTTTCTGAAAATTATGTTGGCTCAGGTAGCCTAACAGCATACCTAACAAACACTGGAACTGACCTGAGTTAGCTGTGCTGATGCCAACCAACAGAGCAGCAGCATCTACAACAGAATTAAATCTAATTTACTGGATTATACATGACTTTCCTGGCACCTCAGCTCAAACTAGTTCAGATTAAGTATTTAGATTTGAAAACAATTTAGTGCCATTTGGGGACTAAAACTTCTTTCAAGAATTTGGCCTACGTGCGCTGTGAATCAGAATGCTTTCACTTTGAATCCAACTTTAAATCCAACCCAGTCCTTGGAAATACTACCTGCTGTATTTAATAGGCCTTACTACTCAGTGTCCTTAGAGGGACGCGCGTGGCGCTGTGGGTCAAACCACAGAGACTAGGGCTTGCTGATCAGAAGGTCAGCGGTTTGAATCCCCGCAACGGGGTGAGCTCCCGTCGCTCGGTCCCTGCTCCTGCCAACCTAGCAGTTCGAAAACACGTCAAAGTGCAAGTAGATAAATAGGTACCACTCCGGCGGGAAGGTAAACGGCATTTCCGTGCGCTGCTCTGGTTTGCCAGAAGCCACTTAGTCATGCTGGCCACATGACCCCAGAAGCTGTACACTGGCTCCCTCGGCCAGTAAAGCGAGATGAGCGCCGCAACCCCAGTGGGCCACGACTGGACCTAATGGTCAGGTGTCCCTTTACCTTTACCCAGTGTCCTTAGAAAGAGCTGCAGACTTGCTTTTGTTTATACTGTAGCAGGGTTGGGGAGCTTATGGTCCTCTGGCTGTTGCTGAACTCCAATTCCCATCAGCCCCAGCCGGCATGGCCAATGGTGAAGGATGATGAGAACTGCAGTCCAGCAATATGTAGAGCGCCGCATCCCTGGTATACAGCTATCTGCACATTTACCTGGGGAAATGTCCTAATGAATAGAGGGGCTTACTTTCCAACAGTCAGAGACTGGTTTGTTGGCAAATTTCTCAAGAGCATGAAATTATCTCTCTCTTCCACCTCCCCCAAAGGATGAGGAGGAATCACTGAAACAAACTGAATTTGATCCAATTGCGGACTACAGGAGAGTAACACTTGATATTCTTATCATGTGGCAGAACTAGAAATGCTACTGCTACTACTACTATTTATGCTAATGCTGATGATAGTAATAGTAGCCATCCCAAGGACAATTTTTATTTTTCATGTGAAGGCAGTCTCCTGACACTGCAAACCTATACACCTTTACCTACGAGTAAGAATTACTGAGTGGAGCTCACTTCTCAGTGGACATGCATAGAGTTGTTCATGCATTTCTAAAATAAGCTCTGTGGAAAGTGTGTGTGTGTGTGTGTACAGTGGTACCTCTGGTTACGTACTTAATTCGTTCCGAAGGTCCGTTCTTAACCTGAAACTGTTCTTAACCTGAAGCACCACTTTAGCTAATGGGACCTCCTGCTGCTGCTGCGCTGCCGCCGTGTGATTTCTGTTCTCATCCTGAAGCAAAGTTCTTAACCCGAGGTACTATTTCTGGGTTAGCAGAGTCTGTAACCTGAAGCATCTGTAACCCGAGGTACCACTGTATATTATTTGCCACGTGTGGGCGTCATAGGAGCCAACTCCTAGGGACCCTTCACCCCCCCTAAAAATATTTAATTGGGTCAGGGTCGCCTCCCACCCCCCCAAGCTGAAAGCCATTTCCATTTGAATGGTGTGCATGTGTAGCATCTTGTGATGGATTCTGCAGGGTGGGTCTTACCTGGGCCTCCCCAATATTTAATTCAAATTGGCACCCCTGCACGGGGTAAGGGGGCTTCAAGCGTTTCGGTTTTCATGGGGCCAGTTAACCTCCTAGTTCCAAAGTCTCCCACTTTTGAAAGCGAAAGAGATACAGAAAACGGAGACACTAGAGCCGAACAGGCCCTGAGAGAAAACCATACTGAGCAATGCCCTGTAGGGCTACAGAGAATAAACTGACCAGTCGCAGGGCAAAGTAGCAAACGCCTCTTGGTCGCGCTTGGGTATTATATTTTCCAGGCAGGGTCAAACTCCTTTGGGCTCCGCAATCCTCCGCTTTTGAGTGAGGACCGATGAGTGCTTCTGTACATTAATGCCTGCGCCTACCTCGATTCCCCTCCCCTTGTTTCTCACCACTCTCCTGTTCCCTCGGGAGGGGGAAGCAGGCCAGCGGATAATTGCAACCCCCTCCCTTCAATCCTCAGAGCTGCGCTAATCCGAAAACTCAAGTGCCCGTAAGTAAAACTTCAGGGGGGGAAAGTGATTGAAACTGACAAATACAGGGTGACAAATAATCAATAAAAGCCCAGTTCGACATCCTTCATTGTTTTCAGGCACTAACGGCAAGTAATGAAACCTCTGCTGGAAGGGAGAAGGAGAAGGCGGCGGGCAGGCAGGCAGGGGGGCGCCCCCCACTTGGAGACCTTCTGCGGGGGAGCCCCCGGCTCCAGAAGCCGGATTAATGGCCTCACCTCATAGGCAGATCTGGTCTTCTCATCAACCTTAATTAAAATCATTTTTAAAATGTCGGGGCTCTGCCTTCAGCGTGGGGGGAAACGGAGAGAGGTTGGCTGCGGGCTTCCTTTGGGTAACGAATCGCTTTTTAAATGGGGTGGGTCACTCCTCTCCCCTCCCTCCAATTTCTTGTTGACTAACAAGCAGGTGATTTGTAACATCCTAATGCTGGTCACCTTGTAGCAGAGCGCGGAAGTGCGGAAATACGTTTTAAAACCAAAAGCCATCGGGTCAGTTGTGCGCAAAGGCGCAGCGAAAAAGTCCCCACGCCGTTGTGTTTAGGGTTAGGAGTCGACTCTCAGCTTGGTTGACTTTGCTTATTTGTTTCATTCCAGCCCCCGGCTTTTCAACCAAGATGGGCTTACAGTGAAAATCTGCGCAGAGGTATAATATCATTGGGGACACGTGTTGGAGGGAGGAGAGAGGCGGGGGAGGCTCTCCCTTCTGGCCCCAGGGAGTTGGCGCTGCAAAACAGACTCCGGGCGCTTCTCTCCCAAGCTGGAGGGGGCCGAGGAAGCCGCAGCTGAGCTCAGGGACTGGCTGATGGGTAAGGATGCCAGGCCACAGAAGCAACCCTAAAAGTCATGCTCGGAGAAGACCTCCCTGAAATTAATGGGTTTAAGTCAGTCATGGGTTTACTCTGAGCCGAATTAAGAATAGACACTCACCCCATGTCCATTACTTGGAAGTAAGTTTCACCGAAATAACTGAATTGCTTTTAAAAGTACAGTGGTACCTCGGGTTACATGCGCTTCAGGTTACAGACTATGCTAACCCAGAAATAGTACCTCGGGTTAAGAACTTTGCTTCAGGATGAGAACAGAAATCGTGCTCCGGCGGCGCGGCGGCAGCAGGAGGCCCCATTAGCTAAAGTGGTGCTTCAGGTTAAGAACCGTTTCAGGTTAAGAACTGGCCTCCGGAACGAATTAAGTACTTAACCCGAGGTACCACTGTATAGGATTTAGGATCCAAGTGTCACCGATTCTCTGTCCCGAAGGGTGCGATCCCTCCTAAAGCGCCTTACTAAAGAGTTAAGACGCACATTTCGCAATTCCGCGACGTGAGTGGAACACGGATGAAACGTAAAACCTGCAAGTGCCCAAACAATTGGTATGCGAACACACGTGTCGTATAACATCGCTAATGCCACACGAAATGTTTATCCAGAAGGAGAGGAAAGGCAGTTTTGCACGTCCTTTTCGCCCTTTCCTAAATGCTACTGCCTTAGAAGCAGATCTTATTGAGTCAACGAAACTTCTTTGGAAATAATAAGCGCGTGTATATGGATGCTTCAGGCTGCAGCCTTGCGCCCCTTAACCCGGGAATAAGCGACACAGAATGTAGCGGGACTTACTTCCAAATCTACGCGTTTGTCTGTGTATTCCGTTTGCGCTCTCTCCCTTCCTCTTTCACACACATACCAATAGGGCGTTAGACAAAAATGACGCCACAATCCTATACACGAATCTTCCCTATATTTACTCGGGAACAAACCCCACGAGACTGGAACCCAACCAGCTCAGCAAAGGCAGGCCGGGCACGTTAGCATCTTAAAGCCGAGGTCTTAAATACACCTGAAGGAACTCTGGCTTGCAAGAAGGTGTATTGTTCAGGATTCTGCTGCAAAAGCGGCTGGCCATCTAAGCTTTTCGCTTTGCCGGGGCAATTCCTTGTTTAACACCAACTCGGAATGTCCTGCAGCCCTGAAACAACTCGCTTCGACTTTGCTTGGCCCTAGTCAGTGGATTGTGAGTCCCCACCCCAAGGACTTATAGGGCTTCGCTTGCTTTTCGTAACTCGCTCCCAACACCCTTTTTAAAAGTGCGTGCAGGTGTGTGCCCCATTTTCTCAATCATATTTGTCAACCCATGTCCCATTATCTAGCTGAAATCTTGCTCGGTCCATCTTGTTCGCCGTCTCGCCAGGGAAGACTTGAGAAACAAGATACAGTAGAGCAAGAAGGAGGGAGCCATTGCGAGTGCTTGGTCCCTCTGTCTGCCCATCCTATGGAAAGGGAGAGGCAGAAGCACACCTACGCACAGGGATGCCAACAGGTTCCCTTCAGCGAATGTATCAACCGGATATAAGTCATTGAGCTCCACACGTGTACAGCGATTCACACGTAACGTTCAAGAGTGCACAGTCTGTGTACCTGTGGACAAAAAAGCGGGACTGTACAGATCAACAAATGAACGTTCTTTCACACAAACACTTGTACGTGTGTACAGGCCACTTGCTTCTGTGTTCAGTGTGATGCGGGAACAGGCCTCATACAAACCTTAGAAACATATCAGGCTTGGAAAAGGCAAGTTTCAGAAAAACATCCTTCCTACTCAGATGCGCTGCTCTTCAAAATGTTACTGGAAACCAATTGTTGGGGTGCGATTAGATCAGGCATAGGCAAACTCGGCCCTCTGGATGTTTTGGGACTACAATCCCCATCATCCCTGACCACTGTTCCTGTTAGCTAGGGAGGATGGGAGTTGTAGACCCAAAACATCTGGAGGGCCGAGTTTGCATATGCCTGGATTAGATGCTAGGAGATGAGATTTATTTCCGCATCAACCTTATCGAATGGAGCAGCCAGCGCCAGCCTGCTTTCAAAATATGGCCAATGCCACCTTGTAGGCAACTGAGGCCTGCGCAACCATCTTCAGCCCTCGGGGACGCGTATTATGGGTGGTGCCCGGGTACACCCAAGCCACAGAGAATATTCCCCTTCACACCTATGGGGTCCGGATTGCTCCTACTGCCTCCCCACCCACACCCCCTGGTCAGCGCTTAGTCGAGACGGTTTTTGTCTTTCCGGGCGCCTGCTCGCCTTGACCTCTTGCTTCAAGGCGGTTGTCTGGCCAGGTCAGGCGGGAAGCAGACGCTGCCTGCACCCGTTCGGCGACCGGCTCGAGAGTGTCTCTCCGCATTAAAATCTGATCGATCAGGTTCCAGGGCCTACAGGAAGTGGAGTCGCTTCTCCTTGTCCAAACGGGAGCTTCTGGGGCTGCGCCAATGAAGCGCACTGTCACATAATCGATAAGGAGAGCTCAGCTGTCACGGATCCGAAAGGGGCTTCCGACGCCAGCAGTAACGTGATTTGGCACCTTCAGGTTTGGGGATGGGCAGCCTGGGCTACTAAGACGATGCGAGGGAAGAGACGGGCGGGGGCCAGAGGAGTGGGTGAGTGGGTGGCGGCAGCAACCCAGGAGTCTGAAGGGCTCCGGTTTGGCATTTTTGTTCAGATTCCTCTCCCTCCGGCGCACATTTTCAGCTCCACGATTTGGGGAAGGGGTGGGGAGAGAGAGCTGATCCCTTACCGCCAAGTTTGCTGTTGTCATCCTGCCCCACTGTTCTCCAGGCCATCTCCGATACGTCTCGGTTCAATTCCATGCCGAAGGCTGAAGAGCTCCTTGCATCTCCAAACAGTTTGGCAACCTGGACAGAAAGTTAAACCGGGAGTATTGTGAGACCACCACTTAAAACAAAAACTGATCCTCCCCCTCCCCCCTCCTCTCGCAATGGCAAATGCATGTTTTCGGAAGTGATTCTGATGGAACTTACTTCCAAGTAAGGCTGTGATTCTAGCACAGTTACAAGAACGAAGTCAAAGAAGATTGCTAAAGATCGAAGGAGCAGTCCGTGGGCCACACCTGGATCCTGGAACCAGTGATCCAATATAGATAGAGCTTCCAGGAGCTTCCAGTGTGTGAAAAGGACCTCATGGGGGCGTGTTAAAATAGCATTGCAACTCCCCACCCTTGCGCATCAGCCCAGGGGGGAATATGTAACCACCATTTGCAAAAGAGCAGCGATTCTATGGCCTAGTTTTTATTAACAACGCTAAAGCTACAGTAGTGGGGAAGTCTGCACCTGTTGGATTTATCCCTGTCACGCAGCAGTTAAAGGTATAAAAACCCTGCGAAGTAGTGGAGAAATTCTTTAAAGCATTTGGAGGTGTAGTTCGCGTTGGTTTTAGCCCCGAGCCCGGTCCCAAGATTTAGGGGAGAAGCTGACCGCTTGACCTACTATTCAATTAAACCGAAGCCTTAGATAGAAATCAGTGGGCCTTCCAAGAGTAAGTGCGCAGCGCCCAATCAACATACTTCGAAATAATTTCCGCCGTCTTTAAACTTCCAGAATAAATATTGTTGGAGAGATGCGAAAATATTTGGATTTCAGCTAATGACTCTTGGATGATTTGTCAACGTCACTTGCAGTGACTTTTTTTTTTTTGAACTTTATTTTGAATAAGAAACCGGCAATAGCGTGTTCATGTATAGGGCTTAGCAAGGGAATGTTTCAGCTTCGGTGTAAGGTTGCTGCCTTTGAAATCGTGATCCGGTTAGCTTGTGGAAAGGGATCTTAGTTAATTCATAGTTAATGCGCAGCGTTCAGCGGGCACCTGGCTGTTGTTGTTCTCTGAATATTTAAAAGCACCCGTGTTCGATGATAAATTTATGAAAAACGAAGTGAACCCGGGGCTAGGAAAAGAAGGCTGCCAGGAAAGCCGAGTTTCTGATTGGTCGGGGAAGGGACTTCCGGGACTGGATTGGCTAATGCCGATGCCGGGAGTTACAACTATTGGATAATCTCATTGCCTGGGTCTTCTGCAGGGCTCTCCATAGAGCAGAAGGAGACGTTCTCCTGAAGGAGGGTGGGTTGCTCACGCGAGGGTATTTCCCCAGTAGTTCAGCATCAAATGCTCCTATATAGCACTAAAAATGTTTAAACGTCGGGGCTTAAAATATCTGATTGAGGGGTCCAGCTATTATGCACTTAGACAAGGCTGGCTTCTTAAAGACGTCCCCCGTGAGCTCCATAAGAACCTTGGATCAGTGATTCCTTCTGCGGGAGCCTCGCCAAAGGCCGAGCCCGAGAGGTTTCACACATCCATGCGCAGGAGCTCTGCCCCATCGTCGCATCACTGACTGACTGACTCAATAGAAAAAAAATACAACCATTGCGTTTTGAAGTTATTTGTGGTGTTTGATCTACGACGGTCCTTTCACGCGTGCTGGCCCTCACTTGATGTGGCAGACAAGGCGTCGACTTATCCTGAGTTGCCACCGGCGGCACAATCTTTGTCTCCCGCTTCACACGGAGGGGAAGGGACCGAATGTCTCTTATATTGTTCATCAGTTTAGCGTTTTCCTGCTGTGTTTTCTGGATGGATGGGCTGAGGAGGCTAAAGCTCCAAATAAATATGAAATACCCTCATATTAATATATTTTTTTAAAAGGATCCAAGCACGTTGTGCCTGAAGAGAAATCTTGCAAAGGATACATGGCTGCACTTCCCTTTTTAACTTCAAATTAGGAAACTCTGTCAGATGAAAGGGCAGCTTCCCTTTGGTGGAACTGCAGCTTCATTTGATCATATCTTTATTTGAGTGTTGCCTGAACAATAGGAACCTGAAGGGAAAGAATGAAGAAATTGCGTTGCAGTTGATCCTTTGATTCTGACAGAGGGAAACTGTTGCGCGTTTATCAGATTAGAACTGTCCAGAAGTGAGTGTGTGAGCGCGCGCGCGCAGGCGCGCATTATATATATACACACTGTATAACATATAGGAAAACTAATCAGGCGACTGGGGGTTGTGTGCACGCCCGTCCACGGGCGCGCGGAAGAGTGCTCTTAAGTACCACAGCTCCTTCAATCCCCTTCTGGATAAGATTCAAGTCTCTCCCTCGGCTTACAGTAATATACTCTGCCAACCTTGAGGCTCTTCCCCCTCTCCCCTCCCCTACAAAAAAGAAAAAGAGGGATTTAATGAGGCCGAGCTTAGACCCTTCTATAATTTAGAGGATTCGCCAGAGCTGTAAAATGACAATGGGGACATGTGTAGTGCAAGAGAGGTGAAATCCCATCCAGGGACAAAGTTGCTTATTTCTGAAGGAGCTGTCATTTCCAGCAGGGGGGACACAATGGCAGGGCCAGGAGGGACGGAGCTCTGATCTCCACCTCGGAGAGAGATAACCACCTGATTAAAATGGGCCTCTTGTTCTCTCGGTTACTCGATCGTCGTGTGAACTTGCCTTACTTACTATTCTGGGCAAAGACGACTCAGTCTCCCCAGATTTCAATGCCCTGAGAACTCCCCTCCCTCCTCTTTCTCTCTCTCTCGCCGCTTCGCTTCGCTTTTCCTTGGAGCATCATCCCGGCCAGTTCTTAGGCAGCCGACACTTAGGTCTAGGAGGATTCACGGGTCACGAAAAACGCCGGAGGCTTTAGGAGCACATAAAAGTTTCGCACAGCTATGGCGCATCTATTAGCACACACACACATCCAATATGGCACAGGAAAGATCCGCCCCTTTGCTATACTTTTTTACCCTTTGACGGCTTGGGCCACACAGGTTACTTAAATCTGTGCACTTGCATGTGAGAGATATGTACATTTGGATTTTGAGCGTATTTATCGAGTTTGGTGGGGATTTACTGCCTAATAAGTGTGTTCAGAGTGGAAGCCTTGCACTGGGACACCCCATACAAAAACTTCACCAGACATTTCAAGGGCACTCTGGATAAATGACGGGAGAATTGCTCCTGAGTTGCTCCGAGGTTCTTGGCTTATTTCACCTATAGAAGGATAGTCATCTCTCATGTATGATCTAGGCGGTTGGACTACTAGATGGCCCTTGGGGTCCCTTTCCAAGTCCACAATTCTATGATTCTAGTTATTTCAGATATCTGGGTTCCTAACCACGCTTACTTGGAAGTAGGCTTCATTGGATTTAATGGTTGCAACTCCCAAGTAAACACGTTTATAGCCAACGCCTCTCCCTAATTATTCCTATCAGTCCTATGCGTATTTACGCAGAAGATCAACCCCATTGAGTCTCAAGTAAAGGCGCGCCGGATTGTGGCCTTCTTAACTAGGAAGAAAGTACCACAAGTTCCCTATTGACATATTTAGGATCGGATTTTTCCTTGAAAAGAAGTGGGACTGACTTCAGCAGCAGTACCGTTTGAAGAACAGCGTCCATACAGGCCAATTCTAAACACGTTTCTGCAGCAGTATATCCCGTTGACTATGACTCAGTTATAATTCAGGTGCTTCTGTTGAATAAGATTGGAGGTCTATCTACAAACTTGCTATTCAAGTGTTAAGCGCTGTCCACTGCTTTGTAGATAAGTATTTCATCTGCAATTTGCTGATCAAAGCAGGTTCCCCGCCCCCCGGTACTTTTAATAGATTCGGATCCCACTCCAGTTCAGGCAATTAATTCAGAAAAAGAGATAGAAATATGCACCCTGATCTCCTCTGCCTCGCCTCTATTTATAGGATTCTGGTGGCCGCTTGTTTCTCATTCCCGTCGCCCTAAAGGGCTAAATTTTCTGTAAAGATGGGAAATAATAATAATTCATTATTTATCCATCTGGCTGGGTTTCCCCACAATTTCCCCACCGACGGCTGTCCTAGCCAAATTAGCAAGAAATCCCTATAGATCCCAAATGGTTATTTGGTTTCGGATCTCAGGTCTTCCCTTTGCAAGGAAGCCAGCCAGACTCGCCCACTACGGGGCAAGAGAACTGGCTGGCCCGGGCGGGGCGGGAGGAAAGAACACCCTGCCGGTATCAACAAGTTCCCAAAGGAATAAAATATTATTTCCCTTTGGTGACATTTCCCCGTCCCTCTCCCAGGCCCCCCCCCCGTCTCTTTTCCTCTCGACGACCTTATCTGACCGAATTCTTTGACAACCAGATCCTAAACACAACGTTTCCTGTGGAAGGAAGCGCCTTGATTTCAGTAAAAGTTAATTTCAGCTAAAGGCGTTTAGGATCACCGTTTTAGCCGCCGATCTTTCTCTTCCCTTCTCCACAACAGGTGTCTCTGAAAGCCGCAACTAGCATTTTCGCCCCTTCTTCCTTTGGAGGCTCTTATTTAAACAGGCCTGGGGCAAATAGACGGCAATATTTCAGACCGTTTCTTTTGAAAAAAAATATATAGTTTTGAGCATTAAAGTTAAAAAGCAGGGGGAGTGGAAAAACTTAATCCACTCTGTCAGCCCTGATGGTGAAGCTGAAGGATTTATCTGGTCGGTCTTCTTTCTCCATCTACCCCCAAATCAGTGAGCACTTAGAGACATTTCCTTGAGAAACCAGCCTGTTGGTTCTCAGTGGGGTTTTCTTGCAAGTAAAAGGTTTGTAAGATTTGGGCATAAATCGTCTTAAATTCTAATATTGCATGTGTGGTGGTGGGGCTCTTTTCTTTGGACTGACCTGTGTTTGAGCAGGAGAGGAAAATGCTTTTGACAAAAGCAGGAGTGTTGTATAAGCGGTGTGTGTGTGTGTGTGTGTGTGTGTGTGTGTGTGTGTGTGTGTGTGTGTAATATCAAATTAATCTAGGGAATACCCAAAGATTTATGGCAGAATCTAGGTAGAAAGATCTTCTGCCCCCTTGAATGCATTTTGCGCAACTCGCGTTTATTTCAGTACTGCCTGTACTGGGCCGGAGAATTTCCAGAGGAAAGTCCTTTCACAGAGTATCTGCAAGGCTAATGTAATTCTGTCTGTCTGAATAAATGGATGAACAACTGAATCTCTCTCACACATTCTATTATGTCCGTCTCTTGTGAAGACAGGAATTGCACGAAGTGCAAATCTGTTTCCTGCTATTATTTTTATTCTCTGATTATTGACAGTCTATTCTATCCTAACAGGACTATTTATTTGAATGTTCCAAGTTAGGATATCTGATCTCCTAAATGCCAGTTAATTGCCAGGAGATTATCTTGAAATCAGCGGGGTTTGCTGCCGTGTAAACTGCGTTTTGGATCGGGATGTCGGCGAGATTAGCGAGAGACCGATTAGAAGATAATTATCTTCGTATAAAAACACGTATATTGTAGCTATCTCTGTAAAGAATACCTCGGGCGGATAGAGAGATAGCATCTTCATAAACAGGAACGAATTCATCAACGAAAATTTCCTTTTATTTCCACGTCAGTCTGCTAATCGATCAACCTGAAGCAGAATCCAGATCTGGCTCCAGGGGAAAGAAAACCAAATAGAAATACATGTCAAACATTATGGGATAGATTGATCTCTATGAACAGCTCTCCCTGGGAGCTTTACCCTTATGCATCAGACAGATTAGGGATTGTCTGTGTTTTCCTATCTAGATGGACAACCCTCGACGTTTTGATACTCTCTACTAAAATGGATTTACTGAAATAGATTTTGTTTTTAACATGTCAAAAGACACCACCCGTCCCATCGCAGTGAATCCAGAGTAGCTCGGCCACTCAGACTCGCTTAAGGAAACCAAGGAGGCCCATAGTTGAGGAGTTATGGCGACAACTTCGGTCGCCCGCTTGCAACTTTTCCATTATTCCGCCTGGATCAGTCTGCAAATAGTGTTTTCCCACGGCCCGATTCGCTTGTTAGGCACCGGACTAAAATCCTCGGAGAGGTCGCATCGCCCTCCTTATATGCCTTCTCCAGGCGATTATCGCTGACTCCCGCTTGGTGTTTGTGTCTCTGTTTGTTTGGAATTATTTCCGGTTTGGTTTATTTTTCTCCCCCTGCTATTTTCCCTACTTTAACACTAAATTGACACACCTACAGAGACAGCTAGCTACCTCTCCGGGTCAACATCGGAAAGATAATTCCAAGCCCCGCACCCTCCTTCCCTCCCTCCCTCTCCGGCTGCATTCCACCACTCTCTCTCCCCTCCTGGCTCAAAGTAAATAGTAAAAGGCCCATTCAGGTCCGTGGACCACACGGAAAGCCTTAATTAGGCTGATGAAATCCCCAGAAATGTATAGATTCGCTATAATCGAGGGTGTCCCAACCCTACCCCCGCCGCTCCTCTGGTGTCTATAGTCAAGGAATACGGGAGCAGCTGGGAGAATAGAAAGACCCGTCGGGGGTGGGGTGGAGGAAGTCATGCATGTAATTGAGTATATTTAACATAACTATTTTAATGATTAGTGATTAAAAGTGCACCCTCCTGGAAGTTGGGGACCTCCGCAATTTGTTCTGAACAACTCTGAGGACATATCGATCGATCTATCATCTATCTATCTATCTATCTATCTATCTCACGCGTAAAGAAACAAAATATGCACAAAGCGTTTTTTACTTGTTGGTTTCAGAAGGGAGGGTCTCACCCTGGCCTTAATCGCGTTGGCATGGGCGGGGGGACTACCTTTCAGCAGGTACTCCAAGTTTCATTGAATGGTGATGATGATGAAGATAATTCCTGCCTCCATTTCCTCAGCTTTTCTTGGCCATCCTTCTATATCAAATTTCAGGGGGGCTCCGTCATCTCTATTTTATTTTATTTTATTTCTTACTGTAATGGACCTGTCCTCTCCTTTTTTGTAAAAATAAAATAAAATAAATCATGCAGACGGGTGCCGCTATATTAATAAGCAAAGGCTAGTCCCGGGAAGCTGGGAAATAATATGTTCATTTGAGCATGTGCAGAGTGCATTTGTCTCTTTATGGAGAATCTGCCGCCAGCAGACTAGCCGGTCCATGGCATGTTCCCATTTAGGTATTACGATTGGAGAAATGGTATGTATTTCAGGGCTAAACGTACTAAAGACATCAATTCCTTCACCTTTTGAAGAAAAGCAAATCAGTGGGTAACTCTAAAGTTTACACGAACTTGCACCAATAAAAGACAGTATGGCATTTATTTTATAATCACTTCAGTATAGCGGTGAATTGGGTTGTTTCCAGACAATAGCGTAATTGATTGCTTTTGTCCAGGGAATATGCAGACTTTGGAGTTACTCAGCATTCTTTGTCAGTGGAAAAGGAACAGGCAGCTATTTCTCAAATGAGTGTTTTGGGTCAGTTCAGACAGACAATAACACAAGCAGGCAACTAGCTATGTCTGCTGCCCATTGCAGAGAACTTTTGTGGGGGTTTGCCTCCACTCTTTTCCTGGAGTGCCTAAAAGATGTGCGTTTGTCATTAGCAGTTCTTTCTCTTCGCATCTCCCATTCCCCTCCGAAAAGAATTCTGTGTAATTCCAAAGCTTACATGCTCTGGTTTTAGGGAAAGTTGAGCTCGACATTTACTTTATAATCTACTAGGGGGTGTTTGCATGCAGTAAAAGAAGCATCCTTTGCAAGGAAACAGCTTACTCCAGTGTTATATTAATTAATCACTGTTTAAGGGCTCCCCTTCCTTAGCTAGGTCACACAATTAGAAACGCAGACTGAAGCGAGTGCGTTTTCTTAATTATTTATATCAGATGAATTGTGGAGGAGGCTGGCGTATATATGTGTGTGTGCGCGCGCGCGCGCGTATGTGCGCGTGCCTGCACAATCCTCGCGTTTATTCCTTGAATTCTAAAAGGGCTGCTTTCTTTTCTCTGGCTGCTCTTTGGGGAAACAGTGGGAGGAGGGAGATTCTCTCTTACCCATCAGTTACTCAGCGTGGAAATAATAATATTTAGTGCATATTATCCTAACTTATTTCTGACAGTGCGTACACAAGGGGACGATGGAGCGGCGGCTGTGGCGAGGGGCGGGGGGGGGGGAGTTCTTTGCAGCAGATTTTAGAGGAATCTAGCGCGGAAGCCTGACAGAGAAAGCGGGGTGGTGGTAGAGGGGCGATATACTGTATTCCACAAAGCCTGCCTTGCATTACAGTAATCCTGTCATGGGCGTAGCCAAGGGGGAGGGAGTTGCCCCCCTAGATCAAGTAAAACAATAGAAATTCTTAACTAGCTGACCAATCACGTCGGCTCTGCCCCCCTAACAAAAGTCCTGCTCCCCCCTAACCAAGTCCTGCCCCCACCCTGAACAAAAATCCTGGCTACGCCCATGAACCCTGCTAAACAGAAGCGCACTCTGTTTCAAATTTAACACCGGGTTGATTCGGGATGAAACCCGGCGGAAACCCCACGGAACTTTTCTTCCAGAGTAAACTCCTTCGGAACCCAGCCTTGGTAGTTTTGAATTGAAATGGTTGGACTTCCTCGGGGGCTTCTGGGAGATTAGGTTCCTTCCTGGCCTTTTCTTTCACTCGGGTTGGAGGCAATGAATAAACTGGTCATTGTGGAACCGCGACACAAGCCAACTTTTCGCTCGCTCGCTCGCTTCCCCCGCCCCAGCCCTTTTCTTCTCTCAAAGCACACACTTGCCTTAGTTTAGAAAAGGCTGGGGGAAGCTCAAATTTTACCGGATCACGCCTGGAGGAAAGGTGCACCCAGTGTCCTCTTTGGGGGATAACTGAAGGGTTCGTATCCCTAGGCATCCTGGAATCTGCTTCCCAATAGGTTGGAAAGGGCAGAATCCGGAGTGGAGGGATGGAGAAAGGAACTGAAGTTCAGAGGGTGGATGGACTTCTGTCAAGGATTCTTTAGTTGTGATTGATGCATTGCAAGGGGGCTGGACTGGATAACCTTTGGGGTGCCTTCCAGCGCTGCAATTCTACGATTCTGTGATTGATCCCACTATAAGCGGATGCGATCTGGTGAAGTGTCATCGCTGCACATAACCTGCTCCGTTTCTTTCCTCAACCGGAATCCCACAGAGTCTTAGATCACACGGGGGGAGGGGGTACTGAAAAAAATCCTCCTGGGCGGTGCTGAGAGTTGTTTCTTTGGCGTCGTTTTGGTTTGGATGTGAAATTGGCAGACCCCCTTTATAGGGGCAGGTGGTGACATTACTTGGCCCCGACTTGAGACCGTACTGAAGAATTCGCAGCCTTGAGAGCGTATTTTTCTTCTGGCTATAGTAGTACTTAAACGATAATGGGCGGCGGCGGGAGTGAGGCGGGAGGGGGAAGAGAATTAAACTTTTTCTTTCTTTTTTTAAGAAGGAGAATGGAGAGCAATGGGGGAAGGGGAGAGGCGAAGATTTATATCTTCTGGAAAGTAGGACGAGCCAGATGGTAATCGCGTCATTAACAAACAAACGTGGGATGGACAAGTGAAGTTTAAAATTGGGGAAGAGATCTGGCGAACAAAGACGGTTGCTGTTGACCAAATAGAGGAAAGTGGGAGGAGGGTCTCCTTCCATTCTGCCTACAGCTGGATAATAAACGAGGGTCCATCTCCCCGCCCCCGGCTTCCCCCTGTTGTGCACCAGAAAGGGCCAGAGATAAACTTTTTGCAATAGGCAAATGTGGCATTTATTTATGTGTAACCCTTTGTCGCCTCAAGTGTCCCCGATGGGCCTTTAATTCAAATCCCTGGTTTGATAGGGAGAGATTGATTCGCCCGAGTTTATTTTGATGGAAACAAAGCGCCGCTTGTGCAAGTTTGGAAGGGGCAAAGAGTTCAATGGTTATTGGGGGGAGGGGGCTGGTAAGCCGGATCAAGCAAATCTGAAGGGGTGGGGCGCAGTCAGCTCCTCCGGCAGAAGAGAGGACGGGGCATTCCAGGCTTCCTGAAGCCCTGCTGCTCCTCTTGCGTAGCTTTATGGGGCAGCATTCCTTCGATTCTGTTGCTACGAACGTCCCGGCGATAAAAATCTAGCCCGATCCTGTCCGTGTTCACTGATCTAAGTGGCTTAGTCCTGGGTAAGCACGCCTGAGTTTGCAGCCACACATCCCTCAGTCCAGGGAAACATCAAGAAGACAGAATTCGGCAATTTTCCATACACCAGTTCCAGCCCCCATGAAATCTGTGGGGCTTTCGATCCAGTAAGGATGCAGAGGTCCCTTGCTCCACGAGCCACACAGCGAAACGTACCTTTTTATTCAAACTAATGTCTGAGTTACTTTTCTCCCCGGTTGTGATGACGTCATTGAATTTAAGCAGGGGTGCCAACTTGAATAAAATATTGTGGGGGCCCAGGTAAGCCCCACATCACGTAATCGATCACGTGACGCAGTGCACACACCTTATTTGAATGGGAATGCCCATCAACTTTGTGGGGGCCCCACCCCCGCAAATACTTTATTGTGAGGGCTGAAGCACCCACGGTCCCTAGGAGTTGGCTCCTACGAATGAAAGTGAGCTGGCACCGGGATCATACACTACACCGGACTCGACATTCCAAGTGGGATTCTGATGTTTTACTCCGAGTAGACCCATTGAAATTAATGAACATGAGCAAGTGAGCGTCATTAACTTCAAGGGGTCTCCTCCGAGTAAAACGTAAATTCGATGCCACCGGAAGTTCCCTGTTGCTGCCACATCCATGTGTTCAATAGGGTCGCAATCTGTATAGGTTGAATCCCAAATCCTTCAGCCTAAATAGCTTTGTGGATCATGCTGTGCTTGCAGTTTATTTCAGTTTAGCCTCCATCAACTTGTACAAACTGGCATTACGCACTCGGCGTTAGCCCTGCAGTCTGACTTAACTCCTGCGTTTCATTCCGGAGTCGGTGGTGACCTATAGATCCCTGTGTCTTCCAACCGGATTCGCAGTAGTGCTGGGGGGACAGAGGCGGGCAAGTATTTGCAGGCAGGACACAAAGCCTGATCACATCCAACTTCTGCGTCTTAACATGTTTGCGAATCACATCCTTAAGTCCAGATATGTTGCCCCAACACACCCGCTTGTGTCACAGCAAAGAATGGGTCCGGGTGGGGGAGGGGCTCGACAGAATTAAACAGAAGTTTTAACGTTTTTAGCAGATTTACCTTAGTGGGACGAAATAAATTTAAAACCAGGACAGCAGCTTAAAATGTCTTATATAGCACAATAAGGACCTTCCGGTTTCGATTCCCAAGCATATGCCGATACCTAACTGGGCTAAACTGGTTGTGGATTCGAATTTAGTCCCGTGGACATCAAATCCACTTAAATACGAAGGCTGCAGTGTGAATGGCTTGTGGATTGCGATACATGTTATATCCCGTACATGCTTCCTGTGTTAAAATTTGGTGCACAAGTACTCGAAGAAAATTAACTCCGTTTTCATTAAAATAAGTGATCTCACGCTACCTACAGCTCCTGCAAGCCAACACGCAATGGCGTTGGAAAGGACAACTTTAAACTGAAGAAATGTCTGAATGCACTACGTAACTGCCATGTGAAGCAAGGTTGTGGCGCCTAACTCTATGATTGCACCTGCTGCCCCCACATCCCGTTATGACTGCAGCCTGTTGCTTCCACATAGTCGATTTAGGAATAGAAGGCACTTGTGTATCTGGAAGCTGTCCCCCACCCCAACTTCGTTTCCCAGGTAAAAAAATGTTCAGGTGCAAGTAGCCCCATCTGAGCAAGCGTCACGGCCCGTTTATTCCAAGGGAACTTGTTTCCAAATAAACACCCAAACGCAGCAGCTTTTATCCAAATACAGTGGTACCTTGGCTTAAGTACTTAATTCGTTCCGGAAGTCCGTTCTTAACCTGAAACTGTTCTTAACCTGAAGCACCACTTTAGCTAATGGTGCCTCCCGCTGCTGCTGCGCTGCCGGAGCACGATTTCTGTTCTCATCCTGAAGCAAAGTTCTTAACCTGAGGTACTATTTCTGGGTTAGAGGAGTCTGTAACCTGAAGCGTATGCAACCTGAAGCGCATGTAACCCGAGGTACCGCTGTACTTAATCCTGCATTGTGGATAGGACACATTCCCTCACGAAGGAAAGGTTCCTTCTATACAGTTTCTTGTTGTGGTCTAAGTAAGGATGGGGTCTCCCAGTATCCCTCGCGGCTAGAGGCTACAACCCGAATTCACTCTTACATGAGATTTTTGCATGTGAAATAGACCCACAAAAGGTTCTCCAGCAGTCCATTGTTATGTCGCAGCCCGATCCTACATATGCTGATTCTGAAGTGCGCCCCGTTGAGTTCAAGGGTTTTTCCTCTTCCCCAAAGCTGCAGCCTTCATATATGTGTGTTTGTGTCCTTATTCCCCAGTGATAAGTGTACTTATATGGAAATCAACTGCATTGAAATTAGTGTAGGCTTTAGCTCCATTGAAATGCATTTGGGATGGGGTTAATTTTGAGCAAGGGCGAGAGGAAGGGGTCTTAAGAGAGGAAAGTTTTGGGGGCTTAAATGAAGTTGCAGGCTGAGGAACGATCTTCGCTTGAAAATACGCCCTTTGAAGACTCAAAAGTGACAGACGGACCTAGGTTCTAAAGTTGAGCAGAGTTTGGGTTGGGGGAGTTAATCTAACTTTAAAAAGGGGGGGGGGACTGGAAATCTTTCAAAGCCCTGAGGACTTACCCTCAAGGCCTTATTCAAAGAAAGAGAGAGAGAGGAGGGAGGGGGGAGAGAGAACCAGCCTGGCGTTTCGTCACAGGCAATTGTAAAGGGGGTTCAAAGGACCGATCAAACAAGTTGCAGAGTAATCTACATTAAAAGTCCGGATGGCGATGTTACAGCCTGCACCTGCAGGGTGTTTGCTCGCCGAGCCCCTCGCCGAGCTACAAATCATCAGGCGAAAAAGCCGCTTATGCCTCCTCTTTGCTTCTCCCAAGAGTTACAGGGCTTCTTTCCTTTGATGATATTTATACATCTTGTTACAGATAAGAGATTTTTTTTTTTAAGGAAAAAGAAAGAAAGAAGAATCCCTGAACACACACACACACACACCAATACGTTTCTGCAAATGGACTCTGTGGGAGTACTCCTGTGGCTCAGTGTCCTTGAAATAACTGGCTAAGCCCGCGGGTGAAACAGCGCCCCAGGAGTCCCAACCAGAGGAACCCCATCTCCAACCTGCTGCTGAATTGATCAGGGCCAGAGAGAATTAGGGGCTGAGCCCATATCGCTCCAGTGATTTAATGAGGCTGTGTGGTCTGCAGACCTCAGGCCGCTTACACCGAAGTAAGCCCCATGATGTCACAGCCGGAGGAAGTCTTTTGGAGAGCTGAAGCCCAGCTCAGCTTAAAAGGGAAAACTGCTGCTTAACTGCGTGTGCTGATGGGACAACCCCTTTGGACTGCTAGCCTAAGGTTCATACAGACGAGGCGGTTTGCTTTTCCTGGGCTCAGTCTAGTGAGCCTCCCCACTGAAACAGCCCTACGGAAATGTTTGGAAGGACGACAGTGGCAAACGTCACCTAACCGCAGAACTGCGTAACTGACTTAAAAGTTGCCTGAGTGCCACAGAAAGTTGTTGGCTCAATTGTCATATGCAATGCTTTATTAAGTCCTAGATGTAAACCGGCCCAAACCCAAGCAATTTAAATGAACCAGGGTTCGAATTATATAGTTCGTGGGACCTTTCCCCGCCTGTGTGTCTGCGGGATACAAATCTTCAAGATCAGGGATGTCCGACAGGTAGATCTCGAGACCCTCCCCCCCACCAAAAAAAGTTCAACAACTTCGGTAGATCACTGCCAGTTGTTTTTTTATAGTGGGAGTAGATCTCAGTCTCTTGAAAGTTGGACATGCCTGTTCTAGATAAATAATCCTATTCATCTGAAACCAGATCTAGTAAAAGTGAAGCATTTTCACCTTTCGCGAATTTCAGGCGCGCAGTTGTCCCGTGGAAGATAAATGCGCACGTAGGCTCCGCGCGTTTACTGGCAAGGAAATACCCTCCGAGTTGAATGGGATTTTCTCCGGAGTAATTCTGCAGAAGACTCCCTCAGCCTAAAAAACGGCTTCACTTTGGATGTATCTTGCATTTCCCTTTTATAATGCTTTTGCTTTTAAACCCAACTATAGTTGTATATATACACGGCCACCCAACCCCCACCCAATAATCCTGCTATGCTAATGGAAAGAAGGGGGGGGGAAGCTGTCCCTCTGGAGTTTCGCCCTCGATTCTAAACCAGGGGGGCTCGCTTGAAAGTGAAGTTATGGTTTCGGGGCCTGACAGGTTACTCGGTAGTAAGCGCCAGTGTTCAGTGGAACCTCCACCCAAGTAAGGCTGCCGCCTGAGATCATAGCAATGCAATTCTGGAGTGACCCCTTTCCTTTCCTAACTCCAGCTGAGCCCCATTTCTGCAAGTCACCCAAGGACCCACCCACCACTCCAGGGGTGATCCCGGTCTTTTTGTTATCTGTTGTGGGGAGGGGAGCGGCTGATTTGCTTCTTTTGAACATAATTTGGGGAGATGAAATCAGGAAAGGAGAGGGGGAGAGGGAGGGAGGGAGAGAGAGAGAAGGGAAGGGGGAGACTAGGAAATGCGAAAACCCCAAAGACCCTGGGAAAAGTGCGCGCGAGTTTGGCAATCCAGGAAGGCAGAGAAGAGTTATTTCCTTGCGTGCGGCTCGGTTTGGTTTCTCCCCACTCCAAACCCCAGCAGCAGCTTGCGACCTGCCAGCCAAGATCAACATATATCTTTTCCCCTTTGAGCGTCAGCGGAGCGATCAGTAGATCGGTTACTTCTCCTTCGAGTTGCCACCGTAACCGGGGAGACGGAAGGAGAGCTGGGACGTATCGGAACGTTTAAAAGTCCCTGCAAAGATTTTCTCACAGCGGCGGGAGGCGCAAATATGGAAATGAGCTCATTATGTGGAGGGAGGGGCAGCAGGCAGTGCCCCTGCTCTCCCTCCTGCTTCCACAACTCCCAATCCTGGGATCATCTAAACACGAAATCAGCCAAAACAAGTCCTCGCCAAGAAGCTACCAACTGCAGTTTCGCCTGTACAAATATGTCAATTTCAACGATTATGCAGCGTTTTGTTTAGATCGCGCTGAGCGGCTTCTCTCTTTCTCTCTGTATCCCTTCGCAGACAGCCGTACCTGTCGTGTTATCATTAACCCTTCGCACGGCGGCAGAGACCTCACAACAATTTAGGGGGAAGTGGCAGCGGGGAGATAAGAGGGGGCCAGGAGGGAAGTCCTCTTCAGCGAGCGCAAAAAAGAAATGTTGTAATTTGCATACCTATTTGCAACGAAGCCTTTGCCACCTCCTCGGAAGCAAGTCCGGCTGATTTCAGTGAGATTTACTTTCAAGTAAGCGAGCCTAATCTATGTGTCTCGCGTCTGACTCACCAATCCTGAATATATTACTTGGAAGAGAGTTGCATTTAAATCAATAGGAGTTGCTTCCCAAAAACTTGCGAGTGGGTTTAGCCGTCTCTCCACAAATCCAAATGCCTGAAAAAGGGACAACCGAAAACTTCCTACCTTCCATAAAAGTATTGAAAAGTATAAACGGGAAGATGCGCCATACGAGGATGGGGGGAGGTCCGTTTGTGTGGAACAACCCAGTCTACACTTGGCGGTTTTTGCAAACTAAAACGGAGACAAGGGAGCCTTGCGGAAACTGGCACAGTGTCCCACCAACCCCCGGGTAAAACTCTGTGTGTGCTTGGAAGTGGTAAGCAAAACACCAAGGAAATCCAATGGATTTGCTGAGTGGAGAGCTCTATCTGGCGCTTCTGGCCGCTTGTTTAGCTCAGCTCTTTACACCCTTGGAGAAGAAGAATGCTATACATCACCCTTTAATCTCCTACTGAGTGAACTCCGGAGCGCATCAAAGCGCGCATTGTTGAACGCTTGGGGGAGAACCAACAAGACTAGGCGGAGGATCGGCATTGTTCCCAAGGCTTGTTGGGGAAAAGTTTTCTAAATAAACTCCTTTCAGCGCAGTTAGATTTAAAGGGGTGGCAGTGGATGGGAATTGGGGGAGGAGTGCTGGTCTATTGCCCTCCGTCGCTATTTTCCCAAACAGGTTGGCGATCCAAGCACGCACTGCTCGGTCCAAAACGCACACCCAGACTAGGATATATTTGGAGGCGATGGGAAAGTCAAACCCACAAGCAATTTGGAACTCCATCTTAACCCTCCTGATTGTGAGGTTTAGTGCAATATACTTCTTCAGAATTAGTATATAATCCCAAATGGCTTCGATCCTGATGTACACCATCCTTACTCCGAAGTAAGCCCCGTTTGTTTTAGTGGGGCGATTCCTTAGCAGACGTGCTTAGGGCTGCAACCTTGAATCTCCATATATTTCTTTAGGTAGGTCTATCCTATAGGTTTACTCGGAAGTAAACCCTACTGGGATGTTTGGGACATGATTTATCTGGACTGTGGCATTTTATTGCATAGGCTCAAGCCTGAGACTGGGTTTTGGAGCGGGTTGAACCGAATTCTCTAGCTAAGTATTTCGGCGTCCCTCTCAGATCCACCTTCCCTTTTAATATAAAAGGGCAGCTATACCGGAGTGAGGAGCGTCAGAGATGGGTTTTTTAAAAACCGGGATCCTGTTGCATTCTATGTGCCACTTGGTGTAAACACTGAGGGTCGTCCTAGTGGCAGAAAACAGGTGTTTTGTTTCTCTGTTGACGGCCCATTAGTATCTCGCATCTTGCTGAGAGTTTGATCAGTTTCACACGAACTGAGAAAAGAGGGGCGGGGGAAGAGAGAGAGACTGAGAGAAGGACAGCCGCTGCTGCTCCCAGATGAGAAATTGACTAACAGGTAGTTGAACGAACAGAAGGGAGACCAGAAGGCGAAATTCCCTCAGTAAGCACCGGCCGAACAGACCGGGATATGTTTTCAGGCTGTTCATTGCTGCAGCGGAACCCGAATTCAACTGGAGCAATTGCTGCGAAACTGAAGCTTTCTCCCAGTTTGAGGCTGAGCCTTTCGTGCTTATAAACAAAATGAGGCTGAATAAAACAGAAGAAAACAGAAGCACTCATACAGAAGTGGAGAGAGAGAGAGAGATGGGGAAGGCGAAATCTCTGCGAGAGGAAACCATGAGCGCAGTTGTGTGTGAGAGAGTTTTAAAGACCCGGCATTAATTTGCTGTGTAGTGTCCCTTTCTCCTTTCCTGTGAAACCTACCATATAAACAGGCTGTATAGCAACCAAGCAAAGGGGGAAAGGGAGAGGGGGCTGTTTGTATTTGTTTCTGGAATATTTAGGTTGTTGCTAGGATGTCAGAACAAAACAACAACAACAAAACCCAACCGGAGAGATCTCCCCAAAGGGGCTGGAGAGGAGGGGCAGAGGGTTTGTGGCAGGGGGAAAGTGCAGACATCTGCTGAAGCTTCCATCACTAAGCTGGTCATTTCCAGGAGGCAACTTTCTGAAAATCTCCACAATTAGATCTGCATTGTTCTTTCCCAACAACACGGCGTGGAAAGAAAAGGTCCTCTCTGTCGGGGCCAATCCAAAGAAGCGTTTGAGGTTATTAAATAATAAAGCGATTGTGATTTATATTGTGGTGCTGGAAAAAAAGGGCCAATTAACGACTGTTATGTTGCCATAAAGATCATATTAACTCGAATTAGTAATCTAACAATACGCTGTCTTAAAAAAGAAAAAAAGGAAAAGGAAAGAGTACAGAAGGGGTGACAATACGGATGTTACTGTTGCTTACTGGGTGTGTTGTCTTCCCTGAATTCTTCCTTTCTTTTAAATTCCTTAATAATAATAATACAATGATAATTAATAATGCTAATAATCAGAAACACAGAAATGCACTTGAAAGATGAATTGAAGCTTCCTGCTAAAAAGATAACAAACAAAACACAGAAGGAAGAAAATTAAAATTAAAATGGGGGGTGGGAAGAGGGTATAACCGCGTGCGAATACAGGAAGCTCTCCAGCAACGATTGTTTTCAATTAATTCTGAGCCCACCCAAATCTGATTCGAGTTCCCGTTTGGAAATGTTTTAGGAATTAATTAATCCTCTAAAGAGGGGGAGGGGAGAGCGGGCGAAATAGGGCTCCTTCATTGCTGTGACTTTTGCAGCTGTGGTATATAGTGTGTGTGTGTGTGTGTGTGTGTGTGTGTGTGATGCACGCATACACGCGCGCGCACATATAGTTTGCAAGCCCCACATGCAACCCTCGACTTAAATCTGCGTGAGAGAGAAAGCCCAACCCAAACCTAAACCCTCGCCTTAGTGTTCTCCGCCATAATCAAATATTATTATTTTTTTTTGCTTTAAAGCAGTTATTAGGTTTATAACTCGTTTCCCACTTAAATTTGTGCAACCAACCAAGGCAATCTAAATAGGCTGCAGCAGCCTCGTGGGTACCGCAAGCAGGCATTAATAAGAAGGATTAATTATGGGTGTGTACATCAATGGGGCACAAAGACTATCAAGTAGCGGGGAGGGGGAGAGGGGGAAGTCACAGGCAGCCAGTGAGGTGCTGCATTTCGTCTAAGGCAGGCATCCTCAAACTCGGCCCTCCAGATGTTTTGGGACTACAACTCCCATCATCCCTAGCTAACAGGACCAGTGGTCAGGGATGATGGGAACTGTAGTCCCAAAACATCTGCAGGACCGAGTTTGGGGATACCTAGTCTAAGGGATGGCGCAGGTTCTCCACGCTAAGGGCAGGCTCCCATCCTAAAGGCATATTTTAGGAGGTAAAATATGCATGGAAATCTCATACATGGAAGTCAATGCGACTTTCTCCCGTGGGTATATTTTTAAGGTGTGCCTGCAAAGTGTCCGGTTGCCATCGACTGCTTTTAGAATCCGATCCATGACTTGGTTAAGCCGAAATCCTTGAGCTGACTGAAGTAATTAACTCTACTGTCTCGATCCACAATTAGTAAAGCCGAAGTCTTTGCGTCAAAACCTTTTTATAAGTCTCTAAATGATTTCCTCTAAACTGTGAAGGATTCGGTTTAGTTGAAGTCGATCCGCAGCACAGTTAAGCCATTTAGGGGGAAGCTTATCATTGGAACTATTAACCCCCTCCACCACAACGTGCCCCTGCCGAAATCCTTCATTTTAAAAGCTGATCGCTCCAAATTAGCGAGTTATCGATAGTGTGGTTAGTGATCAGTCTCTACATGCCGGTCAGCTTCGCCCGCCCCCTCATCTTTCCACAAGATCTGGGCCTGGCTGGCTTGTATGCTGAATAGACCCAGCGAGTTTATATGGATAAAGAAAATAGGAAATTGGTCGGGTTATGGCCTCGATCCTCAGTCACTTGCGAGGAGGCAGCATCCTTGAGGTCAATGAGGCCACTCTCGAGAAGTGGCGTCAGATCGGCAATTTATAATGCACCCACTTGTGGGCTGTTGCACTTCGGACGGGTCTCGCTGAAGCTGAGCAGAACACTATTTAATATTTTGTGCTTTTGGAAAAGGGAAAGAACTACGTGAACATGCGCATAACGCTTCCTCAGGGCTTTTTCTGTATGTCTCCCCTAGAAACACAATGCTGGAAAGGGCATTGAAACCGGAGGAGGGAGGGGAAGGCGGGGGCTGTTGCATCTTTCTGGCCCGGTTGATTGTCTCTGGTACCCGGGTTCTCTCTGTTGACATGGAGACGCTCCGAGACCCAGCCTCCGAGACCCAGTCCTCTGAACAGGAAGAGTCAGCAGAAGAGAACTGCTTTGCCAACCGCTCCAGAAGTTGATGCTATTTGTTACCATAATTCTCCACCCCCCCAAGCCCCTTTTCCGGTTACATGGTTTTTCATAAGCAAACACTGAGCCATTTCCTCGGCGCAATGCATCACCAAGCCCATCCAAAAGGGTCTAATCTGCTTCGCGCAGAAACCAAGCAGTAACAGCCTGGTAGGCTGCCCTTGTGAAGCCAGGAAAATACCTTCTCAGTAACTTGCCCCTCCCGCAACAGGAAGAATAGAAGAAGAGAGGCGCGAGGGTGGGGTGGGCAGGGGTGGTGGTGGACGGGGCCCGTCCTTTGCCTTGTTGCTTCTTAATACCCTGATCGCGTCCAAATAAGCCATCAACACTTGCACAGAATGCAAACTTTTCAAGCTCTAACTTCATTCTCTCCCCCTCCCCATATTATGATACACTGCTCAACTGTAGCCCAGCCAGGCAACAACTCGATTATACTGGAATACAACGCGTTTATTTTCCCGCATATAAGGCTTCAGGTTCCTGGGATTAATTGAGTCGCGAAGGAATTGGTCCAGGTTTACTAGCGGATCCATACATCCGGGTTGGGTACACAGATCCAGCCAAAGTGATGCAGGAATCCTTCATTCATGGAAGTCCGCGCCTTAAAAGGTTAGCTAAGTCCCGACTCTGTATATAGATAGGATGGTCTGCTAAACATGGGGACATCAGGCTGAAATGAATGAAATTTGCTTCCCTTGTAAGGCTGGCACGGTAAGGGGATCTCAGATGCCAGAGACCAACCAACCAACAAGTTAAGATACTCTTCTTGGGGTTCAACTCACAACTGCCTGTGCAATTCTCAGATCACGTAAGCCAAAGTAGACAGGTGGGAGTTACTAAAAAGCCAAGAGATTGAGGAATGCAGCTGTTGATACAGCAACCCTAAATTTATACAAGTAGATCTAAATCTTACTGATATCAGCGGGGATGACTTTTATCTCAATGTGCTTAACAGCTTGAGTGAAAGCATGTTCCATAGCAGGAACTTGTTCTATTATTTAAGCAATTTATATACCGCTTAGCTACAATAGTCTCCAAGCAGTATATAAGCATATGTGCGCTAGCCTTTGGGTTCTCAGCCGGCCAAGCCTGAGAGACAGCCCAGCCTGGTCCTTACAGGGAAATGTACCCCACTGTAGTAGGAGACAGAGTTTCCTATTTCAAAAAAGTAGACATATGATTGCAGGCTTTAGCACAAATATTCAAGAGTAAGCCCTGCCTAATTTAGCAGCCCAAGCCTAAACATGCTTGTTCAGACCTAAGTCCTGTTGAATTTAATGGGGTTTACTCCCAGGTAAATGGGGTTAGGATCGCAAGCCTGAGTGTGACTTACTTTCGAGTAAGCATGCACAGCATCAGGCTGCAACTCACACTTTGTTAGACAGAGCGTATATTCAGGTATAGATGTGCAGACTGACCAGGGCGGAAGTCCCATTAAAATTAGTTAATTAAAGGTATCAATAAAATGTGTTTTATGATCGAGACCACAGCGAAATCCATGGAATTTCAAGCAAATTTAAACGTTCATTTGTATACACGGGGCGGGGTCTACAGACTTCCGCCTACTGGAGCGGATGGGACTGAAAAGGGGGAATGGGCGCCTCTAACGGTAGAATCCGTGCGTGTATGTGTGCGTGTCTACAACCGAAGTTGGAATATCTCCATTCAGCTGACAGTTTAAACAACTAAATCAAAATGCTGGTAACGGCCCGTGATTGTAGACCGACTTCAATCCAAGTAACTGGGCCTAAGTGAGCCCTGCCTTAACTCGCGCCAAAAGATTTCGATAGGGCAGGTTGCCATCCTAAGCACTCTGAACCACTGAAATAAAGAAAACACACAAAGAAAGATTCGTCTAGTCCTGATCTTTAATTGCCCTGTTGTTCTGAAAGCTTGATATAAATGGCTATAACACACACACCCTTTTTGCAATACTGAAGGAAGTTTTTATTAACAGTTTTATGTAATCTTTGTAGGCTCGCGTACTCCTGAGGCGTCTAGTTTCATAAACTGGAGATACTTTTAAAGGCTGCGATTTACTTATTTTTAAGTGCCTACCTACGGAGAAAAGGCATCAGATTTTGTGTTAGTGGGAGGAGGGGGGAAGGCCCAAATGTTCATTAAATGAATAACTCCAGCTAGCGTCACCGCATAGACACTTTCTGAACTGAGAACTGTGGAGAGGAGAAGGGGAGGGGGTTAAAGGGGGTGAGAGCCTGAACGTGTTAGCTGATGCCCTGCCGGCTGACAGTGTGTGGTCTATTGTAGGGAATGTGCCTCTTCCACTGAACAGAACCTTCTCTCTCTCCCCCCCCCTCACGCTTTCCACCCTAGCATTACTGCACCTGCACTGGCTGAGGGAACTGCAGCCATTCACCACATCAGCGCAGAAGACATCTTTGACAGCACTCAATTCATTACATTTCTTCCTGCTTTTCAAACCAACCAACACACGCACACACACTCACCAAATGAGCCTTGCCGGTGAGTGACAGTCCTCTCCCCTCCCTCCCTCTCTCCCCGCCCTCCCAAAAAATCGTACAATAAAGTTGTATGTATGGTGGTGCTCCTTTGGCGATTGCATGAAGAAGTGAACTAGCTTCCGTTAACAACTCGTCTCTCCTTAAAGGCAGCAAGGAAATGAGTTAGGTTTTGTTAGGAGGGGTAACACTTCATTTATGTTCCGTGGTCCCGAAAGAAATGATAACCACCCCCAGTGTGGAGTGGAGAAACGAGAAGTCCAGTAACCTGGTTCTCTTGCAAGGAAGTCCCAGTGACTTGAAAGACAGGGAGGGGTTTGTCTTCCGCCGGGGGGGGGGAGAATGCGCAACCCCCACCTAAAGAAGTCAGTAGGGCTAGGTTTATCTCACAAATCAGCCCTGGATACACGTACGTGAGAATGAGGCCCGGTTTGTGCCCAGGATTAGGAGTAGAGGTTAAATCTCTCCCCTCAAGTTGAGTTGGGATGCGGCTCGGACTGGGCACCCAAGAATCCACGCGAGATTCAACACATGTTAACTGGTAGCAAGCGGGTTTTATTTTATTTACTTAACAGAATGTATATATTTATAACTCGGTTTTAATAAAACCTCTAGGCGGCTTACAATAAATATTAAAAGTATCAGTACAATTCTGGCAAGAGTTCTTCCTGAGCCGGTTGCTCAGAGTCCAGAATGGTATCATCATAAGTTCTGCTTCCAAATACTAAGGTCTAGTGTCGTGAGAAAAAACACCCGTCCACACACACTAAAAAAAAAAAAGGGGGGGGGGTTATTTCACCAGGGAATGAAAAGTGAAATCTTAAACCAGTGCAGAGGCCCAGAGCTTGCCCAACCCTACACCGGAAGTCAAAGCCACTGAAATCTATGAAGCTTCCTATCAAATTTAGCAATAATCGGGTAGCTGAGCTTTGATATAAGTATTCCGGCTGAAGTAGCTTGTGGATTAGGCTGACAAAACCTCTTTTCAAGATCGCTTTTAGAGCCCCATTAGGACTGGAAGCTAAACTCGCATTGTATGCGGTGATCGGACCTAGTGGGTTCCACTGAACAGTTTTCGGAGTCGAAAAATGAAACCAGATTCTGCCCTGCACGTTCAAAAGACCCCGTTAAGCAGATTTGTTCATTTAAAACTCGCACAACAGAATACCATTCTAAAGAAACTCCCTCCCTCCCTCCCCATTTCGTTTCAAAATATCTCAGAGCACACGTCTCCCAGAATTAATTCCCCCTCCTCTCCAGAGCAGATCATGAAAGTTAACGGGACTTATGGAGACAAATGGTTTTGTGGAGCGTAGCCCAAGCTGATTTGAAATGGAAAGCGAGCCTGTATCTCAGGGTCACCAGGAAAGGTGTGTGAATGAGAGAGAGACATTTCAGTTTCCCATACATGGTATATATAGACAAACCGCACTATCGTTTAGCAATATTTAACGGAATCGTTTTTGACTTAAATACTTGATCATGATCACTGCACTGAGGAAGATGGAGATGAGGTGTGAGAAAACCCATCTCCAACATCTCCAGCTTGGAGATTTCCATGAACATCTCCAACAACTCCCAAATAATCATTGCTTGTGCGAGGGAATTGTATACTGTATAAAAGATGGGCTTTGTATGTAAGTGTATTGTGTATGTTTAACTGTCAGCTGCTCTTAGTGGGGAGTCGAAGATTGCGGATCGCCTGGCAAAAAAAAAAGAAAAAAGAAAAACCCTAATAATTTCAAAACATTCAATGGAGCGGCGGTGACGTCACGGGGGTATTAGCATATGAGGAGGGGATAAAGTCAGTGTGGCTGAGGGTGATAAGGCCCCTCCGGAGGAATTCACCGCTTGTTTTAATACATTAATTATTTCGCCGCTGCCCGCAAGTTTTTGCCATTTGTAAGAGCTTAAGCCTTCTCGTGGAGAAGGGACTGGGCGGGTTAAGGGTGCAAAGAATCCCTTTGCAGAATGTCTTCTAGGTCGGCGAGCGGGAGAAATTGCTCAGGGGGATCTCACGCCCGTCCCCTCCTCGCAGAAAAGAAGTGCCATTTTGGAGAAGGAAAGCCATGGGTTGCTATATTGCTCCTTTTGAAATATGGATGGGGTAGTAATCCGTACTATTTACGTACATACAGGCTATCTGCAACACATCCTACAGCCGGGGAGATGTCCTGAGCTAGGGAAGTGGGGAGGACAACCCTGCCTCACTGGGAGAGTGGAGCTCTGGAGTGGAGCCCTTGCAGAATCGCAGCCCGAAGATGCTTAAATGGGATGCAGCACAGGATAGGTGCTGTATTGCGCTGATGTCAAGATGTTCCCTGGCGACAGGGGAAGTCTCAGCACCTCCGTCTCTTCCCAGTCCCATCGGAAGGAAGCGGATTCTGCCGCTCGGTCACTTGTCCTCATGTGTTGTTATATAAAACTTACACACGGATGTGTATATATATCTCGCCCTGTTCTTCCACTCTCAAAGGAACGCCCATTAATTTTAGGCAAAATTATTTGGAGTAAATCCTATTCCGGTCAATGGGATTTACTTCTGGGTAAGCACGCTCAGGATTGAGATGCCCCGTCTGATCAGGTGCTGTTGGGAATAATAAGGTTTGGGGCAACTGAAGAGAGGATCTTCATGGGCTGATCCGTTGCCCCAGTTAAGCTGCAGGTCTCTTGGAATTCGGAGATCTCCCCTAAGCACATTTCAGGAGCAGTCGCAACGCTTCCCAGGGAACCTCCATCGCATAACAGCTCTGTTTAACTGGGCGACGGATCCTGGTTGAACAGCTGGCAAGGAAAGACCCAAGAGACGATAATGCAGAGCCAAACTCTGCCCCGCTTTATGAAGGGGCATCTCAAGGGGGAGGGGGGAGATAGGCCCTTCTCTGTCCGCCAGGGATTCCCTCAAATTATGTTCCGACAGCAGAAGGATTAGAACACAGAGACAGAATTTTGTACTGAGGGAATGAGAATGGCAGGTTCGCAGGGCCCTCTTAGCAGCAGCCCCGGGGTGTTCTCCGTAAAACCAAGGCTTTGCTCAGTCGGGAGCCTGCAGCGGTGATAGCCTCTGTCCTGAACTGGACTCGAACCCGCCTTGGCTGGTGACATCCGCGACCAGCGTCCCAAAAAATCCTTCCTAGTCTCATTACGCTCACATCAACACTTCTAAACGAAGACCTGCGAAGACATGTGCTACAAATGCGAACGAAAAAGCGCCCAGGAAACCGCGCGAACCTGCAGGCTAGGAAACTATGGCGTGCATTCCTGCTTTTGCCACTCTAGGCGTGTAATGTCACTAAGGTCAATGGGACTTCTCCAAATGTTTTCTATTAGCCAAAGAGTTGTGACGTTGGTGCGTCTGTTCAGCGCACATACCGAACCCAGGAGATATCTTATAGGCCTCACTAAAAACAACAAAAAGACTCTGATGGGTCTGGATTGCAACCTGGATCCATAACCCAACCACTTAACTGAAGCTCAAGGGTTTGAGCTGATGGGCTGATGTCCCTTCCTGAACACATACAATACTGCCCCAACCCTCCTGATCGCAGTCATATGCAAGTTTACTCAGAAGCAAGTCCCACTGAAATCAATGATATTTCGTCACAGGCCTGGTTTGGAGCATAGCCCTAAAAGTGTTTAGGACTGTGTCGACAATCCTTCTTTACACAAGTGGTTTAGAACTGGGACACGTGCAATTATTTCTGTCTGTGATGATATATATACACATAAAGACAGATACCTAAACCTAGATGTTGCGTTATTATCATAGCTGTACTATGTAAGTGTAAGTACAGATGTAGGGAGAGGAAAGAATCTAAATCCATTCCAAATAATGGGATGTATGGATCGTATCAGCAGACAGGCCATCTTCACATCCCATTTGACGCCAGTGACAAAATTCCTTCTAATTTAAATGGGTCTGCAGTGCATTCACAAACAGCTTATAAGTATATGATAAACACAACACTGAAATACACTGGAGACAGGCAGGTATTCACAAGCCAGTGCAGCACAACTATTCTTTTTTGGCCCGTTTAGAAGAGCAGTTTCTAAATTTGAAACATGGCACCCCACTCCAAATCTCAAGGGCGTTTGAACGCGCAAACTCAGCCCTTTCCCTACAAACGACCATCGCAGACATTTGAAATGTACTTCCCTCTTACGTACCTAAAAGCCGATAACTAAGGTCCTGTTCGCAGGTGAGGGGTTTTGCCTACAGACTATAATAGAAATGTGAAAGCCACAAATTCTGAAGAGTGGCGCAAATATAGGGCTCTGGAAACTAATTGTTTCAAGTAACCTATATTTTTAACAAGGGAAAATAAGTGAGAATTATTGGGGAAAGAGGCTGGTTGGAGAGGCTTTTCATCGTTTAATCCGTCACTTTCTCAAATAAAGTAACGCAAACTAAGGGATGTAACAGCGAAAACTTAAAAGCTGAACACATAATACATTAGAGATCGGGATAGCAGGTTCTGCAGCATGAGTTAACTAGCGGCTAGGCATTCCCATAATCTCTATTGCTCCTCACAAACCCTGAAGTTATTATTCAGAGATACTTCTCATTTGAGTACTTTAACTAAATCTCTCATTCATTCATTCATTCATTCATTCATTTTGAAAAGGGTTTTAACCCAGGTGTGGAAACTGTAAATTTCTCTCTACAGTTTTCTTCCCCACAATGACTAGATACAGTAGATGCGGCATGTCCATATGATAAATACCAGTAGTACAGTTTCGGGGTTGAAATTATTATATATATATATATATATATATATATATATATATATATATATATATATATATAATGTAATACACACACACACACACTTCTACCGCACGCCAGTTTCACCACAATGTATAGTTTACCTGCATGTAAATCAATTAAGCGCGTCAGCTTGTCACCTTCAGAACACCAGGGACACAAGTGAAATGTACGAGAGGGAAATTGACCGGGGTTGTTCCTCAGCTGCCAAGGTGACAACTTGAATTACATTCCTAATGGAAAGGGGCTACTTTCCCCTCGATGCTAATTTGACCTTCAGAGAATACACGCTCTCTAGCATTTACTTAAGGGGAAAAAACGAGGAAAGCAACATCAAAACGATATGTAAAGAAGAAGACAACGTAAGATCGCACCTGGCCTTTTAACTCTTTGCAAATGGAACTAGTTTCCCCAGAAGTTTAAAAAATGAGCATCACGTTGTCTACGGCTGAGTTTGTGGGAAATGGGGCGAGGGGAGTTAGTTTATATGTGTGGGTAGAAAACTAATATTACTAACTTGCTGGCACAATCAAACTTCAATCTCGGAACTATTAGCTTAAAACTACCAGCAACTGAAAAGTAAAACCAAAACACACAAAGGATCTGTTTAATTTTTTTCGTCCAGTGGGCTAAAATGAGGACCCCATCACTATGCAGTTAAACGTTATTCCTTGTCTCCCTGAGGCGTTTGATCAGTTCTTTTCCCATGTGAGGAAACTGGCAGCTCCAAGGCCGTCAGTGGAACTCCCATAACAAAAGTCCTGAAAAGCTGAATGAATTGGGCATATAACTACTACTTATACACACACACACACACACACACACACCCTCCTATCCTTTGCAGCTTATCTCTTATTCATGCAACATATATTGTCACCTAATCTCACCCTCAATATTGCGCTCCCTCGCTTTTTTTTGTAAGCAGCTACCACCACAACAACTACTATGACAAATTCCTTCCCGGCAGAAATTAACCAAAACTTCGTATCTGTCGCAAAACAAAGAGGCAAAGGTGAAAAATTGCGAAAAATGGAAGGGGTTAGTTATTTAAAGGTGGTTTGCTAATTACTCTTCCCCAGAGTTTAGGGAGTCATTGCCATCTGCGTCTTCCCCACAAGGAAGGATGCTTTGAATAAGTTTTGTTTTGTTTACTTACATCACGGGAACTATAAGGTTTGGTCTTTGGTCTTAACGTATTGACTTAGCCGGAAGTCCAACTGCCTTAAACAGAATTGACTTACTAGTAGGGCTGCAATCATGGCCACATTTTCTTGGGAGTAAGTGTTACTGAATTCAGCAGGACTCCTCAGTAAATCTACATAGGATTGGGCTGTGTGTTGAGGACCTCAGCTCTGATTATTTTAGTACTTGAAGACAATATCAAAACCTGATTCCATGCATGTGAGTCAAACTGAATTCAATAGGAGTAACGCCACATACCTAATCACTACTGATTAATCAAGAAGGAATTAAAATACATCCAATCTTTCTGTCATAGTATATTGTGTGTGTACATATCACACAAGTATACTCCAAAGTGCAAACTTAAACTGAGACTCACTTCATAATGTCTTTTATGGGATACTTCATGCACACTGGAATCGTCCTCAACACAAAACCAGTCCTTATTTCCTTGAATGGAACTTTTTTTCTGGGTACTTTGAATATCCACCCACCTAATGCAGATACCCAGTAAAAATGCTCTCTATACAATTGCCAGTTCTGGCTTTTATGGCCAGAAAAGCTGTAGGATTTATATAGATATATCTGTATTTTCACATCTGTATTTAAAACAGGCAAATGCCTACGATGAGCTACCGCAGCCTATCCCACAGACCCAAAAAACCAAACCACCTCCCGGCTCTATGCTCCATTGCATGGCCCTTATTGGAAGAGAGAAGTCCGAAGTACCTTAAAAGCCGAAATCTGTTTGCCGTCCAGATTCAGACAGTCATTCCCCAACCCCCCTTGAGTCTTGGAGGCCAGCCTTGCTTGCTTCTGGGTTTGTGTTCAGAGCTGGATGGAGAAGCTTGGGAGGGGCTGGGGTGGAGAGAGATCCTCCAGAGATTGCTCTACCGCAAGAATTTGTCGCTTGGAGGAATAAGTACAGCTATTACAACCAAATCTACTAGCAGTCTAAATAATTAATTGAACCATTGCTCTTTGACCCTTGCAAAGTCCAATAGGGACCCGTTTGTAGTAATAATACCCCCCAAACGAGCCCTTGTCAAATATTCATTTAGTGGTTAATTCGAGCCATTTCCCCTTGGGACAGCCTGTAATACCAGCCTCTCCGGCTTGCCAAACCCTGTTAATCTACCTCTCCAGGTCAGCAAAATATTTTAACACCCCGTCCTTAAAATGCTACCAATAATAATAATAATAATAATCCTCCCCCTCCCAAAAAAAAAGAAATCACAGGGGATCTCCTAATCTTTATCCATGGTCTGTCTATTTGCTGGGGCTAGGCTTAGGGAAATGTGACACTCCATCTCTGCCACCCGACATCCAAGCAACGTGCCTATTTTTAAAAGGAGAAGAAATATAGGTGGAGAGCAGCCCTTAAAAAGGATCATGAGCCCCACTTAAAAGGGATATGGGGGAAATACATTTCTACACGCTGAAGGAGCAAAAGAGGGGCGTTAAACAACTGTTATTCCTATATTTCAGAGATAGGAGGGAAATCGAAAATGCTGCCTCCTATTTGTTAAAGCGGCTGAATAAGGCGGGGGGGGGGAGCCCTTTCTAGATTTGCATGAATAACGTTTCTGCTCAGTTCATTTAACTGTGCCTATCTCACGGCCTCAATCACGGCAAGAGAGCGGATTGCAAATGCGTTTTCTTAATCGCGCATACAAAAGCTCATTATAATTTTCATAATAATAATAAGTTTTGGTCACCTCACAGTTTGGAATGGAGGGGGAAGGTGGCAGAATTCATTAAGCAAATTTTGTTTAAAAGCAAATGCTTATCTGCGGCCCTGGGTGCATTTGCAAGCGTTCACCTAACAATCCCGCCACGTCGCTCAGTTTCTTTGACGACGGATTCAGACCAATCTCTCCCTTCCAGGTAATCAACTAAAATTAACAACAACAAGAACAGTGTCGAAATCGGTAGTACGGGATGAGAGAATTATCGTGAAAAGTGTACATTCAACAATTTGAAATGTGAGCGAGAGGGGAGGAAAGCTTTTTACCACGGCACGTGAAGAATCTCTCCTGGGCGCGTTTACCATCGCAAGCAAATCCTTCCAGACCGTTTTACATTCATAAACGTGGGGAGGAAATCGGGGCGGAGGACTTAGAATTCCAAATATTAATTTAACCCTTCTGTCCTATTCCTTTCTGGAAAGCGAGCAGATCGCTCCTGAGCGCCCAGTAGCCCAAAGAGGGGTGAAATCCTGCGTGTGAGACTCTTTGTAGAGCGGCCTTCTAGAAAGCAAGGCCTGAAATCAAACCCACCGATTGTAGTTTGCAAATTGTGGAGTCACACAAAGGGCTGGTGGAGAGGGTTTCAAGAATTCAATAAAATGCCCCGGACTTTTGTAATTAAACACCCTGCTCCTAAGAACCCGCATTTAAGCACTTTTACGGGGAAGAACCTCACTCACATCAATGGCACTTGATTCCGAGTGAACGGATTCCTAAGAACACATTGCAAGGATGTACAGTCATGGGACTGACTTTCCAGCAAGCTGTGTCCTAATTCTTGCCTTGGAGCCCGATTTGGAACAGATTTACTGGAAATTCCCTCCCAGTAAGCATGTTTAGGGTTTGTTAGGAAGCCGTCCAAGCACACGGTGTCACTTTCCCAAACAAATGGATTTCAGCTGAGATGCCAGTAAGCGGCCTAAGCTAGCAGCTAAGGAAGAATCTCTAAAATAAATGAATAAATTGAAACACCTAACAATTGGCATTCAATGAGAAATAATAGTTTGCTGAGGAATAATTAAACACTTGCTTCTTCAGCTTTTTTTAAAAAAATTGTACGATTTCCCCCAAAACGTTCTACTCTGAAATGGCTTTCAGAAATCCTAAACAACAGTATTCATTTTTGGTTCGGGCGGTGAAATGTATACTTTCTGAAATTTGCTGTATGTAGGAGGGAAATGGCTCTATAGTGCCTGAAGGGTTTCCAGAGAGAAATCTAGTCTGCGCCAATGTCTTAAGCTTCTGTGGCGAGGGCTCTACCGTACAGGCCCGGATTTATTCCATTTTCACCCCAGATTTGGCATTAGTTTTTCCACTGATTCCCACAGAGCATACTTCTCTATAAGCCTGTTTAAAATGCAAACCACGATTCACAAAACTCTCACTTTCACGATCCTCAGGCATTTGTCTGCAAGAATCACAGCCCAGTCCCAAATATACTTGAAAATAAGTCCTATTGATTTTCATCGGGCTTTACTTCCGCATAAGTATTTCAGGATTGCAAATAATGTCCCATTGATTTCAGTAGAATTTACCCAACAAACAGGTGCATTACAAACGGAGAGATGTGGGAAAGCAGATATCTTTACAAGCTAAGGCTCGACATACTTTTTCTTACTTTTAAAAAAAGTATATTTAAGGGTACAATGAAAATAACAGCATAAAGTTAAACAAGATATACCTCTCTGCCAGACGAAGTTGTCTTCTTTAATGTGCGTTTTGGAGGGGTGGGAGAGGGCTTGAGTTTCGCAGCTTTTTCCTGAAACTGGCTGCTTCACCTCGCTGGTGAATTATGAACTAGGAAGAGAGAGCTTTTGTGAAAGCCTATGGCATTACAAAATTGAATAGATTATTATTCTCAGTATTGATGGCTTACATTTAAATCCACCCCACCCCCTCGCCCTGGCTTTCTCTTTCCCCACCTCCTCAGAGACCCAAAACTCCCTCGTCTGCAATGAAAAAAACAAACCAGGGAAAGTTTAGAAAGGCGCAGAGAGCTGTCCGTTTTTGCGTTGTTGTGGTGCAATTGCCTTGAAACCGCGACTTTGCAATTTCCCCAAAATACACACGGAGGACTGTAGAAAACACACACCAGCACACACGCACACCCCAGCCAACCAAGCCTCACTTCAAGTCCATTTTCTCCCAAAGCACAGCGCTTCGAGCGGAGATCGCCCTGCTTACGACAGAAGTTAAGGGAGCCACGCACCTCGCTCGCTTCCTGCTCTGCTGGTTCTTCTCGCGTTAACAGTCCAGCCTCATCTGAACTCCGGGGTCTTTGGTCAGCTTTCAGGTGGCAACAAGTGGTCGTTTCTTCCAGCAGCGAAAATCACCCAACCGACTTTCTATGCCATGTTACTTTTCTCATTTATTATAGCAGAAGAAAAGTGTCACTTACAGTCGGCTGCGTTTTCCATTGTCGAAGGATTACTCATTTCATATAGTTATCTGGGCCACATCCAATTTCAGGCCTCGCATTATTTTAAGTAGAAACTAATTGGCACTGAAATTACCTTCTGAAAACAAAGCAGGAAAAGATTTCCTCATTCCTAGAGTGTTATTCTACAATATTATTTATCACACCAGTTTATAACTGGTCCTTGAGCAGCACGGAATTAAAAAAATAACATAAAATTCATCCTGCTTTCTGAAAATAAATCGAAGACTCAAGTGTTATTTCAGTGTCCATATTTCAAAAATTTATTTATCTCAAACTGTGCATAATGGAGTAAAAACTTAACTCAAATATGTACCTGTTTATAAGGATGGTATTAGTTCAAATATATATATGTCTGTGTATATATACATATCCATGTATATGTATATATACATGTGTATATATAGATGTATGTATGTATATGTGTGTGTCTATATATATAATATACATATATGCACACCCACATACACATGGACTGCCGGCGGACTGATTTCAGATAATACACAGCCGAGTACAACTACGGGAAATGAGGAGGGACAAAAATTAAAAGAACTTAAAATAGCGTCACAATAAATTTACAGAAATATTACAAACCATAAGAAAATATTTCAAACACAAGAATTTCAGATTGTTTTGCTGTCGTTTTAGCTGAACAGGAGAAAGTTTGAAAACAAAAAAAGCTATTTAAATTAACAAATGTGTGTGAACCTGCAAGACAATTTTTGCTTTTTAAACAACGTGTAAAAAATGTAGTACACCCTAAACTTTTGCCCTTTTATATAAAAAAACAGTTCCAGTTCAATGGTATGCAAGTACTTATTCTATTTATTTTTTTGCCTTTTGTACAATTGCTAAAACAATTAAAACGTCCAGATTTTTGTTTTAAAATAAAATTCAGCTTCCTTTTTTGTGCAGCTGCTATAAATCCATCTATCCAATTATCAGAGCGTCTTAAGTAGACTCTGATGTATTTTAAAAATAATTGGCAAATTCTCAAGGTTTCCCCCCTCCTCTTTTTAATATAAACAATGGGCTTTTCGATTGCCATGTTTATTTTGATAAATACTGTACAAAAGTTGCTTGCAAATATTAAAACATTTCCCACCCCATTTCCCAGTCTCCTTCCCTTCCCCCCTCCCACCTTCCTACGTCGCTTTCTGGAGTCTAGTTCTAAAGATTATGGGTCAAGACTTTTTTTATTTTTTACTTTTAAAAACCTTTTCTGCAAAGTACCATTTCCATAGGAACTTCGAGGGTGGGGGTGGGAGGGATGGGGGAGAACAGGTTTGGTGGAGTCGCATCCATTTCCAAAGGAGAGGGAGGGAGAAAACAAAAATAAAAAGATCTATACAAGTTCCTTGATGGGTTTGGATTTTTTTTCATTTTTTTTGTATCTGATTGGTTTCTCCCTACCCAGTTATTCTCTGTACAAAAATAGTGCCCCCCCCCCCCAGAAAAAGAGGACAGGAAGGGGAGAAAGGGGGAAAAAGTCAGAAGTTCAGAATTTCTAATAAAAGTTTGTTGCTGGGTCTAGATTTCTGGCCCTCGCCTTCCTCGCGTCTCGCCCACCCCCCGTGGGTCTTACATATGGGAGAGCGGGAGCGTGCCGTTTATGGCCGTGCCGGGCACAGGTGCGTTCTGGTAATGCTGCGACATGTGCAGTCTGCTGGGGGCGGCCGGCTCCGCCACTTCAGGCCCGGGCAGGTACATGCTGATCATGTCCCGGAGGTCTCCGGTTTGGCACGGAGCCCTGGAATGGGAAGACGACGTGACCACGGGGGGACTGGAGCTGGACTCCGTCTTGACCACGGATCCCATGGAGCCCAGGCTCATCCCCGGGGTCCCCTGCTGCGAATAGGACATGCTGCTGTAGGTGGGCGAGCCGTTCATGTAAGTCTGAGAGCCCGCCATGGAGTTGTACTGCAAGGCGCTCACGTCGTAGCGGTGCATGGGCTGCATCTGCGCGGCGGCGGCGGCGGCGGCGGCGTTGTGCGCGTTCAGGCCCGGGTGCTGCGGGTACCCCAGCTGCTCCTGCATCATCCCGTAGCCGCCGTTGGTCCAGCCGTTCATGTGCGCGTAGCTGTCCATCCGCTGGTTGACTCCGGCCGCGCCCAGCGTGGCCCCCACGCCGACCCCCGCGCCCATGGAGTTGGAGCCCGGCGCCAGCAACCCGCCCGGCAAAGTGTACTTATCCTTCTTCATCAGCGTCTTGGTTTTCCTCCGGGGTCGGTATTTATAATCCGGGTGTTCCTTCATGTGCAAGGCGCGCAGCCGCTTGGCTTCGTCGATGAAAGGTCTCTTCTCAGCCTCCGAGAGAAGTTTCCACTCGGCCCCGAGGCGCTTGCTGATCTCCGAGTTGTGCATCTTGGGGTTTTCCTGAGCCATCTTCCGCCGCTGGCCCCGGGACCACACCATAAAGGCGTTCATGGGTCTCTTGACCCGATCCGGGCTGTTCTTCTGGTTGTTGGCCCCGGAATTACTGTTGCCCCCCGCGCCTCCCCCCGCTGTCTGCTGGGGGGCGGGAGGCTTCAGTTCGGTTTCCATCATGTTGTACATTCAAACGGCTTTTTTTCGGCCGAGGGGGCGCAGCAACGGGCGGCCGGGAGGTTTCGGAATGGTGGTGGGCAAACAAACCAACGCAGCCTCGAGGAACTCCGGCTATTAAAAAGCACACCGGCGCATAGAGAGAGGGCGAGGGAGAGAGGAATCCGACAATCGCCCCCCCCCAAAAAAAAAAAAATAAAAGGAAGGGGCTGTAGGTGGGACAAAAGCGAAGAGGAAAGGCAGCCGACAGGAGCTCGAGAGTGTCCCAACCTGGACTTGTCTTCTCAGGGAGGGGGGAGGGAGGGGAGAGCTCCCCCTCCAAAACAGATCCTCCCCCGATCGGATCAACACCGGGATCTTCCTCCCTCTGCAAGCAGCCCACGGACGACTATTCAAGCAGGAGAAGCATAACAAAGAAGGCTTGGAGAGTCTTGATTGAGAAACTTCTTCCTGGTCCGTTTCCCCTCCTTTCTTTCTTGTGATTCTTTCCTTCTTTTCTCTCTCTCTTTCTGTATCTCTGTAAGACTAAAAGAGCCAGCAAAAGTCTCTTTCCCCCCTTTTTTGTTGTTGTTGTTTGTGTGTGTGTGTGTGTGTGTGTGTTTTTCCCCTCCTAAACACTCACTCTCACACTCTCTCCCTCTGTCTTTCTCTCTCTCTCTCTGCCTTGACAACTCCTGATACTTTTTTGAACAAGTTAATAGACAACCATCCATGTGATGGGGGGCTTGTCAGGGAATAAATGCGTTTGCCCCGGCCAATCAGCGCCCGCCGGCTCCTCCACTGAGCACAAGCCTCGACTCGGAGTTTTGCATGAAAGGGGGCGGGGCTTCCCGCGCGCCAGCCGGGACAGCTCGGCTTGGGGAAGCGGGAAGAGAGAGAGAGAGAGAGATCGAGGGAGGGCGAGGAGGAGGAGGAGGAGGAGGAGGAGGCGGGTCTTGGAGGCAGCCACTGAAAGGGCCCCTTGGAGCTCCTCTTACAAGCAACAGGTCACACACGCCTTGAGGAGGAAGTGTGTAAACAGCATTCTTGCGACATTAAAAACAAAACAACAAAAAGCCCCACTCCGCAACAACTTGATGTTGACTTGAGACTGAGTGAGGAAGGTTGCAACTCCCCCCTCTTTATTTTCATTTTTTGCGTGACAGATGGGGGGTGGGGAGAGAAGGAAAGGCAGCAACCCTGCTTCTGAAGGCTCCTTCTTAGGATTTTAGCAGGACGAGGGATCTGCTAGTTTGGCTTCCTTTCCCAATTGCTAAGCCCCCCCATCACAATGCCTCTACGACCAGCGCAGGCTGCTAACCAGCACGAAACGCAGGGGGCCCACAAATAGTCCCCACTGCTTTTGTAAGGACCTCATTTGCTGCCCAAGAGTGCTGACAGCCCCCCTGCAAAAGAAGGCCCCTGCGCTAGGCCTAGACGCCTTCTGCTCCAACCAGTGGCGTTTGTCAGCACCCGGGGCAAGGCAAGTAATTTGCGCCCCCTAACCCGTGAATTTGCGCCCCCTAACCCTAACCCCCAAATGTTGCGCCCGGTGCGGCCGCCCCCCCCCCCTGCATCCCCCACGCTACGCCACTGGCTCCAACCGAGCTGACCCCTTAGGCCTTCTCCGCTGAGGTTGCCATCCTTCTGGTGGCTGTGCAACCAAGTTTACTAGAAAATAAGGCCCATGGTGGCACCCGGGGCACTTAGGAGCAGACAACTGGGCAAACCCAGGCTCGGCAAGAGCAGCAGACCCCTCCTGGTTCTGCTTATGGACAAGACTGTGATGACCTCCCTGCACGCACACTTGAGGTACTCACACCCAGTGGCGTAGCGTGGGTTATCAGCACCCGGGGCAAGGCAAGTAATTTGCGCCCCCTAACCCATGGATTTGCGCCCCCTAACCCGTGGATTTGCGCCCCCTAACCCGTGGATTTCCCTAACCCCCAGATGTTGCGCCCGGTGGCCGGCCCCCCCTGCACCCCCCACGCTACGCCACTGCTCACACCGCAGGCAAGGGGACATATTTCTTAATAAACTTGTGTATGGCTGGGTTCTTCGGCTATCGCTGCGACCCAGGGCTACTGCGATTTGCCTGGCCTTTGGCGGCTCTTAATTTACACGAGGTTCCCTTGCGCGCATCCGTGTCATTGGCACCCGCGAGATTTACTTCCACAGGCAAGGCATTTCGGTTCGGAGGGCTGTTTTCCTTTCTCAAACCGACGCCAAGTTCCCTCCAGGCTCGTTGGCCTCTTTCTGCCCCTTCCCCCAATTCCACGCCTGAAAGCAACGCCAAGCTGGGCTCCCTCTCCCGCCCCCCTCAACATCTGATCCTCTCCAATATTCTTCTGGTGGCTGCTTTGCCGCAGACATTTCTACGCGGAATAAAGGAGTGCTGCTTGCTTGCCTGTCTTTCTCTCCCTTTAGCCCGCACTCCTCTACTCCCTCAAAAGTCTAAAGGCGAGATTGGCTGAAAAGCCCAGAAATCCTCCTAAAAACTGTATCCCCCTCCTTGCGCCGCAATCGCTCCCCACCCTCCCCGCAGCCTTCTTCTCCACGGTTACAAAGCGTGGCCTTCCTTCCTTCCCCTCCCTTGCCAGCCTCGCGAAACAGGTGCGCAGGGACGAGAGGAAGTGGGGAAGGGACGGGGCAGGAGGGAGAGCCACGGGCGCGCGCGCAGGAGGTGCTGGAGGGAAGCTTTTCGACCGGGGCCCGCGGGGGAGTGGGTGGGGGGAAAGAGAGGTGAGATGAGATCCCCCCCCCCGCCACGGCGAGGTGGCGACCCAGCTGTTACAAATAGGTAGCTCTTCTTTTCCCCCTGTCACGATGCTCAACAAAGCGCCAGCTAAGTTTACTTCGAAGCTCTCATTAGGATCTTTGGGGCTAAAACGCACTTGAATACAAAGAAACGCACGCGCGCACCCCTCCCCCGCGCACCATTTCAGCTTTATAAAGTGCTTAAACATTGTTGCGGGGGCTCGCTCTCCCCCTCCCCCCCCCTGCGCCGCTTTAACCCCTGAAACTGAATAAGAAAAAAATGTAGAGATTTCTATTGCTGGACACGTTCCGTTTTGTTGGAAACTCCGGCAAATAGATTATTTTCTCCCCCACCTCCTCCTCACTCGACATTGCTTTCACGCTTTTTCTGCATGCACGTGAAGGACCCTTTTCAGACCACGTTCAGAAAATACAGCAAGCTACATCTAACTTAGAAAGAAAAGGCCCGACACACACAGACGAAATAAAACGGCTTTTCCCGCTAGCCCCGATTTTTCTTTTTTAAGTTTGTTGGAAAACTTCAAAGGGATGCCACGGAAGGAAGGAGAGTGGGGAGGGGGCTGGATGGGGGAATGGCTTCCCTAATATTAACTATATTTTTCTTTCTTCTTTGGGACTTGGAGAGAGACTGCACAAACTGAGAAAGTCTTGATAACATTTTAAAACTCTTAATCGGGTCAGTTAAAAAAAAAAGCTGAGAAGTGATTTTGAAACACAAAAGGAAAGGAGAAGCGTCTGGAAGGACGCCTGGACTTTTAGCGCTGGGGGTTTTACGCATGGGGTTGGTGCGCCCCCTACTGGTCAATTCGCCTTTCCCCCTTTAAAACACACACACACTCTCTCTCTTACACACTTATTTTCCCTATAAACCAAATACTTCTCAACAAGGCTTGAAATAATAAAGCAGGTAGCTGGGCAATGTGAATATCATCGCTACTCTACTTCGTTAGGCTTATGAATATTAGTTTATTTATTTGTATATTTCCTTACTGAGACTTACACATCAGGAATAGAAGCCTGCGCCTGCAATCCTCAGACCGCTAGCTTTCACATAGCCTCCTTGATTTTATTCATTGCAATCGTAGTAAATAATATCCAACCGTGGCCCTTACATTTTCCCGTATGTGGAAGAAAACAGACAGTTAACGCTGAGCTCCTCTCCCACCGACTCTCCGCCCCACACATATATGGAGCACGCCTAGTTGTCCAGGCACCATATTTAACTTTGTTGTTGTTTATAATTTAGCCTAAATAGTTGATAACGTCCTTAAAAAAAAATCTTATGGATAATTAAGTTCGAAGAAAAGGGGTGGGTGTGGGAGGCTGTGATTTTGTCTCTGTTAATACAATGATAACTGATGGCTGGTGAGGTATTTTTTTAAAAAAAGGGGGGGCAGCACACACATCTTACTGTACATGGAGGCAGTCTCCTAGCGGACTGGGGAAGAGGCTGGGAGTGATCCCCCCCCCCTAATCCACACACACACAAACGCATAACTAGATGCTTTTTATTGGCACTGAACTCTATAATAACACAGTTAAGAGGTTAAAGTGGCTGGTTTCGCTCTTTGTTAATTGCATTTATCATCTAAATAAGGTATGGAGCTACCTAACAATTGCGTTATCACGAGTATTTACCGCTTTATTTTAATTAGCCGTGTTTTCCTTATCAGTGCAATGAACTGTCTCTGGCATATATACATAATAATGCGCTATAGAAAAATAAGATAAAAGCGATAGCGCATTGCACGGCCCCCCCCCGTCACCCGCGCCCAATCTTCACTTTTCCTTTTTCAGACCTAGGTATACACGTATACGTGTCGAGAGATCCTGGCTTCCCTCTTAAACAATATTTGTGCACACATAGGTAAAGATAAACTGAGATAGCGATAGAGTCACCCACGGTTTTATCTTCTGCTTCAGACTAACAGCACCTCATTCATTTCCCCCCTCCGCCAATGGTAGGATACAGACATTCTCTAAAGAGAGGCCTGGAGAGCGACGTTTTAATCTGAATGGATTTAAAATTCGTTGCCTTTGGTATAATTTATGGAAATGAAATAAACAGCCCCCTCCCAATGTTTCACAGCGACAGAGTGTTAAGGGGGGGGGGAGAGTTACTGTTATGAGCTTATTAAGAAGAGGTGTTGAATGTTTTAATGCCTCGGATTTGTATTTACTTTCTTTCTGATCTAAACTACCACTTAAGTCAGCAAAGGCTGGCATATCCCGACGTGTGTGTGTGTGTGTGTTCGGCTGCAGGGGGAGGGGTATATATTTTTATTAGTACGATTATTGGTTTGTCTTTGCTCAGTCTTAACTTACCAAGTTATCTTGTCTTCAGGAGATGGAAAGATTACGGCCCCCTGTTTTATCTTATTTTATTTGGTCCTGAGCTGCAAATAGAGGTTTAACTTGCAGCAATTAGGCGGGAGCTAGCCAAGCATCTTACTATTATGATGCTCGTTAAAAACCCTTCTTTTCTACATCTGCATTTGAGTGTGTTCTCCTGTACTCTTAATCTTCTTATGGAAATGAAGGCGAGCGGCAGGGAACCAGCGGAGACTTAGAGAATGTCCTTGTTAGGATGGAATTTCTCAGCATTGTTAATTAGCAGAGTTTGACGACCACCAGTATTGGGGTGGGGTGGGCGCTCTGTTTAACCACTCACAGACCCTTTGGCTAGGAAGGACCGAGTTTTTTTTCTTTATTTAATGTTGTAATTTGAAGGGGGAGGGGACTCTGAAAAGAGCCTCCCGTTTGACAGTTAGGGGCTAAGAGAATTTTTATCTCCCGGTGAAATAATTACTGCCTTGATAACTCAATTGTCTGCAAAATGTCAACCTGTGACCTCAAAAGTTTTTATTTTATTGCCCCCAAAGATTTCTTTTTAAATAACAAATGTAACGAGTACACAAATACTCTCCCTGCACTCTTTGACTTGCTTGAATACATTTTCCAAAAACCCTATTTTAACATGGTTCTTTAAAACAAAGTAGTCGCCAACTACTGTAAATTCTAGTTATTTCAAAAAGTCACAAGAAAAATGAATGTGCTGATGAATTTCGGTGGAGGGAGGGATAAGAAATAGTTCCAGGTCCAATAAATCTGTTGGAAAGAAGGGTCCTCCATAGTACATAGTACATTCAAGAAAGAAATGTTTTGTTTTCACTTTTAAAACTATATTGACAGTTACATATTAAAACTCATCATTGACTGCCAAAAATTCAGAACACCACTCAAATAATGGAATGTCATGCTGTCTTTGAAAGCTAGACACCTTAAAAGCCACATAAACAAGAAAATGCATCCCTGGAGACTGTTCAGAACTAACTGTAATAAGAGCAGTATAGTAATTTAATATATCATGTAATATAGGATAATATATGTATTTGGTTCATCACTTGGGAATTATTATACAATATTGTTCATATTGTAAGGGACTACCATGTAAGTTAATAGTTATATACAGTTATATTATATAGACATAATCCACATTCTGAGAACAGCTATATTTTTTTTATTATTATTGAATTTGTACACCGCCCTATACCCGAAGGTCTCATATTATATTCCACCCCAGCCATATGCTAGTATGATCCTATCTATGTTATGCTAGATATAGGCTTATAATATGAGCAACACCAATACTTTTGTTTGTTTGTTTAGTAGCATTCTGAACATGCACCTAGCACGTGGACTTCCCTTATGTTCAGAAACATTTCCGTTCTAGAATAAAGGAGAATTCCACTCAGGACTGATTTAAAGGAAACTCGACGTTTTCTCCTACATATTGGTTATGGATTCCTAGATAGCACAAATAACGCAACACGCACACCAATAACTGTGAAAGTGGAACTTTTTTGTGTAGTTGGAGAAAGAGAAAAGGGAGGTGGTGAAAAATGATGTACGTTATTTTATTTCATTTCATTTTTAGAAACCCAGTCTACGGTGCTCACAGTGAATTAATAAGAAATCGTGTGTGTGAATACACATTTCAAAATATGTAAACGAGTGGTTTCAGTCTTTAAAATTACTTTTATACTAGTTAAAAATCGCTTATTACTTTGAAATTGCTACCTGAAGGTGTTTAAACTGCTTTGGCCCTTTGTCCAGCAAGCCACCCGATTGTCACTCTCAGATGCAGTATTATGTTCCTTAGGGGGAGGGGGCGACAGTGATTCCTCACTAAACCCAACTCTGCCCCATAAGTCGTCAGACTCCCAGATTGTCTCCCCTCCTTTTACCTCCAACAACCGAAAGAAGGCAGGTCAAGGTTTTTGCAGATAATTTTTTAGTCTTAACTACCATTAATGACATTATTATATAAGAAAGGAGTATTTCTTTTCTCTCGGTAGTGAGAGAGCCTTGATCGAACTGCCACCCGCGCTCTTCCAGGTTGTCCTACATTTACACACAAACACGCGGTTTCAGATGAAAGACCCCAAGACAAAATAAGATAATAAAAATAAGGTAACAAAAACAAAATCTCCTTAATGAATTAGTCGACTTCCATGGGTACGATGCGACCACCTCTCCCTATAAAAGAACGGGGTTTTGTTTTGTTTTTTGCTTGTTTTTAAAGAGGTTGTTGGGTATATCCGGGTAGTACTAAAAACAGCGGAGAGGATAGCAAACCACCTGTTAGAGTGATTGGATGAAATGTCACCGGGCTGCACAGTTTAGCAAACCAAACGGTCCCCTTAATTCCAGAGGGGCTACTCTAGAGTAAGGAGCTTGACGGGTGCATCCTGTAGGTTGGCCTGCGAGCGCTCCAATTGGAGAACAGCCTTTACCAAAGGTGTCATGGGTTTTGAAGACGCTCGAACTCAGGACGAAAGGGAGAAACGTGCTTGGCAAACCCTCACAGTGATCAACTCCCGCCCGGAAACCTATGTCTCCACTGTGGAAGGATGTGTGGATCCAGGCTTGGCCTCCACAGTCACTTACGGACTCACTGTTAAGACCGTTATCATGGAAGACAATCTTACTCGGCAACGAGTGATTGAAGAAGGAGGAGGAGGAGGAGGAGGAAGAGGAGGAGGCCAAGAAACCAAGGCTTCCATTCATAATGAATGAATTTGTAATAGCCACCAACCCCCATCCCAGACCCCACAAACTAGGCGCATAAGATCGCATATTTGTATCCCGCCTCAAGTAACCCAAATTAAATTCCACCCTCAGTTGCCTATCTGCAAATACTGATCGGAATTTCCATTTCTCTTGCTGGTAAAGGTAGGCGTGAACACCCCTTAACTATCCTGATACTGAGCAAGATTTTTACCCCCAATTCTTCACACATTCTCTTTAAAGTAAAAGTAAATTGCACTGTGTTGCGGTTGAGCTTACTTTCAAATCAAGTAGCTTTAGGATCACAGCCATGGAAAGTAAGTCCCATTCAGTTCGGTGGGAATTTAGAGGGAACGTGTTTAGGATTGGGCTACCTTGAGGAGCCCAATCCTAAACACGTTCCCTCTAAAGAATATTACTAATCTGCATCAGACAATCTCGCAGTAAATGCTGCAAAGAGGATTACAATCCTCCCTCCACTCCTAAAAATGCATTGATAGGCAGAGAACAAAGCGAACTCCTTTGCCCCTCTTTGACCACCCTGAATATGGGCAGGGTGATTAATGCCTATTCAGGGGCACCTAAATCCTCCTTATCTTGTCTGCGCCTTTGGACCCAGATCCTAAATAGCCTTCCTGGAAATAAATTCCATAGGATCCAGCGGAGACTAACTTCCAAGTGGTGTGTTTAGACGCAGCTGGCGCCTTTAAAAACCCTCGGAATTACCCTTCTCCTTCAACACCCTACTCCAATACTACTCTATCCCCCATTCTCTCCTTCTTCCGAATAAATGTGATCACACCCTTGCTTTAAAATAAGCACCCCAGAATCTTGAAAATAAATGCGACATTCCAGGACCGCTAAATAAAGACTCTTTCGGTGCGCTGCGCTGCACCTTTAATCGGAAGTCAAAGTCTCACAGCGCAGAGCAAAGCGTTTTTTTCAAGGGAAGCGTGGATAGCTTGCAAGTGACAGCGTCGACGCCATTCCACTTCATAATACGTGTTTTCGTGCTTAAGGTGCCACAAGAATCTCGGCTGATTTTGCGGCTACAACATAACAGGTCTCCCTTTGGGAAAGGGCGCGCAGAGCGCAGCCTCCGTGATCTCCCGTCAGGATCACTTTTGCCTGACGATTTTTAACAAGCAAACTTTCTTTCCCACTGGAACTTGCTAAATTCCTGTTTAACAGGGTTGCAGTCCTATGCACACTCACGTGACAAGAAGGTCCTCTGATTCATTACTTGGAGGAAATCCCCTTTCCTTTCAACAACATGTCAAAAGTAAGATTGTACAGTACTAGCTGAGTCTTCATCCTCACACCCTGGCCAACCAAACGCTTTATGGCGGCAACCCAGAGCAGTGTCAGATGGAAGTAAATTCTGTGGAATGCAGTTCTAGCTAATGTGCTTCGGACCAGAATATACTCGGAAGTAAATCCTATTGATGTCAATAAGCCATATCCAAGCAAATGCAGTTGAGGTCAAAGTACTTCTTCAGCGGAAATGCTTGAATCCGTTTCTAGAAAACTGTAGGTACATTACATTAATAGTAAATGTGTTCAAGGTCGGACGGCCTGTCACTACTGCTGCAGATTTACTACTCCGGGATTAGTACTGTGATACAATCACATGAATGTTTCAATAATTATAATGGGACTTCTAGTCAAGCAGTACTGCCGAGTCCGGGTTTTAACTCAGTTTAAATCCATCTGGGTCGGGGAACAAGCTGCTGGTGTCACTGGAGTCAAGAGCTGCATTCCTGCAAAAATGCTGCGCCGGTCCCATGGACTTCAATAGGATTTAAGCTGCCCAACTGTGCGCAGAGCTGCAACTCATGAAACAGAGATGGACGCGTGTCTCGGGGACAATGTCAACTCTGCAAAACTGCCTCCAGCTTTCTGGGGGGAAAGCTGCCGCAATCCCAAGCACATCCGTTGCGCCAAATAACCCCCATTTTCCTTTATGGGGCTTCAAGAAACAGCTTTGGGCTGCTGTGTAACTCTAACTGAAAATTGTGGGACTCTGCTTTCCAGAAAAGCGTTCAGAGTGGTGGGGTATCTTAACTGGGCTGTGTCAGTTCCCCAGGGCCAGAGGTCCGCGGGGCGGGAAGGGATAAACTCTCCTAGCAGATCCGGAGCAGGACTTTTAAATAATTTTGTGTTTGTGTCTAAGGAATGAACTTCCTTCCCATTTTAAGAAATGGCCTAGAGATCAGAGCAAGTCGATCCGAATCCAGAGAGACACTTCTTTCCGTATTCCAGTCAGGGCTGACAGCGGAGAAGTTCTTGAAAGCTTCTTATTTTTTTGCAACCTCGGAATGCGAATGGCGGACACTGGAAAGAAGGGGTCGGGGGTGCGTTCGGAGACTACCAGCACACCTGATCTACAAGGGCTCAAGGCGAGCAGCGAATATTACCAAGTAAAAATATTAACATAAAGGAGAAAGTGTGATAATCTCTGAGTAGGTTTTGTTATGAAATACCTCCTAATTCATTTGCTTCACGATTCACTCTCGATATCAACCCTAATGAAGGGCCCATCTACACTCAGTTCACTAAATACTGTAATGTGGAGCTCACTGATTGATCTGGCAGACAAGAAGAGGCTTCTCCGGCCGTTATGATTCGCAGTGTCAATAATCCCCTATGGATCGAGCCCAGAGACAACCGACCTCATGTAAATGCGCCTAGGCTGCAGAAGGACTGGGGTGCTTCTTTGAATATTTAGTGAGAGGTCACTTCATAAGTTTTTCAGCCTAGAAAACAAGGTGACAAGGCCAAGAGAAAATACTGGAAACCCATCCTCTCTGGAATCCCAGAGAATCTAATCTAGGAACCTTTATTTTAGTGTTCTTTTGCATTTTTGCTTTCATATTTCACCTTCATTCCAAGGAGCTCGGGGTGACGTATATGGCTCTGCCCCTCTCCATATTATCTTCGCAACAATCCTGTGAGGTCCCTTTGGCTAAGCCGCTAAGGGATGGTGGCTGGCCCAAGGTCACCCAGTCAGCTTCATAGCTGAATGGGAATTTGAACCCTAGTCTCGTCCAACACCCTAACCACCACACCACACTGGCACATCCGCAAATGTGTGAAGGAAAACCCAGCTGGACGAGGCCTTGGGAAGACTGAGCTCCCACTTACGTTATTTTGAGTCACTGCTGTGGGGTGACTCCAGAGATGACATAACCGCCGCTATAGGTGTGCTTGCTCCGCGGTCTAAAAATGGCAAGCTCGAACCCGAGGGATTGGTTTTTAACAGAAACGCCTGTCTAGATGTGAACTTGCCCTAACCATCGTCATCTGAGGTCCTGCTCAAACAGGTGACATACCTTCGGGGGTTAGGCCAGTGGCGACCAGGGAAAGGTTTGTTATTCTGTAATTGTTGCCGTTTCATTATTGGATAGATCAGGTGGTTGCATGGATTGTAGCTTGTTTTGATTCGGATGTTATTGTCTGAGAGCAGCCATGAAAGTTTAGCAGTGGGGAGGCGAAGTATATTTTAATTCTTATGTATTCCGCATATAATCTTAATGAAAGAAGAATTCACACTCAGGATGGATGCAGACAGATGGATAGAGAAACGGGCAAGGAACGCCTAGATGCATTTTTACTACAGGTAAAAATAAAAAGCCTGCCTATCTGAATGCGAATTTCCTGGGAGTCATACCTAACACAAGCTACATTTGTTGCTTCCATGTTAATGGCTTGGGTCAGGGTGGTAGGCTTAACCACTTTCAGTCGAAATGCTCCTGCTTAACTGGTGTGCAATGGGACTCCTTGCAGCAGGGCCCTCCCGAGGGTGTGGATGGACTCTCCATCCTAAAGCTTTTAAAACGGTACATTTTACATGGAGGTTCAAGCAAATGTTAAGAAAGGTTCCGGACAGAAGCATCACGGGATCCGGTGGTTTATACATGGCACTCTGTATGAATAAGACTGATTTCCTCTTACATATAATACTGTATGTACACTCGAATACAGAGTGCGCACAGACCCTCAAATCCGTTGCTAGGAAGGGATCTCTTTGGGACGCCGCTCTTCCTTCCAGGCTCCTGCAGCTGCAAGGGCGTTTGGGGTATGGACTTCTGTTTCGCTTAAGGATTCTTAAGCCGTGCTGCTTGCCCTCTCAGATTCCTTTCCAAGGAGGAAAGCGTCCATACCTCGGTGGCGAATTGTCTCTGGCCGCTTCCTAGAGGACCTCTACAAGGGAAACCTTTTCGCTTCTCAAAGCAGAGCGTTTTCACAAGGGAGACAAAGGACTCCGGGTTGCGATGAAGAAGCTGCTCATCGTGGCTTTGTTTGTTTGTTTTGACCGCGGCACCTCTGAAGAGCTCTGTGGAATCTTATCCTTGCCCGATTACTTTTCACACAGGAAACGGGCAAGGACCCTAGAAGTTGGGCCTAGGGCTTGCCTAGGACGACCTTCTGGAGGTTTATTCAATCACACCCAGTTCAATGGGGTTGACAGTGTACCTATGACCGCAGTCGAGGACGCAAGCCACGTTCCAGGGCGATACTGCCATTGAAGTGAATGAGTCTGGTTTGCCACCGTTTAAGGCACTTCTTTCTCACTTGCCCCCTCTAAACTCAGTTCGGCTCATATCAAAAGAAATACCACCTCCACACAAAGCCCCCCCCCCAATGCACCTACCTCCCCACCCACCCCACACAGTACTTCTCACATTGGAAACTTTGGGAAATTGAGGGACGACAACTTTCCCGGATCATGAGGTCATACAGAGGTGTTTTCATTAAAAACCAGCAGCAAGAGAATTTGATTTGGGAGGCGGCTTGAGACAGAACATGACGATGAAGAATGAAATTTTAGGGATTCATTCCTACACATACTTCTCTGGGAGCAAGTCCCATGGAACTCAATGGCTCTTACTTTTGAGTAGATATGGATAGGTTCATACAGCCACCCTTATTGTTGGGACCTAGCTTCAACTGAAATAAAGAGGACCTGTTTTCAAGGAGCAGTTTTATATTTCCAATATTTGAGGGTGGGGGATCAGACCCATTAGGATTAAGAAGCATTTATTCAGAAGCAAGTTCCAATGATGGCCTTTACTCAGTAAAAGTTGTGACCCTGGGTTTGTACCACATTCTCCCTTTAGATGTCTATGGATGTGATTGCAGGAGGTTTGCTTGTTTTTGAATTTTTACTGACTGTAGTTTTAATTTTTACCGATCTGTTGCTGTCAGCAACTTTGAGCACGTGTTCAAAAGGCTGCACAATTTAAAACAAATGAGTAGGAGTTCTCAGGATTGTGACCTCTGTCTATTGACTAGAAGGTACAAACACAAACACCAGACGTCTAACTGTTCTAGATAATTTTACATGCGGGAAAGAGGTGAATCTGAACAATTTTATTTTGCTTTATTATTATTATTAAATTTTACCAACGTGTTTCCAGATAACGTTGACAAGAAAATTATCCGGGGGGGGGGGAGATGCTGAAACATTCTCTTCAGAAAGATATACAAAAATATTATTCTTTTGACTGGCAACTTGTTAAGTGTTGTTGTTTTATTACTCTAATATGTAAAATCTTATTTCAAAAGAAACCTGTTGGCAGGGATCCCCCACCCCCAGGTCTCCAAATATCAGCAAAGAAGTTTCATTACAACTGCAGCTTTTTAAATCATCTCCAGTTATGTTGATTCTGTTGTTTTAGAAGTCCAGCATATGGGCTTTTAATTATTTCCAAATTAAACATATGCCATGATGCCATACTTCTCTCTCTCTCTCTCTCTCTCTCTTTTTTAAAAAAGTAGATACTTTTAATAAAAAAAGGGGGGAGTTGGAAGTATTTTAAAATTATATATATATGTTACTTTTTTTTAAAAAAAAGGCCTCTTATGAATTGAAGGAGGACTTTAAAAACTCAAGAAAGAAGCATTTCACCCCCTTTAAGTAGGGTCTAGGTTGGATCCTCGAAATGCTCACTGATGTTGAAAAGGAAACTTTTGCAAGCGCAGTGTGTGGTAGGTACGTCCCTTTTCTATTCTTTGATTTTAATTGCTAGCCTATTTTATCTTGTTAAGTTTGCTAAACTGTATGTGCAAGACACAGAACCCAACACCCAAGAACAAGGTTATTGCTCTACGTAGGACTGGCGCTGTGGCCAACAGGGGGCGCTCAGACATCCAGCTCAGCCCCCGCCTCTCATCTAAGCCCATCACAACCCCGGAAGAAGCGGGTACAAGCTTGCAAGCTTAGCAGGGTCGAGTACAGATCTTTAGTCCTCATGGATAAAAAGAGATTAAAGGCTAACTTCCGTCTCTCTCCCTCTCTTTCTTTCTCTCCCCCCCCCCCTTTTTGGTATCAATTTTAACCAACTACAAAAATGTAGAGCTTTTATCCTTTGATGTCTCTCTAGAAAGAAACTGTTACATCAGCTGAGAAATTACATCGTTTGCAGAGCCAACAAATCTAACATGAAGTGGGGGGAAATAATTTAATTAATAAATGATCTTCCTTAGAGGCACTTAAAAAAAAAGAAGCAGCCTGATCTTTGCCTCCCCTTTTTCTTTCCACCCCGCAACCACAATACCAGTGCAGTCCTTTCTCGCTGACTGTCGCTGCATCAGATTGAATGTATCAAACAAAAATAAATATCTGCACATTAAACTCTCTTCTCCTTCTGCATTTGTGGGCGATCTTTCTATTAAGGCTTGCATTTATTTTCCATTCGAATCTACCTTATTTTATTTTTTTAAATGACTAGAGAGTGCCCGAGAGAAAAGCCAAATCATTAGAGGGGAGAGCAAAACAAGCTAAGAATTAAATACTAAGTCACACATTGTAGCTGGACCCATTTATGATGGAAAGGCTAAATAAAATTGCAACAGCAACCCCCCCTCTTTTTTTCTTTTCTTTTTTTAAAGCCTCTTCACCTGTATTTAAATAGCACGTCTTTAATTACAGCGGTCGGGGATGTATGAGGCTGAAATGAAATTAGCAGTCATTACCAGGCCCTTTAACTCCGTGGTGCTTTTGATCAGCGCTAAATTAGCTTCCCAGTCCTAACAAAGGCTCTATAGCAAGCAGTGGGCTGTAAATAAGACAGCTCGACCTGCCCTCAACACCTTTCCTCTTGTCAATCACAGCTCCGTCATTCAACCCAAGATTAACCTTTATCTATCAAATGCTTTTTAAAAAAAATAATGAAAAAGAAATAGAGGGAAAATCCAAAACACTCACAACTTCGTAAAGGGAGCTACCTCCTTTTTAAAATTAAAACGGGGGGGGGGGGTCCTGAATTATAATTAGCCTTTTTTTTTTTGCATTGTCAGGCGTTCGGTAAGGCTTTTTGTGAAGGCATTGCAGTGCCAGTGAGGGAAACCCCCCCCCTTTCTTTTTCAAGGGGGCTGCAAATCGATAACGAAAGTTGGGGGTGGGGAAGAGAGGCAGAGAAACAGCTGACACCCCCCCCCACCCCTCCGTGTGTTTAAACTAAAGGCTGATCTTCATTTTACCATTAGGGGGCGCGAGAGAGCAAGCGCGAGCCTCGGCAGCTGGTACCGTACAACACCTTGCAGATTTCAGGTAATGCATCTTCCCCGATTTCCCTCTTCCTTCCTTCCTTCCTTCCTTCCTTCCCTCCTCTCCTCCCACCCCCGGCTCCTGCCTGCACATCTACCTTCATTAACCCGTTTCCCGGAAACTCAACGTGCACAGTGTCATAGATTCAGATAGGGCACGGGCAGATTGTCCCCGATAGCTTGGTGTCTTCATCATTTAAAAAAAAAAACAAAACCGGTTTGGCTCAACTAAATCTCTTTTTTTCTTGCCAAGTTGCGTTTACGGGAAAACACACACACAACAACAACAACAAGGCTGCTTCGGACTTCCCGCTCTAATAGGGGCAAACCTTTTCAAAGAAAAACCCCACACAATTAAGCAATACACGGCTCTTTCGCTCTCAAACCCAAACATAAAGGGGGGGGGGAGAGGAAGGAAGGAAGGAGGGATGGAAAGGGAAGAACAATTATTTTATTTTTCCAGAAACTGTACTTTTCAGTCCAAAAGTGGGGGGGGGGGAGGAGCGGAAGGGAGAGAGTGAGAAATGTTAAGTATTTGCAAAGTGCAACGCTCTTTTCCTGACGGCTGGAACACAGGAGGTGTGTATATTTCCCAGATCTGATTCCAACCCCCCCCCTCCCGCCCCTCCAGTCTCGGAGAAGGCAAGTAAAAGCAGAGACTGGCAGTGCATGTCCAAGTTGGTGCAAGTTACTTACAGGTTTCTGCCACTCCACTTTGGGCTCTCGGCTCGGAGGGCGTTTGATTGGCAGAAGGAAGACAAAGTCCGCGGGGGCTCCTCCGTCCCAGCTCGGCCTCCTCGGGGGTTTGGAGCACTTTCCCCCGGACGGCGGCACTTGCGGATGCTGGAGGCTCCACTCTCGCGCCCCCCACCCCCGCCAGCCCCCGCGCTCCAGCCTTCCTCTTCTTCTCCAGCCAGAGTGAATCCAGTTCCGTTTTTCTTCCCCCGGCAACCCGGGTTGCCTCCACATCCTTCGAATCCTAGTCCTAGCTTTAAACTGCAGCCCCCTGGAACAAGGGGGGAGAGGGAGAAAGAGAGAGGGAGACAGGGAGAGGGAGACAGGGAGAGAGGAAAATCGTTTATGGTATGGCTTAAAAAATCCAAATGGCTGATTTTGTGTGTGTGTGTGTGTGTGTGTGTGTGTGTTATAAGAATGCACCCACAACAACAAAAAAGTCAATTCTCCGTCTCTTTCTCTCTCCTCCTCTCTCTCCCTCAACCCCCCCCCCCTCCGTCCGCAGAGGAGAATAAGAATAAAGAATAAAAGCTTTATATTTTTGCAGTGGGTATTCAAAGATAATTTGATGCTATTGTTTCTGCTACAGATGGTTCTTTTTAATACAATAACAGTGCGCTTTGTGCGTGCCACACACAATACAAATCGAAAAGCGTTTTCCTGAATAACCATTTTGTTCTCATTTGTATAGGGGCAACAAAAGGCGCCGTGAAGTAATGGGGATTCTGTTTATTGAAGCCACAGAATAGGGGCTTGATAAAGATTTAGGTTTGGTTGCCCCCCCCCCCCGCTCCCGCCCAATGGAGGCACACAAATGGAAAAGGACTTCGCAAGACCTAGCCTCTCTCCTATTATTATTATTATTATTATTATTATTATTGCTATAGATCTATTTCTTTTTAAAGATGGGGGCTTGTGTCTCCCGCTCGGGTCTTAATCGGCCCTAACATCTGTTTATTTCAATGGGGTGGTGGTAGTAGTTGGGGGGTGGTATCCATTGCTTAAAAGGAAAAAGGAAAATTAGAATTACAGAGGAGGGCATGAGAAGGGTATTATTGGATATGCAATACTGAAGTGGACCACACATTTGTACACATTTGTGCGTGCGTGTCTATGCCCTGGTTCCCCCCCCCCCCAGGGTTTCAACAGATCCTCCAGTCCAAGCTGCGTGGCCAAGGAAGAGACGCTTGTCTCTCTCTCCTCTCCCAGATCAGTCCGATCGAGCTCCACAAAAAGTTTTCTTTAGACAATCCCACAAGCAAATGACAGTCAATAGAACCTAATGGCGACACTTTCAAGGACCTCGGTTTAATTGGGCTGTAGATCAAGCTAAAACATTCGCCACTCGAAAAGGCTATCTTCACATCTAATCTCTGCAACGCAGCGCACCTACTCTAAGAGTATTCAAGCTTCCCCCACCCGTCTCTTTCCCCCTCCGGTCCTGCTTAGCCTTCAGCCCCGACGCTGCTGCGAATCAACGCGCTTCCTTTCCTTCTGCACCAACGTCACGTCTGAAGGGTCCCTCCCACATAAGTTTAACACGCATCTCTGCTCCGTCAAGATTACTCGTCCTTTTAAGCGCCCCTAACTTCTCCAGAATGGATTCGATTCACAAGAACGTTTACACGGGATGAGTTCATCCGTGACAGTTCCCCTCAGCACTGCTTGGGTCCCCCCCCCCCCGCTGCGGTGGCGATTCGGATCCCGGCGATTCCTCCCCAGCCTCCAGCACACACTGGCAGAGCGTGGAGGCACACGAAAAGGACACCGGATCGTGATCCGGGGCATGCAATCCCTAGCAAAGCAGCCTCCAGAAGGAAGAAGGCATTGTTTCCATACATTTCAACTCGAATCGGTGCTAAAAGTTAAACTAGATAATTTTAAGTCACAGCTTTGTCACATGAGCACGACTGTTTCCCCCCCTCTCCAGTGGAGACACCCACCCACCCTCGTTCGTTATTTGCCACGAATAAATTAGCAGCGCTAATTGGGGCGACGGGAGATGCCCGGTTGTCGACGGGGAGGGGCCACCTTTCTCGGATTCCTGGGAAAGGAGGCGCACGAGGCGCAGAAATCCTCCCCACTCCAGCGCCTTGAGCAAACCGAGTTGCGGGCGCTTGCTTCGCACCGGAGGAAGAAGGCGTCCATTGGCCGAAGAGGAGCGCTTAGAGACAATGGGAGCGCGGCGGGGAAGTTGGGGTGCGGGGCTCTGTGTTCCTCTACCTTTCTCTAGGAATTGATGCTCCAGTCCGAGCCGCTTCTGTAACCCTGTCCTGACCGTAACCTACCTCCGTGACTTTTTAACCTTGGGGGGGGAGTGCCACTCTTTAATTAGTTTTCCCACATCCCACATCGCACTCCCCCTCTTCCAGCATATAAAATGTGCTTCCCCCTTGCAGCCTTCACTTTTCCTTTTTAATCCCCCCCTCCCATTATTGGTTTAGAGGCCGCATCTTGGAAAGTCACCTAATAAGGGATTATTGGGGAATTAGAAGTGACACGCGCCGAAGCCAGCCCCTCCCCACACCACTTCGGGGGGAACAGGCGCCCGGAGAGCGGCATTTCCCACAGCACGTGGCTCGCCTTGCCCCAATCCTTTCCCCTTCCCTCGGCTTGTTCAGAGCAAGCAAAAGGGGCCGTGCGAGACCAGGAACCGTGTTCTAGAGGTCGTGGGAAAGGCGTTCGGCGTCTGTGCCTGCAGAAATAGAGCCAATCTTTAATAGGGCGTGTATACTCCGGGATTGTTCCTGGAACCACAAGTCACATAAGGCAAAGTAATGGGATATGAGGACAATCGTTTTCCTGAACTTAAGCCCCATTACCTGGAATTAAGGTCCGTTGAAATCAACAGAACCATAAATTGATATTTTCTGAGAGGAGGGGCGAGATACGGCATCTCACTCCTAGCTGAAACAATGAGGCGAAAATCAACCAACTCCACTTTTCTTTCTCTTAGACTCAAATAATACTATTCATAATAACCCACATTTAAGCAGGAAGGGGAAGGGACGCTGCTTCACTTCGGCTTAGCAGATTCGTGGATCGCAGCGCCAGAGCTTCTTTCATTTAGTCCCGCAGATTTCAGTAGGAGTTATTCGGCTTAACGGTTCGTAGCACTTTTCCGAAGAGACGGTGGCAATTCTCCTATACCCTCGCATCCCATTTTTACGCTTTCCGTCCCCCCTCCTTTACTTTGTTGCCTTCCCCCTTTCTGCTGAAGATTCACTGCGCTGGCTCTTCATTTTTTTGAAAGACCATTTAAAGCAGAGAGAATAGCGGGGATTATTACCCACGTCTTTTAAAACGAGCCTAAGGATGAAGTATAAATTAATTATATGACGCACCCCACCACGCTGACCCCATAAGCTTGTTTAACTTGACAGCCGGTCCCTCGATTGCAACCGATCTTGCTTCTCAAGCTGCCACGGTCGCCTCTGCGCGCTCACACGGGGAGTCAATCCATCTATCCCAGGGTAAGCAGCGCGCCGGAGGACAGTCCGCGCCGCAAGGACTCAGGCGTCCGGGCTGCAGCCTTAACGCTCTGGACCAAAGGCGATCCGCAAAGCAGTTAAGCTGAAATGCTCCCTTAGCCTGCCCCCTTCTCGCTTTGTATAGATGGCGATTTTGATGGGGCCTGGACTTCCAATCCTCATCTCACGGGAGGAGCTCCCAAGGGATTGCCTGGGGTCAGCTCCAGTACACGGAGGAAGGGTGGGTCTGGGCGTCTGAAGGTAACACACACGGCTTTACGCACGCGGGCTGTTGGCCTTCACTGGGCCGTGGATCGGGAATATGCCGAGATCCTGCTACCACCACCACGATCAATGATCACTAATCCGGTTTAGTTAATACTAACTGATCCCCAATCCCTTGCTTCAGCGATGGAAATGCAGATGAAGAGAGGAGTCTCTTCTAACAGAATCTGAAAAGGGGGTCCCTTAAAGTGGAAGAGCAGAAACAGGGAATTCCGCCAAACAGAAAAGCGCCCCGCAAACTTTGTGGAGAATCGCGATTGGCCAGGAAATAAAGGAACCCGCCATCACGATTCCCTTCTTACCTCAGGAGGATATTTACAGGCGCTCCAGCTCTAATACTGTAGGTAATGTGTAAATAACACAGAAATCAAACACAAATAATGCATATAAAGGACCCGTTTGAAGGCGGCTTGCCTAATTCGGCTCAACAGTTGTAGATGGGTCTGTCACAGAGTTCTTCTCCGTTGGCGTCTCTCTGCGCCTGTTCAGATGTCTAAAAGTTATAGGAAACGGGTTGCTGATCACATAATCAGAACATAAAAGAGAGTGAGAGATGAGTATCTTAATAGCTATCAAGGCATGTTTTGTGTACGTGTATGTATGCAGAGCTTTCTCTAGAAAGGCAGACTGATAATCCTATACCACTATGTCACTTTCAAATAACGTGATCCCCAAACTGGTTCAGGCGAAGCAATACACGGATTAGGAACCAAATTGGCTCCAATGTCTGCTTCTAACAGCCTGATCCACATCTTGGTTCCGCCTCTCCGGATTCAAGCCGGTACTGCTGCATTGCACAAGGCAGAATCATTAACCTAGTCAGGACTTTTCCATTGGAATGTGCATCACAAGCAAAACGCACTTTACCGCCACAGTTTGTTTCGTTTCGTTTATTATTACATCTGTACCCTAACTGACCTCCCAAAAGCACAAGGTGGCTGCACCCTTCTTTTATCCGCTCCCCATTTTATCCGCTAAGTGCTTCGGCTTAACTGATTTGTGGATCGCGGTGGAACAATCTTAAGAACAGATGGGGTCGGGACGACGACAATCAACGTCGTTCCGCAATCTATATCCATCTTTTTCAGGCTCCTAAACTAAAAATTGGCCGGTCTAAAGCTTGTGAGTCTTGAAAGTTTCTTTCCCGAATCTCGTTAATCCAACAAATTCCAAAAAGGCTGCCGCTCTCTCTTTGCCTCTGGGACACTTCCATCCACAGCCAGGTTCAGAAGATGCACTTAAATTATGCTAAATTTAATGGGAGCGAAAGGACCGGAGATGACTGTTTTTAGTTATTAGGGACGCCTGAGGGTAAAGGAAGAGGCAACTGTACCTCTGCCCAACTTCCAGAGCTAAAGAAGAGAAATGTTCACTCGGAGTTGATATTCTTTTTCTTATACAGTAATAACGTCTGTATCCCAAAACGAGCTCGTTCTGAGAACAAATTCTAATTAAGTGGGCTTATCAGGAGCCAAAATGATTTTACTTTGTTTTTTTAAATAAATAAATAAATTCCCATCTGTTGAGTACTGTGAATTTTCCTTCACCTCCATCTGAACGTCTCCGGAAATATATTAATTATATTATCTAGACCAGATATGTTTGTCCTGAATTAACCCAACACAAATAACGTTTTGGATCTTAAAAAGACTGTCCTGACAGAATCCATTCATATAGACAGGCTTCCAAGGAGAAATGAAGTTTCACAGCAAATTAAGTTTCATTAACATATTTCACCTGGAGGTGAAGTCCTATTTAAATCGATTTACTTCCCAGTAAATGGGTGTCTGTGCTGCTTACAAATTTAAGTTGAACTCGCTTCTATTTACCGACACGTATAAATTCATTCATCTAGCAACACGACGGAATAATTCGCATTGGAGGAGATTTAAATCTCATTGAAGTCAATCAGACCACAGCTCAGTCTGTGGCCGAGTAAAGCGAAAGTACTTCGATTACATCAGGGTTTCACGTTTTACCTTTTTATCACGTCAATGCACTAACCACACACTAAAACCACTTACTCTGGAGGAAGCCCATTGACATAAAAATTATTTCGGAGTAAAGATATTGTGGCTCACAGCAATTGGATCTGAAAGGTACCAATAGGATTATGGATCGGGTTATCTACACAGTTTTAATGCGTGACTTCAGTTTAATTGGGCTGAGAACTGGATAACCACATTTATGGAAGAGAATTTTGGCATCCTGTGTAACACCCTTGTCATCGCATCCGGCAATGATTGAGCTCAGTTGCAGCCGCAAGACCGGTTACCCGCCAAACGGCAGGATCGGACTCCGAAGTCCGCAACAGCCCGATTCTAAGCACAGCAGAATTAGAAGTCAATTTCCATGGCGATCAATTGGTCTGACTTCCAAGTAAACGTCTTTGGGGTGAGGAGACAAAACCTGTGGGCATCATTTCTCTACAGCCGGAGCAGCAACTGCTACAGATTTCTCCAGCAAACGTCTACGCAGGAGCTGCGCTGTCTATGGAAGTTGCCCCCCAAACAACTGCTCAGCGATAGGAATTAACTCATCTTTTACTGCGCCACTTGAAACGGATAAGCCGGTGTGTGCGTGCGCCCCGGGGTGGGTCGCAGTCCTCCTCTGAAAGCCCTCCGCCCTAAAGCATTTCAAGACACACAGGTAAAGGTAAAGGTAAAGGTACCCCTGCCCGTACGGGCCAGTCTTGACGGACTCTGGGGTTGTGCGCCCATCTCACTTACACAGGTACCAACTACCAAAGTGTTGCGAAGGTTCAGGAAAGGACAACTGGCAATTGGAAACTCTCTTGCTTAAGCCCTGCTTAAAGCGAGCTGGGCTTGCACAAGAAGAACGCCCCGGTGGATTGGGCTCCAGGTCCTTTCCGGATAGTATTTTTAATTCTGAGTTCTCACATATCTAGGTTAGAACAGCCGTGTGCAGAAAAGTCTGCGCCTCTCAGCTTCCACCCACAGCCTACAGCCACATTATCCAGACAAGACAAACCTTGCCTCCTCGGAGATGCGGCTTCTTGAGCTTCCACCCAAGTGGAAGTTTTGCTCAGCCGAGAGTCCCGTGCTCTACGCGCCGGGAGGCAGGAAATATGTCACCAGGCGTTTCCACACTTGCTACTCAAAACAATTGTTATTATTATTATTATTATTATTATTATTATTATTATCATCATCATCATCATCATCATCATCATCATCATTATCAGCATTACCATATTTCAAATCTAAAATCTGCAACTGCTAGAAAGTATAATGGATGTCCTTTCTAATCTGCATTAGCAGCAATTTGGGTGCTTTCACACCAGGCTTAAACTGGTTTGTGCTTAAAAACTTTACTTTGGCTAGAAGGAACACTTGATTTCTCAACCCACATGAACGGCATTCCCGTGTTTTGGCACCTGAGGCTTAAGTGATCTTCTAGCTAGCACCCTATTCATGTATTTATGCCAATTAATGTAGAAGAGAACGTGGAGGAGAGACATTTGTAATGCTAATGAGCATTCTGGCCAATGCTGGCTTTACATATACTCTGGCTAATGCCTAAGAAACTGAGCTGCGAACAACAACAACAAAAACCCACGTTTTAACCTCTCCATGAACTCAATAGCTCCTTTGGCAAGATCAGCTCTGCACCCACACTACTGGGATAACAGCAGAAAGAGCTTTCCTTATAAGGTTGTTTCAATATATATGAATACCTTTGAACACTCGAAAGTGTTAAATAAATAACAAAGACATTTGTAATGCTGGTTCAATTAACAGTCATTCTAAGCCATACATGTGAAATTACCCCCGTGAAATCACAAACTGCAGAAGGGGCTCAGATGTGCTTTTTGACTGCTGAGCGATATCCTGCACAGCAGCCACTGCTTAGCTGAACACCCACGAATAGGTTTCCCTTCCTTGATACACTTTTACAATTCGCAGTCAAAGGATTTATGGAGTGGTCAAAAACGGGTTTCTTTTTGTAAAAGATTTCCAGAAGAGTATGTATGAAACCAAGGAATGGTACTACTTATTCTGAATCAATCAATCAATCTAGATCTTAAGAATTCCTTAGCATCCTATCTTAAGACATAAGGACCATTTGCTATTACAGTATAAATCTCTCTCTCTCTCTCTCTCTCTCTCTCTCTCTCTCTCTCTGTGTGTGTGTGTGTGTGTGTGTGAACATTTCACAAAATAACCTTCCCCAAAGTATAGATTTTGACAAGTTTATACAGATGGATAGGAAGATGATGCTTAAAATATCACTGAATAAACTCATGATGAGTAGTTTTGGTAGTACAGTTCTTACATTTCCTCCTGAAATTCTTCCTCTAAAAATATTTTCTGTATTCCACATCCATTATCTCTTCAATAGAGAAAGGGTTAGCATTAAAACCTCTCCCCATTAAACATTTCCCCCATAACAAGGCTGGAACTTGGTTTTAGTCTGCTTGCTGCCACAGCTATCGCCTCACACCATAGCCAACGGAGGTTGAAAGAAACCTTTCAGAATTAAGACGGCTGGCAATTGTAGTGCATTACATATATTATAATGTGAAAAGTATTGTGTATCTTTCCACCATTAAAGGAGGCTGAGAGGTTTTTAAGTTTTCAAATTAAAGTGCAGCTTATCACAGGGGAAATGTTTCCGCTGAATTCCCCCCCAACACACACTTGGTGGGTCAATCACCCCCCCCTAATGCTTCCTACAACTTCCATAAATTGCTCCCCCGCCTCCACCTCCCAATTTTCTGTCTTTTACAGGTAGATAAGACAAACTGACCCACCACTGAATTATTGTTCAGCATCCAAACCAAGGGAAAATGGTGAAATGGCAAGTCTGTGAGAGAAGGCCACTAGATCCGCTCACTTTTTCCAAACATTATAACATACTACCTATAAACCACAAATTAACTTTTCCTCTATAATGTGCTGGGGAAATTGTTCAGACAATTAAATGTGATCGAAAGCACCTTCAAACGACCAAAACGTTTAAGGAACAGATCTGTCTTTGTCCCAGTTGCAATTCATGGCCCCAAAAGAGGGATGTTTACAAGCTCTGATTGCTAGGCCAATAGTGATATCTGAGAACTGTCTCATTCATATTACAGGGAGAAAATAACTCTCATTATTTGCTACAGAATTCCTTGTCACCAGTTGCTATAGTGCCAGAAATACCTTGAAAGCTATGTAACCACTTGCTATAGTTCAGGATTTCCTCCAGAATATAAGAGTATGGGATTTAGAATCCTGCAATGTATTTTAACTCTTTCAGCACCATCTCCTCCAAGAAAATGTGTCCAATTGAAAACTGAGCTAATTTACGATGTAGTCTTCACCCAATTTACCAGCAAATTTCTACACAAATCTCATTGAAGTGAATGGGACTTGCATTAGGACCAGGCTGCTGTCTTCACTGAGATTAAAACCACCTGAGATTCAACAACTTTGCCTCTGTCTTCATCCAAAAGGAAAGTGGTGTCCAACTTTGTGATAACAGAATAAATGATGTAATGATGTAAGGAGGGAGCTGCAGACCAAAATAGGAAAAGAGGCGGTAAGGGAACACTAGGCTACTTTAAATTAATTCAAAATTCCAGGGCCTGATGAGCTGCACCCAAAGGTACTAAATGACCTTGTGGATGTAATCCCAGAGCTTCTGTCTATAATCTTTGAGAATTCTGTCTATAATCTTTGAGAATTCTGTCTATAATATTTGAGAATTCTTGGAGAACAGGTGAGGTCCCTACAGACTGGAGGTGGGCAAATGTTATTCCCATCTTCAAAAAGAGGGAAAAAGAAGACCCAGGTAACCACTGACTGATGAACTTGACATCGATACCAGGAAAGGTCCTAGAACAGCTAAATCAACAGTTGGCCTGTGAGCACTTAGAAAAGATGCTGTGATACTAAGACACAGCATGAGTATTTATTTATTTATTTATTTATTTATTTATTTATTTATTTATTTATTTAATAAATGAATGAATGAATAAATAAATAAATAAATAAATAAATCCACCCATCTAGCTAGGTTTCCCCAGCCACTCTGGGCAGCTTCCAATAAAATATTAAAAATACAATAAAACATCAGTCATTAAAAACTTCCCTAAACAGGGCTGCCTTCATATGTCTTCTGAAAGTCAGATAGTTGTTTATTCCCTTGGCATCTGATGGGAGGGCGTTCCACAGGGATCAAGTCATGCCAGACAAATCTCATTTATTTATTTCTTTTTATGGAGTTACAAGCTTGGTGGATCAGGGGAATGCTGTGGACATAGTGTATCTTGATTTCAGTAAGGCTTTTAACAAAGCCCCCCATAATATTATTGTGAGGAAGCTGGTAAAATGTGGGTTGAATGAGGTAACTGGTAGACATGGGCATAGCCAGGATTTATTTTTTTGGGGGGGGGGCAGCCTTATCAGGGGAGGCAGAACCGAGAGATATGCAATGCAATTGGTCAGTTAGTTAAGTATTTTTATTCATTTACTTGATTGCGGGGGCAGCTTCCTCCTGCACCATGGTTTCTCGTCATCCTGGAAAAAAGTGACAAGTGCAGTGCTGCAGGGTTCTGTCCTGGGTCAAATATCTTAAGGGCTGCCCTATGGAAAATGGAAAAAGCTTGTTTCCTCCTGCTCTGGGTGGCAGGGCTCAAACCAATGGCTTCAAGAAGACACAAGATTTACCCACCCTGGAAGAGTGGCAGATGAAGGTGATGGACTATATGGAATTAGCGGAAATGACTGGCAGAATCCGAGACCTGGGAGAAGAGTTGGTGGAAGAAGATTGGAAGAAATTTAAAGACTACCTGCAGAAACACTGTAAAATTAATGAATGTTAAAATGATGTTGGATTGAAAATAAGTGGCATTAGCAACAAAGTTAAAAAGAGTATGCAAAAATGAACTGATAATGGGTGAAAATATAGAGTTATAATATGTTAAGATATAGAGTTAAGATAAATGAAAGAGGGTTTGATTTGATTTGATTATATTAATGGGAATACAAAAAGGGGAGGTGTGAGGAAGTTATAGAAACAAGCTAATGAGTTTAAAGTTATAAAAAACGGATTTGTTTTAATTTTCTTTTTTCTATTTTTCTATTTTTCTTGCTTTTTGTATTTTGTATTTTTGTTTGAGAAGTTTTTTCCTTTTTTTGTTTTACTATGTATTTTTGTATTTATGATTTTGTAAAACCTTAATAAATATTCTTATAAAAAACAACAACAAACCAATGGCTTCAAGTTACAAGAAAGGAGATTCCGACTAAACATAGGAAGAACCTTCTGACAGTGAGAGCTGTTCGACAGTGGAACTGTCTCCCTTGGCAGGTGGTGGACGCTTCTTCATTGATGTTTTAAAGCAGAGGTTGGGTGGCCATCTGCCATGGCTGCTTTAGCTGAGATTCCTGCATTGCAGGGGTTGGACTAGATGACCCTTGGGTCAACTCTACAATTCTATGAAATAGGAAGCAAATCAGAGTCACTTCAACTTTCAGTGTTGCAATATACATTTGGGATAGTTTTGGCAAACATACCGTATTTTTCGCTCCATAAGATGCACCAGACCATAAGGCGCACCTAGGTTTGGGAGGAGGAAAACAAGAAAAAAATATTCTGAATCCCAGAAGCCAGAACAGCAAGAGGGATCTGATTTCTAGGATACTGTGTGGCTGTTCTGGCTTCTGGGATAACCGCGCCAAGCCTCTTCAGGGCAGCGGGATGAAGGCTCCCCCGGCCCGAAGAGGCTGAAGCCAGGACAGGTGCGTCGCTGAAGGGGCGCTGCACAGTTCTCCTTCTCTGCGCAGCACCTCTCCTTCGCAGGAGAGGCACTGTGCAGAGAGGGAGAACTGCGTAGCGCCCCTTCAAGCGAAGCTGGAGAAGGAACAGGAGACCCTTCTGTTCCTCCTCCAGCTTCTCAGGACAGGCACATCGCTGAAGGGGTGCTGCGTAGTTCTCCCTCTCTGTGCAGTGCCATTCGCTCCATAAGACGCACTCACATTTCCCCTTACCTTTTAGGAGGAAAAAAGTACATCTTATGGAGCGAAAAATACGGTATATAGATATAGATACAGTGGTACCTCGGACCTCAAACGGCTCCTTTCTTGAACATTTCGGCTCCCAAATGCTGAGAACTCAGAAGTAAGTACTCTGGTTTTTTAATGTTTCTCGGAACACAAAGGTCCAACACTGCTTCTGCTGTGCAAAAATCTAGCTGTCGGCCAATCGGAAGCCAGGCCTTGGAACTTGAATGTTTCGGAAATTGAACGGTCTTCCAGAACGGATTACGTTCGAGTTCCAAGGTACCACTGTAATACAGAAAGAGCCTTCTGCATGCCTCAGTATACCATTTGCTGGGGTTCATTGTGTTCATGTCCTCTTGGAGGACTCCCCATATGCATCTAGCTGGCCACCATGGGAATGGAATGCTGGACTAGATGAGACTTTGGTCTGATTCAGGGGAGCTCTTCAAATAATAAACAAACAAGAATCAAATATACGAATAGTAAACTTATTTTCAAATGTGGATCGCTGACCCTGATGTAGGGAAAGATGGAGGGCACAAGAAGAAGGGGACGAGATGGTTGGATAGTGTTCTCAAAGCTACCAGCATGAGTTTGACCAAACTGCGGGAGGCAGTGGAAGACAGGAGTGCCTGGCGTGGTCCATGGGGTCACGAAGAGGCGGACACGACTAAACGACTAAACAACAACAACAATAGAAGTATCAGCAGGCTTGGGGGAATCCCAAGATTTGCAGAAGTATATAAAAGGTAAAGGTACCCCTGCCCGTACGGGCCAGTCTTGCCAGACTCTGGGGTTGGTGCGCCCATCTCACTCAAGAGGCTGGGGGCCAGCGCTGTCCGGAGACACTTCCGGGTCACGTGGCCAGCGTGACATCGCTGCTCTGGCCAGAGCCAGAGCCGCACACGGAAACGCCGTTTACCTTCCCGCTAGTAAGCGGTCCCTATTTATCTACTTGCACCCAGGGGTGCTTTCGAACTGCTAGGTTGGCAGGCGCTGGGACCGAACGACGGGAGCGCACCCCGCCGCAGGGATTCGAACCGCCGACCTTTCGATCGGCAAGCCCTAGGCGCTGAGGCTTTTACCCACAGCGCCACCTGCGTCCCTCGCAGAAGTATATAGAAGTATATAAATAAAAACCCTAAAGGGGCGTGTGGAATCCCAAAATAGACCAATGAGGACAGAGCATGTTCGGTGGGAATATTATGCTATGTAGGGAAGCAGAAAACGGGGTGAGCAGGAATCAAATGGCACATCAAAGAAAAGGGCATGGCTGGAATCCTAAACCGGAGCACTCTATACTGTAACATTTTTCTGAAAGTGCCACATGCAATAAGAAAAGTCAACAAACTAAAACAGTTCTTCATGGGAGGGTGGGGCCCTGATTGACTCCAGCTACAAAAGTTGAGGTTGCTGAACAGACTCTTGGGTTGGGGCATTGTTAGGGGTTTTTGCTGGGTGGGAGGTTGTTGCTGTTATTGATATTATTATTTGTATATTTATTTTAGATCTTATGATAATTTATGTGGAAATTGTTTAATTTGGTTCTGTATTTTGTGGTGTTTTATTTATTGTTTATGACTACTATTGTTACATTATAGAATTTTTTTCATGTTGTTGAGCATGGTTTGAACTATGGAAAGGCGGCATACAAATTAAATGATGGGTGCATGCATGCATGCATGTATGTAAAAATACTAACCACTTAAGCTGGTGTACTTGTACTCAGAACTGGCAGATTCTGATCCTGAACAGATTTTCCTTGATGCAATGACTGACTTAGTTCTGTGTCAGTGCCACTGACTTCACTGTGAGTACCCTGTAAGTATACACAGGTTGAACATACCCACAACACTGAAGAGAAGAGGACATTCCTTGCTCAGTGCATCTGCTGAAGCCCTGCAGTACTTTGATTTGTGACCTTGAAATCAATGGAACTTATTGTCAAGTAGCACACATGGAGTTGTATCCAACTTTAGTCCTACTCAGAGCAGACCCATGAAAATTAATAAAGGTAAAGGTAAAGGTACCCCTGCCCGTACGGGCCAGTCTTGACAGACTCTGGGGTTGTGCGCCCATCTCACTTAAGAGGCCAGGGGCCAGCGCTGTCCGGAGACACTTCCGGGTCACGTGGCCAGCGTGACATCACTGCTCTGGCGAGCCAGAGCCGCACACGGAAACGCCGTTTACCTTCCCGCTGGTAAGCGGTCCCTATTTATCTACTTGCACCCGGAGGTGCTTTCGAACTGCTAGGTTGGCAGGCGCTGGGACCGAGCAGCGGGAGTGCACCCCGCCGCAGGGATTCGAACCGCCGACCTTTCGATCGGCAAGCCCTAGGCGCTGAGGCTTTAACCCACAGCGCCACCTGCGATGGCTAAATTAGGTCCATTATTTTCAATGGGTCTACTTTGAGTATAACTTAGTTTGATACAGCCTATGTTTAGGATTGCTAGTCTTGGAAAACGCTGATGAAATCGGTTAGGTACAGAAGGTTAACATTAAATGAGACAGCAGTTTGAAGCTTTCTACCTTTTCTCCGATGATGCTGATGGAATAACTCCAGAGAAAGCAGCCTTTTATTTACATTGAAAGACAGGACCCATCCCAGCCCCAAAGCATTTTGCTGCCTTGAAGAGGGATCATCCAGGATCCCACTGCAGCAGATGCTGCTGGGGTACTCCTCTCACATCACACACCACTCCACATCAGCTTCCCTTAAAAAACAATGCTATTTGAAGTGATCAATTGGACTGTTTGTGGGCCAGCCCAGTAAAAATAAATCTATCCTGAATTATTTTTCTTATTTACCAAGACTTATGAGAGAATGAGTGTGGCGAGAGTGAGTGAGTGAACGAGAGAGAGAGAGACTGTGTGTGTCTTCCACTCCTCCAATTAGCAAGGAAAGAGCAGCCCTCAATTGGAAATTCCTCTGGGCTAAATAAAGCCGAGTTCCACCTGGTCCTTGCCTCCCTTTGTGTATTCAACATAATTAAGCCATAACAGGAATGTGGAGAGGGCTATTACCAGACCTCCACTCATCTTTGTGGTTTCATACAGTCTCCTACCCAGACCTCCTTTCCAACTTCATTGCTGTTGTCCATATTGATTATATTTATTCTAAAGGAAGCCTTGGTTACTCACACAGAGATCCAGCATATCCCAACTTTAATGGGATATTTGCTGAATTCAGATGGATTTCTTTTTTAAAAAATTCTGTCACTTTTCTATCCTAGAAAGTGTCCTCAAGACACTTCATGCATACCTTTTAATCCACATTTGCTTTGTTTTAAAAAATCTAAGACACAATTAAACCCAACTGAAAATTATAAAAGAGGACAAAAACAGCAGCAATATATTATCTGGCCTGATCTCTGAAAATGCCCATAACGTAAGAACTAAAAGACCAAGGAAAGCTTGTCTACTGAACTTCCTTCAGCAGGGAGTATGACTGAGAAAGCAACACTAGAGAAAAGGGGGTGCCCCTGTAACTATCAGCCTGATTTTAGAAAGCTAAGCAGAGCCAGCCCAAGACATTTTGCTGTCTGAGGAAAAGGACAAGATGGTTCTCCCTCATGTAGAGAAGCTGACTGGACTGGCAATTGACTCTTATTTTAACACTGGCAATGGAATAGCATCCCCCATGCACCTAACAGCAGCAGGCTAGTTTTTTGGGGTACATGACAGACTTGTGACATACACCACTGATTTCCAGCCGAGGGGAATGACCAGGGAACCTCCAATATCTGCTGCCTGAAACAATTGGCTCACGTTACCTAATGGTGAGGTCAGCTCTCTAGCCAATGCATGCTATGGTCTTAGGAACTTTCAGCATACTATTGTGCCCTGCTTTGGAGATAATTTACCCAAGCTTGCATCAAGTTCAGTCACAGTCTTCCCTAGGTCCACCGTTCTTCAAGTGTGAGATGGGATTCATATATCTATGGAAAACTTTTCTCTTTTTTTGTCTGATCCACATGTTGCAATGGGATCAGAGTTCTTCTTCTTCCTCTTCTTCAATCACTCGTAGCCAAGTAAGATTGTCTTCCATAAACACAGTTTTAACAATGAGTCTGTGACTGTGGAGGCCAATTCTGGATCCACATGTCCTTCCACAGTGGGGACATTGGTTTCTGGGCGGGAGTTGATCACGGTGTGAATTTGCCAAGCGTGCCTTCCTCTTAGCACGTTTCTCCCTTGTATCCTGAGTTCAAGTGTCTTCAAAGCCCATGACACCTTTGGTAAAAGCTGTTCTCCAACTGGAGCGCTCGCAAGCCAGTATTTCCCAGTTGTCAGTGTTTATATTACCTTTTTTTTTAGATTTGCCTTGAGACAGTCTTTAAACCTCTTTTGTTGACCACCAGCATTACGCTTTCCATTTTTAAGTTCGGAATAGAGTAGTTGCTTTGGAAGACGATCATCAGGCATCCGCATAACATGACCAGTCCACTGAAGTTGATGTTGAAGCGTCATTGCTTCAACACTGGTGATCTTTGCTTCTTCCAGTACACGCATATTAGTTCGCCTGTCTTCCCAAGTGATGTGTAGAATTGTTCGGAGATACCATTGATGGAATCTTTCAAGGAGTTGGATAAGAGTACAGTGGTACCTCGGGTTAAGTACTCAATTCCTTCCGGAGGTCCGTACTTAACCTGAAACTGTACTTAACCTGAAGCACCACTTTAGCTAATGAGGCCTGCTGCTGCTGCTGCGCCGCCAGAGCATGATTTCTGTTCTCATCCTGAAGCAAAGTTCTTAACCTGAAGCACTATTTCTGGGTTAGCGGAGTCTGTAACCTGAAGCGTATGTAACCTGAGGTACCACTGTACTGGTAAGTGGTACACTGGATGACTATATTTAAGTTTAATCAGCCAGATAAGCGGAGACTATGATTGGACAGTACACAGTAGATGAGCTGGATGGGAAAATTAATGTCCTACACTCCCCCCAAAGGAAAAGCTTTGCAGCCAGAGGGTGCTCCTGGACCTAGCTTCACTCCTGGAGTCCCAGGCTTAGAGTGACTTTTTCCAGCTTTGATTGATTCACAAATGTACGGTGTATATATGTGGGTTATCTTGAAGATAGTCTAGAAACCACTGCCTCAAGACTGAAGAGCATAATATACTGTGATCATATTATACCTACTTTGAAGACACTATCTTATTCACACTTACTTGGGCCTTAGTCCACTGGACTCAATTACTTTGAAGAAATTATTAACAGTTGCAATGAAATTCAGTTTTTTTTTTTCTGAATCCAGTTGAAATAGGTTTGGCTGAACTTTAAAATCCTAAAATACCAAATCCTGAGATAATCAGGAATCAGATTTTGTTTCTTGATCTCAAAACATTCTGCTTCTCCTATGATCCAACTCCTATGATCCAACCTGATCCAGATCTTGCCCTTTTCAGATGTTAGGTTAATTTCCACTATAAGCACTGCAATTGTGGTCCTGGAATGCCTTTTTTACAAGGGTCTATTTGTCTTCTTACGTTGCTGTTTTGTGAGAGGCAAGTGGAAGACATTTTTAGTTTGCCACATGGTTTAGGTTTGTACATTAGTTTTAACTGTTTTCATTTTTCTTTCTTTTTTTCAATGGATTGGTTTTATGAAGTTTTATTATTTGATACTTTTTAAAAAGAACTATTTTCAGAACTACCTAACCCCACCTGAAAAACAATAAATAAGTACTGCAAATAAAAGAGCCCCGGTAATTGCTAAGGGCAGACTCAATGTTCTCTGTCACTCTTGTGCCTTTCTTTCAGGTTGGGAAGGGAAGTTGGCATGGCTTTCCACAGATACTATTGGTTGTGACAGAAATCCTAACAGAAATCCATACTTTCCTGGGGAAAAGTCTCAATGGGGCTCAATGGTCCTTTGTACTGCTGATTTGGCTCTTTCATTTGGTCCACAGTCATGATTATTTTAATGTGCAAGACTGCAGTATCTGGTGAACATCTGGTATCTCCTTGGGATTTTTAAATTGATTAAATATGGCAGAGATGAAATTTAGTAAAAATATTCCCTGCCACGTAATAACTAGCAACTTTCAGGATTCATGATGTGTTGAGTCAATCCAGTCGCAATTACTAGGAACACTAATAAATAAGGAGTACGTTGGCATTCCGCACAAAGTCATAGGTCGGATGCATATTCCTGTTCAAAAGGAATAGACCAAACAGGAAGGGAGGAGTAGTACTGTATATAAAGGATGTGTACACTTGTAATTTCAGAGCCTTTGTCTATTATCTTTGAGAATTATTGGAAAACAGGTGAGGTCCCAACAGACTGGAGGTGGGCAAATGTTATTCCCATCTTCAAAAAGAGGGGAAAGAAAGACCCAGGTAACTACCGACCGGTGAGCATGACATCAATACCAGGAAAGGTTCTAGAACAGATAATTCAACAGTCAGTCTGTGAGCATTTAGAAAAGGATGCTGTGATACTAAGATCCAGCACGGGTTTCTCAAAAATAAGTCATGCCAGATCAATCTGATTTCTTTTCTTTCTTTTTTTTTGGATGGAATTACAAACTTAGTGGATCAGGGAAATGCTGTGGACATAGTGCATCTTCATTTTAGTAAGGCTTTTGACAAAGTCCCCCATGATATTCTTGTGAGGAAACTGGTAAAATGGGGGTTGAATGATGTAACTGTTAGGTGGATTTGTAGCTGGTTGACTGACCAAACCCAAAAAGTACTCATTAATGGTTCCTCGTCATCCTGGGGGAAAAGTGACAAATGGGGTGCCACAGGGTTCTGTCCTGGGCCCGTAGTTGTCTTTATAAATGACTTGGATGAAGGAATTGAGGGGATGCTCATCAAATTTGCAGATGACTCAAAACTGGGAGGAGTAGCTAATGCAACAGAAGACAGAATCAGAATTCAAAATGACCTTAACAGATTGGAGAACTGGGCAAAAGCTAACAAAATGAATTTCAATAGGGACAAATGTAAGGTTCTGAACTTAGGACACCTGGCTTACTAGCAGTACGTGTGAAAAGGATCTAGGGGTCTTGGTGGACCACAAGCTTAACATGAGTTAATAGTGTGATGCAGCAGCAAAAAAAGGCTAATGGTCAAGAGAAGCATAGTGTCCAGATCAAGGGAAGTACCGTATTTTTCACTCTATAACACACACCTGATCGCACATAGTTTTTAGAGGAGGGAAACAAGAAAAAAAATTTCTGAATGAAACAGTGGATGTATCATTTTGGTGCTTCATGCTGCGGCCACAGACATGTGATTTGACGGCGAGTTTGGGGTAGGCCAATGCAAAAATCCTGAGAATCCATGTGGATCTGTGCTTTGTAACCACAGCAACCGAAAACAGCTTTTACAACTTTGTAAACAAAGCAATCGAAAACAGAAGAGGGTGGGCAATAAGACCCTGAGGCAGAATGCAGGAAAGCAGCAGCCTCCTCTCTGCAGCGCGTGATCTGATTTTTGCCCCTGCACTCGGGCCAGTCGGCTCCAGGGACCACACATTTGCTCAATAACACGCACAGACATTTCCCCTTACTTTTTAGGAGAAAAAATGTGAGTGTTATAGAGAGAAAAATACGGTAATAGTACCACTCTATTCTGCCTTGGTCAGAGCACACTTGGAATACTATGTCCAATTCTGGGCACCACAATTTAAGAAGGATGTTAACAAGCGGCAAGTGTGCAGAGGAGGGCAACCAAGATGATCAAGGGTTTGGAAACTAAGCCTTATGAGGAGCGCTTGAAGGAGCTGAGTTTGTTTAGCCTGGAAAAGAGGAGACTGAGAGGAGATATGATGGCCATCTTCAAATATCTTAAGGGCTGTCACATGGTGGAGGAAGCATGCTTGTTTTCTCCTGCTCTGGAGGGTAGGACTCGAACCCATGGCTTCAAGCTGCAAGAAAGGAGATTTGACTAAACATTCAGAAAAACTTTCTGACAGCAAGAGCTATTCAGCAGTGGAACAGACTCGCAGGAGAGGTGATGGACTCTCCTTCCTTGGAGGTTTTTAAACAGAGGTTGGATGGCCATCTGTCATGGATGCTTTAGCTGAGATTCCTGCCTTGCAGGGGGGTTGGACTAGATGACCCTCGGTGTCCCTTACAACTCTACAATTCTATGACTCTATGATAACAAAAGTGGGAGTAGGAATCAGGAGGCTTCACCAAAAGCCAAAAGGATGGGTTATCTCCAAGAGTGGGATTTCAAATTTCACAACACCTTGTACATTATCAATGAAAGATATTTCAGAAGTTTTAAAATATGATATTTATTTCTCCTTGACTCCAAAGAACCCCATGGCCCACATACACTGATAGCAATTGCTTGCATTTCAAGTAGTGTAACATCAACCCAACGAAAGTTCAGCATTCCCACTGAAACCTGTTGAGATCCTGCCCCATAAAAATATAATTGCATTGCATTTATCACACTGTGTTAAAGACGGACATTTCTGCTAGCCCAGGAAAATCCTCAATACACACTTCAGAGATGCCACAAAAAAGAAGGAGTTCAAGGGGAAGGGTGATTGGGGAGCCTCATGGGCAGAGGATTTTGAACCCTCAGTCACATTGGCCTTGCTGTTAATATGGCCTTGACTGTGCTTTCCAGCACCCAACCCTTCACTCTCCTTCAGTCTTTAAAACACCCTTAAGGAGTAAGCTAAGCATTAAAAACAGTCCTGTTTGTTCAGTCAAAAAAGAGCCAGAGAGCAATTCTATCAGCTGATCTCATTAAACCTATGCCAAGCATGCTCTTTCCAACCTCTGCCCCACAAGTGTATTGGCTTGGCTCAGCATGAACTGGTGTTCCATCAGCTAAGAGCCAAACTGGGGAGGTCTATGGTTACACCTAAGTTTTGTAGCTTGCATTAAGGATGCAGCAGTCATACTGAAGGAGGAAATAGCTATGCAAAAGCAAATTACCAGGGTCCATGAACCCCAATTACCTCATTATGTCCGACAAAACTCTACTATTGCTCGTCTGATATCTTCCAAATTGTCCTTTTTTGTAAAGAAAATCTGGTGGGCTATTACATCACATGCTTTGCTCAAATTATGAGTATCAGCAAAGCCCTTCATATAGTCACAGGGACACATCTGAAAACACACACCACACACACACACACACACACACACACACACACACACACACAGAGTACACACACATAGTACACAACATGTACACAGATCGGTCTTGTTAATAAAAAACATTGTTATATTAATAGACCATGTAGAGAGTTTAATTTGTATCTCTATTAAATTAAACATACGGTGAACAGGGTATAATAGATTTTCTATCATTCAGCTGCCAATGTGGCAACAGAAACCAGTTACTCTTGTCAGTGGTTTGTTTATTGGCTTATTTGAATTAAAATAAAGCTTTGCTTCTGCTGACTGCACATCATTATCTATGAGACCATAATCCTGCTAGCAAATCCTATATCTTCCAGAACTGGCTCTTTTGTTTGGGATTACTGAGAGCTTAGCCTATAACAAAGAGGAATAAGGCATTCCTCTCATCCTCGTAATTAAGTGTGGGGAGTAATTTAGAAACAAACCCAGCAAAGATGTACATTTTGGAGCCGTGTTTCTTAACAGAACCAAGGAATAGGAAAGGCCAAATGCTGATTATGTTGAACATAATGTTTAAGCCATTAAAACTTCTGTACGACAGGGATCCTGCTTCTTCTTTTGCTTTTGCTGCCCCCCCCTTTCTTAAAAACTCCCATACCTCTCAGGAAGGTATGATGTTTCTCTGCATGACAGATGTGTGCCCCCCTTTTTTTACTTGAAAGGTACATTATAAAACTTGGGTGGACTTTAATTTATACTCCCTTTCTCTTTAAAAAACATTGTCAGTGCGCAAATTAACAATTTAATGTATATGGCAGGACATATGTTTTAATGTGTCAAATCATACTGCGACTATCTCCGAAGCAAGCACACATTTCAAAGCACTTGCCCAAAGTCTGCTGGGTTAAAACAATGTCCATAATATATTTAGTCACCAACAGTTTCTATCCATGCGGCAAATTCCCAGCAGGAAGATAGCAGAGTATATTTTGTGACAGATCATCAGCAATATTCTGGGGTTACTGCTGTGAATATATCCATCTAGCCTTACCCTGTCGCTCCTTCTTTGTATGTTTTCTTGTAGTTTTTCACAACTATGTTTTGAAAATAAAAACAGTTTTGATAGTGGAAATATAAAACTTCATTATTTTGTGTAACCCAAGTAAATAAAAAAGCTTTTTAAAAAATAAGTCTCCAACGGCCATTAACACAAATGGAAATTCTGAGGAAGAATCTGAAATGAAACCAGGTCCCAGTGAATTAAAAAGAACTCCGCTCCTCAGATTAAAAATGGTTCAGGCCTAGTGGACTTAAGGGAACACTTTTGCCCTGATGACCACTACCCCATCCTAAATTCTGATGATGGTGCTCTTCCTTTTCTTCTTTCTGCATGGGACATTAGATCTGCGGGAAGCAGAATACCTCATTCCCAATGGCTGCCCTGAAGCACTGGAACATCAGCCCAAAAGAGACACATTTAGCACCCTCCTGACAAATTGCTAAGAGGGCTGTATAAACTTCTATTTTCTGCCAAGCATCATCCTAAAATGTTGCTGATGGGTTTTTTTGTTTTTTGCTATTTGGATTAATTGTAGTTTCTTTGCATTTTTATTATATTAATACTGTTTTTATTTATTGCTTGTTTTTAAAAAGATAAACTAACTTCAGGGTTAAAAAAAGCCCCAAAAGTATATACATCTTATGTTAAGAAGAAGAAGAAGAAAGAAAGAGAGGGAGAGGGAGAGAGAGAGATTTAGGCAAAGTGACAGTTCAGAACATCTGTTAGCCTTCTGTCTGTGTATCAGCTCGGTGTCATGGAGTGCGCAGCTGTGGGCATTTTCAGCTTCTTTTTTGCTCACATCTGTCACAGTAGTACAGTAATATAGGTAATTAGCAACACCTCGTATAAACCATTTGCTATTTTAATGTTCTGAATAAGTAAAACGAGCATTAGAGCCCTTTAAAGGAAAAGGGGGGGAGCAAAGAAAAGGGGAATACACTACGTGGAATGTTTTGGTCTTTTAAAATCGCTAGCTGATAGTTCTGAGTTTTATACATTAAAAAAGTGTTTCTACAAATTAGGATCTGATAAGCTTAGCATGAACAAAATAGCAGCAGAGGGCAAATGTAAAATGTTCTTATGCTCTAACAACTGATTTGCCATAAGTAAAGACAAAGCTAGGAAGGAACTTGACATCTCGAGTTTGCCCGGCGGGAAAGCAGTGGCTAAATTGTATATTTCTCCCTTATTAGAAAACCAAGAGATCTTCAATACCAGGCAATCTTACTGTCATTTGGTCCTCTCTTTGCTCAACCTCTGCAGCCTGGAAAGAAAAGGATCACCTTGCAACAGCGGCTGCGGTCTCTATCCCTACCGGGCAGTGAAGGGAAAAAACCTTAAGTGGGGTAATTACCAGTAGGACATTTCTGAACCAAAGCCAACACTGCTGAAACCTCTGAACAGGTGAAGAAAGAAGGGAGAGGAGAGAACATTCAAACAGACTTTCAAGCTACCTTTTCAGGCCATTTAGCTATCTCAAAAGAGTACATCCTGATGATAATATCTAGAGGATAAGGACTGCAAATTGACTGGTGATGTAGAGAGCATTAATTCTCGAGTGTCTAAGAGAGGCATAGAATCTCCAGAGATTTTGAGGATTTCCATATTATTTAAGGGATAGGCAATTCCCGATTTGAAAGCATAAAATATAGATTCCTTAGAGTCATTGTTTTGTTTTTGTATCTTTACAAAACAATGAGATCACAATTTCAGTCACTTGATGTTTCAAGCACTGCTTCCAACACAATCATGAGGGCCAGGGACTCTCTTTGTTTAGTTTAACATGCATTGTTTAATATAGTGTGCCTCTGAATAACAGTTGCTGGCAAAGAAGAGTATGAGAGAGCTGTTTTCCTCATGTCCTCATGCTTGTGGGCTTCCTGAGAGCATCTGGTTGGCCACTGTGGAAACAGGCTGCAGGACTAGACAGGTCTTTGATTTGATTCAGAAGCCAGGCTCTTATTATATTCTTTACAAGGGGAGGAGGGTGTCCATCTCTTAATGAAACAGAAATAGATTTCATTGCCTTGAAATTCTCTCTCTTCTCCCTCCTCTCCCACATGCATCCAAGAATGAAAAGTCACAAACAATGGCAAGCGGGGTGGGGATTAGGAAGATAAAATAAATTTGGGCTGTACTGTGTTGGGGACTTTTTCAGCCTATCTAATGATAGGCACATGCATTCAGGTCTGGCCCCCAATGCATTCACAAGCCAAAAGGTATGACAGTCAGGCCACCATTGGGCTAGCTGCTTGTGTGACCCAATGTATGGTGCCCATAGAGGGCTCTCTTGCACATAGTATTTCCTTTTCATAGAATTGTAGACTAGGAAGGGACTCCCCACTTGCTGCTAAATTTCAATATCTACTTGCAATATATCCACTGGAAAAACATAATTACATTATATGGCTTTTTGTGGGGGAGGGTTGTTATGCATAATTCAGGTTCCATGCAAAGTTTTGTAGAAACACAGAGACAGGGAAATAAAAAACTGAACTTTAAAACATGAGCCAGAAGTTTGAGACTATCTGCAGTTACGGATGGAAAGCTATGATGGAGCGTTTCATCACAGGGATGAAGCAAAGGGGATATAATGTCATGACCCTGTTATGCAGGGATCCAAAGACCTTCCTAAAAGCTACAGAATATTTACAGGAATTCAAAGCTCAAGGCTGTAAAATTACCCTTTTAGTCTTTGTTCACGCTCCACTGTGGGGCAGGGCTTCCAGCAGTCATCAGGGCTTCCACCAAGATATAAGGTTTATTTGAGGGCTGCAGCCTGAAACAACATTGATGCCTTGGAGCTGTCCATGGTCTTGGAGAGCCTGCTTCTGACTGTCAACTTCAGCTCAGCACTGACCATGGAATAGGTTCATTATGTGGACAAGCACACACTCTACTCATGTAGCTCCTTTCCACAGGAATGAAATTGCAAAAGATGGCATAAAAATAACCCCTACAGTAAGACTGTTGATGTTTATGAGACTATTCGAGTTTAAGTGGTTTCAAGGCTATGCTCTACGTGAGGTTTAAAAGATGAAGGGTTTACATACTCAGTTGGCATATAGTACAGCAACGTTGCTTTGTATGGCTTTGTAGGACTTGGAAATGCCTGTAGCATAAAAAGTGCTACAACCTCTCCCACAACAACTCTATTCAATTCCAGAGATGCCCAATTAAAAAAAACACCCATAAATTTGAGTTGCTCCTTCTCTCCCTCCTTCAACAATAAGCACGGCAGAAAGGTCCATTAACACTCTTGCATACTCTTTTTGAAAGAGACATTGGAATGTTCGGTTAATAGACTGATCTGATTGGCTGAACATTGTTGGACCTTTTTTATAATTGATACTTTTTTAGCAACTGCACAAAGGTAAGGACTTTAGCCTTGAATACCACCTACTGGCAATATGCCCATAGGGAGAAAACTAGTGCTAAAGGTATTTATTAAAATACGCACTTTAGAATAGTATGCTTTTCAGATCTAGTAATTATGTTACAGAGTGTGTAAAAGGGTGGGTTTTTTTGGTAATCAATGGCACACAGGGGCTCCAAGCACACGCACACACACATGTACACACACACAGAGAAAGAGAGAGAGAGAGAGAGAGAGAGAGAGAGAGAGAGAGAGATCCCAACGGGACTGATTCATTTCAGCTGGAACACATCCAGACTGGTCCCCTTTTTGGATTTGAAATGAAAATACTTCAAGGCCGCCATTGCGTCACAATCCAATCAAGCCCAAATGTCAAATAAGGGACTGCATACACTATTCTTCTTAGAAAAAAAGACTTCATAGTTTAATAGAAAGAGGGGCTATTGGAATTCTTTGGCACTCCTACAGTACTTATTGCAGAAAGGACAAGAGAAATATGTTGTTGGCAGGAATTAATTTTGCAACAGTCAAAATAGGCAGCAGCTACTGCAGCTGCCCACTGGAGAATCCCAAGTGCTCTCAGCTTTTCACACAATCCCTGGCGATGGCAGCTATTCACAAGCAAGCTAATGGTTTAACCCCTTGTATGCCTTCGACTCACACGAAAGAGAAGGCAAAGCAGGTCAGGGAAGAAACAGAGTGCCTTTTGAATAAGGGCACAATCCACTGGGAAGTTCATCTATGTAAGCCCCTCTGCAATGAATGGGAGCTGCACAAGAGCTCTTGCACTGAGTAGTACTCTTGCACAGCTCCCACTCCCACATGAGAACTTCCCAAGAGACTAAGTGCTGTGCCTGTAAGGGAGCTTGCGGTGCTCCCTTTCTTGCTTTCTTGGGTTAGGGTCTTAGAACAGAAACGAGTGGAAGGAAAAAAGGAGCATCCTGTTGCATAGAATTTTACTCATCTCTCCATTCTGTGTGTTCTCCAACACCAACACACACACACACACACACAAACTTTGCAAGTACCTCAGCTATTGAGGGTTTCATGTGGAGGAAAGCACCATTAGGAAATGAATGCGTGGACAGACATACACACTGACAAAATTGTTTCTCAATTTGTTCTAAGTCACAGGTTTGTGATTTTTGCTCCTTGCAAAAGAGAAAGGGAGAGAGAATATATTAAGAATCAGCTACAACTTATGAGAAGTAATGCCAATTTGTTGGTAAGGTATTTATTCAAATTCATAGGCAAAACTGGAGTCTTGCATCAGCTCCAGCCTGCACAGTTCCAGTTGACCATGTGGAGGCTGTGAGACTGGATCAAAGAGGGAAGACAGAGAGAGAAGGCAATAGCCAAAGGCCATGGCATCATTCAAAAACACCAACAGTCAGTAAATATACAGAAAAACCACAGCCAAATCTACTAAAATTCTTTGTTACATAGAATAAAAGGTAGTTCTCATATAAAATGTAAAAATTAAATCTCCAAATCTCTTTTGCAGTTGACCACTAGTTTATCTAATTATTTCACCCTAATCTTCCTAGCATGGGACGTGGGTGGCGCTGTGGTCTAAACCAGAGCCTAGGGCTTGCCAATCGGAAGGTCGGTAGTTCAAATCCCCACGACGGGGTGAGCTCCCGTTGCTCGGTCCCAGCCCCTGCCAAGCTAGCAGTTTGGAAGCACATCAAAGTGCAAGTAGATAAATAAGTACTGCTCCGGTGGGAAGGTAAACAGCATTTATGTGCGCTGCTCTGGTTTCACCAGAAGCGGCTTAGTCATGCTGGCCACATGACCTGGAAAAACTGTCTGCGGACAAACGTTGGCTCCCTCAGCCAGTAAAGCAAGATGAGCGCCGCAACCCCAGAATCGTTCATTACTGGACTTAACTGTCAGGGGTCCTTTACTTTTTAAAATCTTCCTAGCTGACAAGGCATAAAGCTACTTTATAAATTACAAGGTCATAGGCATCGCTCAGCAGCCATTTCCCCCTCTTCGCCCTGGTTAAATTGATTTCCATCCCAAACAGAGGTTTTGTGAATTGATTTCTTGGGTCTGTATATAGTGGACATTGCAGTAACAACAACAACAACAACTTACAACAACAACAACAACAACAATTTATACCCTGCCCATCTAGCTGGATTTTCCCAGCGACTCTGGGCAGCTGCCAACAGATTAAAAACAGAATAAAACATCACACATTAAAAACTTTCCTAAACAGGGCTGCCTTCAGATGTCTTCTAAAAGTCAGATAGTTGTTTATTTCCTTGACATCTGATGGGAGGGTGTTCCACAGGGTGGGCGCCACCACCGAGAAGACCCTCTGCCTGGTTCCCTGTAACCTCACATCTTGCAGTGAGGGAACTGCCAGAAGGCCCTTGGAGCTGGACCTCAGTGTCCGGGCAAAACAATGGGGGTGGAGACGCTCCTTCAGGTATACTGGGCCAAGGCCGTTTATTGTCTCCCAAGACAGATGGATGCCAACAACTACAGAACCCAAACCATCCTGGTAGTTTGTAAGCTTCCTATGGAACTAAGCGACATCAGAATCCTCTATGAGAGGCATGGATGGTCTCAATCTATAATCAGATATGATGTGCTTTTGCACATCTCCTATCAATTTGAAAGAAATGTGTACAGGTTCTGGTGGTTTATGCCTATTGGCAGATTTGAGGAATAAATTCCAGACTACATGTAATGCTTGCATTAGCCTTGTTCCAAAGTTCTGGCAGAAATTCACAGGTTAGATAAATTATGTTCATGGAACAACTCAGCTATGGGATCTGCACTGTGCTGTCAGTTAAGTGCCAGCTGCAATAGGATTGAAATTGCACACTGTTGCAATTGGTGATACAACGGTTGCCCAAATGCCTGCACAGCTTCAAGAGTGATGCTGGCACTGGCTGCTTCTGGACAATATCCCTGGCATGACATGTACATAAGAGGGTTGAGATGATATGCATGTTCAGTTGGCATATGGCTCACACAGTTGCTGATGATCTGTAGCATTAAACCTTCAAACTGGGAAGGTGGGGTGCATTCACAAAGGAATTTAATGTGGATTTGCTGTTACTCAGGTGTGCAAGTTTCCCCAGTGTCCACATGACTTCCTCCTCATTTAAATTATTATTTTATTATTTTTTATTATTAATTGAATTTCTAAACCACCCTATACCTGGAGGTCTCAGGGCAGTTCACTCCTCACCCCTTAATCTACATTTACCCGCTCCCTGTATAATTCAATAACAGAAATTAATCTGAATTCATATTGCATCCAGTGCAAGTGCAAACACAGACTATTAGGCTTGACTACTGTAATTCGCTCTACATGGGGCTGCCCTTGAAGCTGTCCCAGAAACTCCAGTGGGTGCAGAATGCTGCAGCGAGGCTCCTCACGGGGTCTCTGCCATGGGAGCATATTCACTCAGTGCTTTTCCAGCTGTACTGGCTCCTGGTGGAGTACAGGGTCAGATTTAAGGTGCTGGTTTTGACCTTTAAAGCCCTTCACAGCCTAGGACCCTCGTACCTACAGGACCGCCTCTCCCGGTATGCCCCACGAAGAGCCTCAAGGTCCATAAATAGCAACACCCTAGTGGTCCCGGGCCCTAAGGAAGTTAGATTAGCTTCAACCAGAGCCAGGGCCTTTTCAACACTGGCTCCGGCCTGGTGGAATGCTCTGCCTCATGAGACCAGGGCCTTGCAGGATCTGATTTCTTTCCGCAGGGCCTGTAAGGCGGAGTGGTTCCACCTGGCCTTTGGCTTGGAGCCAATTTGATTCCCTCCCCTCTTTCTTTTTTCTTTCTCCTCTTGTGATGAGGCTGCATTTTAATATATTAATGTTTCAATATATTAATGTTGTATTTTAATCTTGTTTTTAAGTTGTGTTCATTCAACTTGTTTTTATTATTGCTTGTTAGCCGCCCTGAGCCCGGCCTTGGCTAGGGAGAGTGAGGTATAAATAAAAATTATTATTATTATTATTATTATTATTATTATTATTACATCAAGTTATGTTGGTGATTCTCCAGCTGTGTGGTGATGGTGGCATGTGTTCTTTATCTCCATGCCCACTTCTGTTTGCTTATTGTGGCAGCCAAAGTGATGCCTATTTCCAAGCATGTTATTTTCAATAGTTGCGTGGTGAGGGCATTGTGCAGAACATAAATCAGCTTTAGATCTTTAAATTTGAGGAGAAGGAAATCTTCTCCATAACACTCCATAACCCTGTCACACCTGATCCAGCCTGTGTTATTTAACATCAGTTCTTGTGGTTGAATAAGGCAAGTGAGATGCCTTCATGCATTGATCTGGTATTGCAGCATTTGTAGGCAAAGTGCAATTTCTTACTTTTGGTTTAAGAACAGGTGAGTAAGTTTCTTAACTTGTTTTCAGAAGTGTGATATGAAAATTTGGTTTATTTTGGGGTGGGGTGGGGGCGGAACATATGGATTAGACTGGTATTTGACACATTTCCCTTTTTTCATGTTTGAATTTTGTAGCTAGTTCCTCCATGTCTTTGTTCTTTATCACAGACATCTTCAAATATCTAAAGGGCTGTCACACGGAAGGATGAAATTAGCTTTTTTCTCCTGCTCTGCAGGCTAAGGACCCGACCCAATAGATTCAAGTTACAAGAAAGGAGATTCCAACTAAACATAAGGAATAACTTTCTGACAGTAAGAACTGTTCAACAGACGAATGGACTCCTTCAGGACTTTCCTACCTTGGAGGTTTTTAAACAGAGGTGGGTCAACATTCACGTATGCAAGCTGAGATTGCAGGGGGTTGGACTATATGATCTTTGGGATTCCTCCCAACTCTACAATTCTATGAAAGTTGAACTGTTAGAACTCTTGTCTTGAGAAGACTAAGGAGGTGACATTGGAAAGCAACAAGAAGGCAACAAGAAGGAGGTAGGGCCAAGAGCTTTGACTGACAGTGCACAATCTTGGAGAAGAGATTGTTGAATTCACCAGCTGCTAGTAGGCACTCAGGGACCAGCTGCATCAATATTATTTCCTTAGAAATAAGGAATAAAGGGGAATTTCTGTATTTTGCCAACTCTTTCCTTTTTTAAAAAAGCAATTTGTGAGAAAGATATTTTGAGCTTTGGACAGACATACTAGGCTACTTTTGCACAAAATCAAAATACATTTATTTGATAATGTTAACAGAGAGTACTCTTATAGTGAATACATTGAGAATTTCAAAGAGAGAGAAAAAACAGACTTCTGTTATCTACAGAAGTGTAATAGTCCCTTGCTCATTCTTCCTCAAGCAGTCAAACAGGGGGAATACTTAGGGCCAAATGACATGTTCGAATAAAGATGTGTATTTTAAACCTTGGCAGCTGCTTTTGATAGAGAAAAGCAGCTTCAGGAGAGGAGGGCATTTTTCAAAAGAGAACTAGAAGAAAAGTGCAGGTGGGAAAAGGCAAGGGTTAAGCACCCCACCACTTTGCCACTGAAAATGGCCACCTCTTGATTCTGTTTTTCACTAGAAGAATCAGCTGTTGTAATTTAAATGCATCTGTTTGCACATAACAGAAAGTTTGTCCCTTAATGGGCTTGCTTCCTTTGGAGAAGTGGGCACTGGAGTCCAGGGCATAAACCACTTGGTGTGCAAGTTCCACTAAAATTAATAGGAGTTGCATGGTTCTCATGTATGTGTGGATGATGCATTCCAACTACCATGCTTCAGAACCTATGGAACAACCTCTTCAAAAAAACCACCACTAACATATGTTACATAAATGCATTCATTCTACTGCTGCTTCTATTAAAAGCAACAAGCTTTTAGTTTGTCTTTTTCAATTGCATTGTTTTGTCACTGCTGTCAGGATGCTCTTAGCAATGTTTGTCCTGATATCTGTATGTCAGCTGAACAGAATGTACAGCAATTAGGCACTCATTCCTCTTATTTGCTTCCTTGAGATTTATGCCTTCCCATTTTTAGTTTTGTCAAGGCCATTTAAAATATAGCGGGCCTTACCTACACCTAAAATAATACTTTGCTGGTGATTTCTTAGCCTCTTCTCCACTAATTTGTCCCGTTAAGGGCAGATACATAATATGCTGACTCAATCATTGGTTTTGTTTCTACAATATTAAGGGAAAAAATAATTTATGAAATTTGTTTTAGATCAGCCTACAATCTAAACACAAGTTGGGACAAGGCTAGAAGCCTGAAAGTTTCAGTAGACTAATAAAGGCACAAACATTAAACTGAAGGAGCAACTATAAAGCTATGGGAAGCGCAGAAGAGTTGAGAGAAAAGTGGGAAACAGAAGAGGAAGAATCATGGTAGGAGGAGGAAAGGACAAAGGGCTTTCAATGCATTAGTAGCAATAATAATAGTATTTATATAGGTTTTTAAAGCTCAAACTATTGGCCAGATGCTATCGTAATTATCTTTACAACAACCTACAAAGGGCACTTTACTCGTTACCTTTCTGTAAGTGTACCTGAGATGTTCTAAAGGTTCAGCTGAAGATATATTCTCTGGTATATCATATTGGTGAACATGACGAGGACTCCTGGCTACGGCTGTCAAGTGTATACTCAAGAGCAAACTTGGACTTTACTGCTGCATAATGTATGAAACTACCCAAAGGTAGGCCAACATCATTACCCTTATATTGGAAGGGTGTGTTTTAGAGGCAGTTGCTTGCTGAAGTCACCCAGTAGCATGCTCCAGTCTGAGGTGAAACTTGAAGTGAAGCATTCCAGTCTTCACACTGATAGCCATTATACTACAACAGCTTGGCTAGCATGACATGCAGAATGGCATGGAACTTCTTGGTTCAGAGGGTGGGATGGAGCTTGGAAGGAGAATAAGGAAGAGCTAAGAATGTACTTTTATATGCCTGTTGTCTTTGTCCATGGAGTTTTCTTGGCAGGGATACTGGAGTGGCTTGCCGGTTCCTGCTCCAGGTGGATCACGTTTGGTCAAAACTCTCCACTATGACCTGTCTATCTTGGGTGCCCTGCTCGGCATAGTTCATAGCTTCTCTGAGTTATTCAAGCCCCTTTGCCATGGCAAGGCAGTGGTTTTCCCAGTAGGGATGTATGGAAGTGAGAGCTGGACCATAAAGAAGGCTGATCACCAAAGAATTGATGCTTTTGAATTATGGTCTGGAGGAGACTCTTGAGAGTCCCATGGACTACAAGAAGATCAAACCTATCCATTCTGAAGGAAATCAGCCCTGAGTGCTCACTGGAAGGACAGATCCTGAAGCTGAGACTCCAATACTTTGGCCACCTCATGAGAAGAGAATACTCCTTGGAATAGACCCTGATGTTGAAAGATGGAGGGCACAAAGAGAAGGGGACGACAGAGGACGAGATGGTTGGACAATGTTCTCGAAGCTACCAGCATGAGTTTGACCAAACTGTGGGAGGCAGTGGAAGACAGGAGTGCCTGGCGTGCTCTGGTCCATGGGGTCACAAAGAGTCGGACACGACTAAACGACTAAACAACAACAACAAGAATGTACTGTTACTTGATCAAGGACCCCTGGTAACACATGATAACAGTGTTGTAGATTCCACACACCCACAATGAAAGAATGAGTGAAAGAACCAAGAGATAGAACAGCCCTATGCTTTAGGCAGGGAGACAATGGCAGCCCAATCTGCTCAGTTATTTGTATTTATAACCCCCAGTGACTAGCCCAAATGGAGGTACAGATTTGAGGGGTTCTGAATAGCTTTAGATAGGATGATGATGATGATGATATATTTATTTATACCCCACCTTTTTCCCTGACAGGAATCAAGGTGGCATACAGATAAAAAAAAGAATTGCTAAAAACAGGGGGACGACAATTAAACATTAATATAATTAAAACTACAGACACATATAAAATCTGTTTAAAACATACAAATAATTACAATAAAAACAGCATGGCAACACCCCTTGCATTATAAGCCTGTTGGAATAAGAAGGTTGTCAGCTGCAGGTGGAAGGACAACAAGGAAGGAGCTAGACCAGCTTCTCCAGGGAGGCAGGGACACAATCTGGCAGAAGCCACCAAGTAGGCCCTCTTCCATGTCCCCACCAAGCATGCTTGTGCGGGTGGGCAGGACTGAATGAAGGGCCTCCATTGAAAACTTCAAAACCCGGCCAGGTTCATATGAGGGAATGCCATATTTCAGATAGCTTGGACCTAAGCCATGTAGGAGTGGGACGCAGGTGGCGCTGTGGGTTAAAGCCTCAGCACCTAGGACTTGCCGATCGAAAGGTCGGCGGTTCGAATCCCTGTGGCGGGGTGCGCTCCCGCTGCTCGGTCCCAGCGCCTGCCAACCTAGCAGTTCGAAAGCACCTCCGGGTGCAAGTAGATAAATAGGGACCGCTTACCAGCGGGAAGGTAAACGGCGTTTCCGTGTGCGGCTCTGGCTCGCCAGAGCAGCGATGTCACGCTGGCCACGTGACCCGGAAGTGTCTCCGGACAGCGCTGGCCCCTGGCCTCTTGAGTGAGATGGGCGCACAACCCCAGAGTCTGTCAAGACTGGCCCGTATGGGCAGGGGTACCTTTACCTTTACCTTTAAGCCATGTAGGGCTTTATTGGTCATAACCAGCACTTTGAATTGTGCCCAGAAACAGTGCAGCTAATAAGGGAGTTGTATGATACCTATAACCAGTCCCGGTCAGCGATGTGGCTACAGCTCTTTGAGCCAGTTGAAGTTTCTGAGCACTATTCAAAGGCAGGCCCCACACAGAACGCACTAAAGTAATTCCAACAGGGTGTCGTGTGTCACTGTGGCCAAATCAGACATCAGAAGGGATGGACAGCTGGCACACTAGCTTTAACTGTGCAAATGCTCTCCTGGCCACCACAGAAACCTGAGCATCCATGCTCACGACTGAGTCCAGCAGCATGCCCTAACTATGAACCTGTGCCTTCAGGAGGAGTTAAACAGCAAACCAGAAGAGGAGCAGATTAACACAATGATTTATCTAATGGAGAGTGAGTCAGATGATATCCTGTTATCATTCCAGCTCAGTGAGGAAGAATTAAAGAAATATTATATAGGGAATAATGGTATTGAAGAAGATTTCACTCTGACATATATAGTGATTTACGAAGGGGAAACTCACACTTGCAAAGAGAAAATGAACTCATGGATTATTTTATTACCTCTATAGTATGCAGTTGAGCTTTCATGACAAGATGTTTAGGGACAGAACGTTTGTGGGGGCCAGAGATGTCTGAACAACTACAATTAGGTGGGAAACTCACCTAGGAAAAGAAGTCTCCCAGGGATGGAAGGATCTGCCAATTTCAGTTCATCATAGAATCATAGAGGTGGAAGGGACCCAAGGATCATCTAGTCCAACCCCTTGCAACACAGGAATCTCAGCTAAAGCATCCATGACAGATGGCCATCCAACCTCTGTTTAAAAACCTCCAAGGAAGGAGCGTCCACCACCTCTTGTGGGAGTCTGTTCCACTGCCGAACAGCTCTTACTGTCAGAAAGTTTTTCCAAATGTTTAATCAGAATCTCCTTTCTTATAACTTGAAGCCATTGCCTCGAGTCCCTACCCTCAAGAGCAGGAGAAAACAAACATCAGTTGCTCATTTCCCCAATCTTAAATTCCATTCTCCATATTTCTGGAGAAAATTGTTGCTGCTGTTTACTTTAAATCTTTATAAAAATTCTGCAGCATTTAATGCAAATTTCTTCCAATAAACACATTTTTATATGCAGACCAGTGGTTTCCAATTAGCTATTACTGAGGACCCCTGATTTCTCAAAAGCCAAGCCATGGACCCCCTACTTTTGAAAATTTTGATAACTCTATGCTAGTTACCTCTGCAAAGCAATTTTTTTGAATAAAATGTGGTGTAGCCCCTAATAAACAAAGGATTTTAGGAATACTAAAAAACAGAGTATGGCTGAGTGACATCTGGTTTTCAACATTGTGATATATCAGCAGCTAAACATTGTGATATTCTGATATATCACAATGTCTGAAATTAGGGATCAGGTGTGGGGATGAGGGAAGGAGCTGTCACAGAAATTGGATGGGTGGGGGGAGGAGAGAAAGCAGAGTCACCTCCACCACATGCTTTGAGTGGAAGGGGTTGGGGGGTGCATCAGTGGGGCAGCCAGAAAGGTGCACATCCACCGTGGCTGCTTTCCTTCTAACTGAGAAAAGCTGTTCTGTCTCAGTGCCTGGGGAAGGTAACGCCACAGGCCTTGAAGTGAGGGTGATCAGCTGTCTTGTTCTCCATCAGTGTGAGGGGAAGATAGCACCTCACAATCGGACTGCCCTGTTTTCCCTCAGCGTGAGGGGAAACTGCAGCATTATTGGCTGCCCTGGTCTCGCTCAGCATGAGGGAAGGCAGCTCAGATTATCGGCTGAGATTATCATGCAATATTGGCAGTGCCATGAAATTGGCTGCCCTGTTCTCCCTTGCCGAGAAGTGATATATTGCTGCATACTGCCAGGTCAAAATCACTATCGTGGTGTGATTGCAAAACCAATTTTGACCAATATCTTGAAAAATCACACAGCACTAAAACAGACCATAAAATTTGTGATAAAGGTAAAGGTAAAGGGACCCATGACCATTAGGTCCAGTCGTGGCCGACTCTAGGGTTGCGGCGCTCATCTCGCTTTATTGGCTGAGGGAGCCAGCGTACAGCTTCCGGGTCATGTGGCCAGCATGACTAAGCCGCTTCTGGAGAACCAGAGCAGCACACGGAAATGCCGTTTACCTTCCCGCCGGAGCGGTACCTATTTATCTACTTGCACTTTGACATGCTTTCAAACTGCTAGGTTGGCAGGAGCAGGAACCGAGCAACGGGAGCTCACCCCGTCGCGGGGATTCAAACCACCGACCTTCTGATCAGCAAGCCCTAGGCTCTGTGGTTTAACCCACAGCACCACCTGCATCCCTCCAAAATTTGTGATATTACCATGCAAAAATGACCAAAAAATAATTTGGAGGGGGAAGGGATGGGGCCACAGACTTCCTAGGTGTGTTCTGCCTATCCCCAGGGATCCCTGGACCTCTAATTGGAAACCACTGATATAGACTAATGAACCCATTTTTGCAGGTTATTTTCACTAATATATTCATATTTTTATTTTATTTTATTTTGAAAATGAGAATTTATTTTCTTTGGATATCCAGCAGCAGCAGCAGCAGCTCTTAATGGTTGGACTTGGCCACATGCTCCAACTCGTCCTTCTTCTTGGTGGAGGAACCCTTAGCTGCATTGATCAGCTCATCTGCTAGGCACTCAGCTATGGTCTTTATGTTGCAGAAGGCAACTTCACGAGCTTCATGAGCCCCAGTGCAGAGCAACCAGATAGCCTGATTGACACAATGCAAAGGTGAGACATCAACAGCTTGTCTCCTCACTGTGCCAGCTCAACCAATACGGGTAGAGTCTTCATGAGAGCCACTGTTGATGATGGCATTCACTAGGCCTTGAAGGGGGTTCTGTGAGCAGACGGATGATCTCAAAGGCATGTTTGATGATGCACAGTCATGAGCTTCCTGCCATTGTTGCGTCCGTGCATTATCATTGAGTTAGTGAGGCGCTCAACAATAGGACACTGGGCTTTGCAGAAGCGCTTGGCAGCATAGCGCCCAGCATTGTGTGGCAAATACTTGGCATATTTCTCCTTCACTCCAATGTAATCCTGCAAGGAGATGTCACTGATCTGCACATCATCTGTGCCCCATTTCCCAAACAACTTGACATCAGGGGTCTCTGCCACAGCAGAGACTGTCTCCCAGTCAGTCATTATGGAGGCACCTCGCTCTCCTCCCCGTGTCCCGCTTGCTCGCAGAGGCAGAAAAGTTAATATATTCATTTTTATGCACACTTTCCCCATATATTTATAAACTTCGTTTGGTTGGAGAACTGCATTGAAAATTTCAGGTGAGAATTTCAACAGATTGCTATGTTCCAGTTTTCAGGTTGTTTCTGAAAGTGCAGATTTGATAGATTCAACTTTAAATGAGAACTGAATCAAATCTCTCTCCCTTCTCTAGTCACTACTGTGAGGCACCATGAGAGAGTTAGGTAGCAACAATTAGACCTCCATGGCAGTAATGGCAGCAGGTAGCTAGTGTTCATATGCTGAAGGAAAAGCCACAACAAAGAGTTTCAGAGGTATTAATAGCAGCATGTGTGGTGGGGAAGACCCACCCTCTCAACACCAGTGTCACTGCTGCTTATCAGGCTGGGGTGGGACAAGGCAGTAGCAAGGCTGGGGCTGTATTAGGAGTGCTGGATTGGTTCCACCAGTGCCCTTAACCTCACCACCAACCTGCCCTGCCCCAGCTCTGTGCAAGTAAGCAGCAGTGATGCCAGTGTCAGAAGGTCAGCTCCATGGCCCACCACATATGCTGCTAATGGGAGGTACGGCGAATTTTAGCAGGCATACCAAAAAACAGGAAGGGAAAATTACAGTGGTGAAACAGAAAAACCCAGAATGGAAAATTGTCCACCAGAAGGTTCTGTTTGCTACAACTGCATGTAAATGAGACATTTTACAGGAGCATGCTTTGCAGGTGTAACAGTACAACAAATAACTACTTTCTGGAATAATTGGCAGACAATCCAGTAGTTAAAATGAGAGTGTGGCAGCACAAACAAATGTGGATGGGTACCCAGTTGAATGTAAGCTAGACGCTGGAGTTGATGTCACAGTTATCTCACTGACTAAGACTGTTAAGACTCAGAGCATGTGAGGGCCTGGTGTTGCTTAAATGGCTGGGATAAATGGCATTAAACATTGTCAGCAGTCAACCCACACACAGACTATCCCACACTCTTCCAGGGTCTGGGTTGGATAGGAACTTCAAATAAAATTAATCTGAAACCAAATTCCATTTTTTTTCCATATTTGTTTCCAGACAAGTGCCAATTTCACTCTTTAAAAAGCTGGAAGAAGTGGAAATGGAGGTCACTGAACCTGTTGGTGATCCCACAGATTGGTGTGGTCCAATGGTTATTACTGGTAAGAGGTGGGAAAGTATGGATCTGTGTTGATTATTCCCAATTGAAATATAGAAGAGAACCGTATCCCATGCCAGTTGAGAAGGCAAGTCCAAATTCTTTTCTAAATTAGATGCCAACAGTGGATTCTGACCAATTTCATTGACAGAAAGCTCAACAAAACTAACAAAATTCATTACTGTTTTGTTTTTATTATTTATTTTGTGTTTTATCTTGTATTTTTATGCTGTGAACTGCCCTGAGGTCTATGGCTGAAGAGCAGTATACAATTTGAATAAATAAATAAAATAAAAATATTCCCTTTGGGTGTTTCCAGTTCAAAATACTACCCTTCAGAATCACTTCAATTCCAAGCACTTCCAGAAAAGAAAAGAAAAGAAAAGAAAAGAAAAGAAAAGAAAAGAAAAGAATTTGGGGCTGTTGAGGGGGTCCTGAGTGATATGGACAATGTTATAATCATGGTGCAAAATATGGAATTACTTTATACACGACTGTGACAGACCTTACAACAGCTTCTTGAGGCAAAAGTCACACACAACCAGAAGAAATGTGAGTTTACAATCTGTAACTTCCAAGGAACCTAAGGATTTATTGGAACCCAGATTTTTAAAAACCACTGAAGAGCTTCAAAATGCAAACTAAAATAGGACAACCCCTCAGCCATATTTTAACCTAGCACTGTTCTGTTTTAATTTGCATCAGAGTCTCTTGGGTTGACATGCCAATTTCCATATTTGTGAAAATAACTAAATATGCTAATATTCTCCAAATACAGAATGTGCAATCAAATTATCATGAGTCTGGTGCAATGCTCTTGGTGAGAAGAGTTCCATCCAGAAATATGGTTCACTCATGGATCAAACATCACAAGTAGAACTTTTTTTTCAACACCCATCCCCTCCAACATAAGGCTCTTCCATAGAGTTGGCAGAGGTGGATTTAGGGCAGTGTGACCAGTTCCCTTGCACAGGGTTCAGGGTCTAAGGGGTGTTTTCCCACCTCTTTCCCAAAGCCAAGTTAGCACTTGCTCAGCTTTGAAAAGGAGACGGAAGGGCTCTAGGATGCTGCCAGAGCCTCATGCCTTCTTCCCAAAGTCCAGAGCCTTGCTTAGTTGGCTTTGAAAAGGCAGCACAATAGCTGGGCGGTGGTGCCAAATTTTGACCTCGCACAGAATTCTATATTATCAAGCTCCACCCCTGGAATTGGCTCTCACATTCAGCTGTAAATCACTATATTGAATAATCAGCTTATGAGAAATCAAATGAAGTGTCTGCATATGGAGACCTGCCAGCATTCCAATGTGGAACTTTCTTAGATTAGTCCAACATATTCTCTTCACTACACCTAAGGACAACAACAGAGAATGTAGGGCAGGACAAGTGGGACTCACAAAGCGGTCCCTAAACAATACCCTTCAGCATCTGCTGCCTGAGACAGCTGTCTCACTCTACAAATGGTAGGGCCAACCCTAGGGTTCAGATAAAGCATTTCCACTTCCACCAGCCAATCAAAGCATGATTTTATTTATTTAGAAGATTTTTATTTGTAAAACCTGTCTTTCAGAACACAGTGCCCGCACAAGGCAGGCTCTAAAAGACATGAAAATACAACTAAAAACAAAGTGAACAAGCAATGCAGCAGGTACATCACAATTCAGCCAAATGCAATACTTGCAAATACGGTATGTGTCTCTACAGTTCTTTTTTAATGGGGAGTGAAAATCAGCATCAGAATTAAAGCAGGGAGTGAAGAAGAAAGTGGAGAGTGAAGATCAGCCTCAGAATGAAAAGGGAAAGTGAAGATCAGCATTGGGATGAGAGGAGCAGGTGGTGGAGGATAAGGATGAGGAGACAACAGCAGAGGAAGCAACAGGTGGATCTGCTGCACCTCCCAGGGGGTCCAGATCCACTGCCCAAGGCGGCTACCCTACTTTATGGGCCAGCTGGCCCTGGCTGGTATTATCCAGTTTGTTGTCTGCAGGAAGTGGGACTCATAACAGTAGTAGTTTCTACTGAATATTCATAATTTGAAAATGTTATTTTTTTGAGAAGTAATTATTCTCCTCTGTCAAACCTTGAGAGGTATGCAAGGGAGGGTTCATCATATTGCCCTGGAGGAAGAAATGACCCTAGCTCATTTCCAATTACAGTGGTGCCTCGCAAGACGAAATTAATCCGTTCCGTGAGGCTCTTCGTATAGCGGTTTTTTCGTCTTGCGAAGCAAGCCCATTGACAGCTTAGCGGATTAGCGCTATTAGCGGTTTAGCGGCTTTTAGCGATCAGCTGTTAAGCAGCTTATCAGCGGATCAGCTGATAAGCGGCTTAGCGGCTTAGGAAAAGGGGGGGAGGGGAAAAAACCCGCAGGAACTCGCAAGACATTTCGTCTTGCGAAGCAAGCCCATAGGGAAATTCATTTTGCGAAGCGCCGCCAAAATGGAAAACCCTTTCGTCTAGCGGGTTTTCCGTCTTGCGAGGTGTTCGTCTTGCGGGGCACCACTGTACGAGTTAATTCGCTGAGTATGTGCAAACAGATTATTTCCCTAGGACCCAGCAATGAAGAAAAGGAACCAACAAAAAAGTTAGCCTGGTGAGGGGGGAAAACTTCATTCAACCCATGAGCTTCATTTAGGGAAACAGGAGCCTCTACCATGTACAGGAGACGCTCTCCTTGCTCAGCAAGTAGAAGATGAGACATACCGCACAATTATAGCCGAGCAATTCACCCACTAGAACTGGTGAGATGATTACTCTATTTTTCACAGCATGCCTCATGGGTAATGACAAGCAGTGCATGCAACTTTACGCGTGAGTGTCTTGTGTCTGTTTATTCCCAGCAATGCCAGCAGGAAAAACTGTATCTTACGACACTCTGAACCATAGGTCCTTGATGCTTCAATAAGCAGCTCTCACAATGTGCTTTAAGTCAATTTTTCTCCCCTTGGAACTATATATTTGTAACAAGATTCCACATGGCACCCATTTCACAGAGAAATCACAAAGCACTTTGCTCTTTTTTTAAAAAAAAGAGGAGGGAGGGAAGGAAGAAAGGAAGGGGGAGAAAGAGAGAAAGAGAGAGAGAGAGAGAGAGAGAGAGAGAGAGAGAGAGAAAGAAAGACAATGAACTAGCTGTCTTGCTTTCATTTACATTTTTCAAGTTGCTTTCTCAGTTCTCAAAGTCTTTAACCTCTCAAGTGTTCCTGGACAGCCACTAGACATCCACCACTTGGACTGACTTTTGATAGGTGCCATGGCAGTTGCAAAGAACAGAGCTGCAGCTATTTACTTAAGAGGGTGGCGGCCATAGAGCTTAGGAATGTTTTCTGTAGCCTCACAAAAGGATAAGTTTTACTACACAATATAGCCACTTTCTAACAGATGAAAGAAATGGATTCAATGTTGGGCACACAGAAAGCCAGGGAGACCTCAGTGGATAATGATACATAGTTAAGAGATGAACTACAGAGCGCGCAGCACATTTACTGCCAAAGAAATGCAGTTGTAATTATTTTCTCATCCACCTTCCCACACTCCCCATTTTAAGAATCCAAGTCCTAATAGCCAATATGTTACACAAGTCTTTTCTATGTGTCATGAGAGAGGGGAATGACAAATTAGTTCTCATGAAAGCTTCCAAAAGTTCTGACCCTCTAAAAAGGGTTGTATCAACGTGTTAGGAGAGATGGTATACATATTGCTATTGTGCAGCAGTCTGCATCAGCTCAGACCTTGGAGGCCTCAGATCCACGTGAGAGATGACAGCAGACATGTAGGTCTGTGGTCAGGAATCTGAGGACTGTGGGCTGAATGTGGCCTCCAGACTTCTCTATCTGGCCCTTGGGAGTCTCTCCAGACCATATCTCTCACTGGATCTGCTTTGCACACTGAGTGCTTTTATCAAGCTGGAATGTATCACTGATCAGTGATAATTGGCTCTTGCTTGTCAGGAGGTTAGGACAGAGAGGGCTGTGAAACTGTGAGTAGAAACTAGCCTAAACTGTCCTGTTAGAACCTGGGTGATTTACCCCCAGGTTCCAACAGGACAGTCGGTATGAGATGAGAAGAAATGCAAAGTAAGAAAAGGCAGACAGCCAAACAGGGTGCTCTCTTCACTGTCTGTTACCTATTGCCCTAACAGAGGTGGTTTTAGGGTAGTGTGACTAGTGCGGTTGCACTGGGCACTATGCTGCAGGGGGTGCCACAATAATGCTCTATAATGGAGTGCAAGAGGCTGGGGGGGGGCAAATTTTAGCGATGCACAGGGTGCTGCTGAAATCTGAGAGCTCAAAGTCTGCCACTGGCCCTAAATAGATTTCAGTAGGTACCATAAAGAAACTGGGGCTTCAGATTGTATAACCCCATCCTGAGTCACATCTACTGCTTCCCTATGCCTACCGGCAAAGACCTTAGTAATTTGCTGCCCTGTGCAAGGTCAACACTTGATGCCCACCCCCCATTCTCACAGTGCCAGCTTAAGCCAGGCTTTGGGAAGGAGGCGTGAGGCTCTGGCACGGTCCTTGTTATTGTTCTTGTTTAGTCATTTAGCCGTGTCCGACTCTTCGTGACCCCATGGACCAGAGCACGCCAGGCACTCCTGTCTTCCACTGCCTCCCGCAGTTTGGTCAAACTCATGTTCATAGCTTCGAGAACACTGTCCAACTATCTCGTCCTCTGTCATCCCCTTCTCCTTGTGCCCTCCATCTTTCCCAACATCAGGGTCTTTTCCAGGGAGTCTTCTCTTCTCATGAGGTGGCCAAAGTCTTGGAGCCTCAGCTTCAGAATCTGTCCTTCCAGTGAGCACTCAGGGCTGATTTCCTTCAGAATGGATAGGTTTGATCTTCTTGCAATCCATGGGACTCTCAAGAGTCTCCTCCAGACCATAATTCAAAAGCATCAATTCTTTGGTGATCAGCCTTCTTTATGGTCCAGCTCTCACTTCCATACATCACTACTGGGCAAACCATAGCTTTAACTAAAACTCCATGGCAAGGTCCTAGAGCCCAGTAAACGCTTGCAGGCCAATAAGCACTTGCCCGATGTTGGGAAGAAGGAAGGAAGAAGCTAGGACCCTGTCAGATCCCTCATGCCTCCTTCCCCAAACCAGGCAAGTACTTACCAGGCTTTGAGAAGGTGCTCTCCTTGGTTGTGAGCCCAGTGTGGCTGTACCGCTGCCCTAAATCTGCCTCTTGACTATTCTGTTAAAGTGGGCTCTATCAGCCAGGCAGATAAATTTATTACAGCACTTGAGATATATGTTTTCAAATCCCTAGAAAGAGAGGAAAATAGATTGGTGGGATGGGTTCTTCAGCATTTTAGTTCTTGGACAGAAAATCATTGTTAAAGTAAAAAGAAAAGAGATGCGAGACAAATTAGTATGTGCTTCCTGTAGTTAGTTCTCTCTCAGCTGACCAAAGTACTAATATAAGCATTCTTAGACATCAGACACTGAGTTAATATTATGAAGTGACATTTAAAAATGAATCCGAATATGGCAAAGGAAGAATTGGACCTCATAATTTCCACCTAGAAGTTCAAATTTATTCTTGCCCATTACATTTGACCATCTAGGATCCTCTGGCTATAAAACCTAATTCTCAAATCCCAAACTGCTGTATTGCCACCAGAAACCAAAGCTTCTTTATAGCCAATGCCATTTCATCAAATTCACATTCATTGATTAGAGTTTGAGAAACCCATCAGATTTAGAATTTGCATTTCCCCTCAGTTTCCTCACAGATTACAAGTACATGGCATGTGAAACGGCTCATATTTCTTGAGTTAAATTATTGCTGCTTCTGAAACCAAAAACAGCCTATTATTAGGTACAAATTAAAATGTAACTTGGATTCTATTTGGTGAAGTGTAGTAGATATTGTGTTGTACTAAAATGACTGATTGACAAGCATGCTATGTTCTCTGCGTGGCAGTCTTTTAAATCTGTGATTACTTTAATATTGAAATGTTTCATAGAAATGTTTTCAAAGTAGTAATAAACTACTCTTGGATGCGAAAATAATCACTAAAGTATTTCTTGGGTACTGCTTTGTACAGGTACTTCAACATAGGGTCTGAAATCGGAGTGTTATTCTTTTTTTCCTAAATGTATCATTATTGTAAATAATATACTTTTCCAGAAGAAAGTACATAACTGGCCCTTAAAGGCCTTCAGAAAAAGACATGGAAAATTCAAGAGAAATATCGACAAATATTTTAAAACGCATTCAGCAATGCAAGTAAAATGGCCACAAGAGATACCGTATATTCAACGTAAGATGCTATTATACTAAAACATGTTGGTGTTTTCATTTCTCTATGTTTCACTTCCCACCTCTGCTTTCACTATACAGTGGTACCTTGGGTTAAGAACTTAATTCATTCTGGAGGTCCGTTCTTAACCTGAAACTGTTCTTAACCTGAGGTACCACTTTAGCTAATGGGGCCTCCCGCTGCCGCCATGCCGCCACCATGCAATTTCTGTTCTCATCCTGAAGCAAAGTTCTTAACCTGAGGTACTATTTCAAGGTTAGCAGAGTCTGTAACCTGAAGCATCTGTAACCTGAAGCGTCTGCAACCCGAGGTACCACTGTACATGGTTTGTTTCACGGGCAGGGATACTTCTAAAGTAACAAGCACCGGGGGTGGAACATGGGCTGCATGAGCTGTGCACATGAACTGGGGGTGCTGAGCTCGAGGGGCGGAGCCTTCTCACAGCCAGATAAGTGAGGTGTCAGGTTTTGGGAAGGAGCTGCAAGGCTCTGCAGGTTCCTAGAGTCCTTCTTCCTCCTTCCCAAAGCCTTATTGGCGCTTTCTAGCTTTGGGAAGGAGGTGGTAGGGCTCTGGGACCCTGTCAGAGCCTCACGCCTCCTTCCCAAAGCCCCATGCCTGTCTTACCCAGCTTCGGGAAGGCAACGCAAGGGCTTGTGGGGTGTGTGTGTCAAATTTTGGCCTTGCGCAGGGCGCCATATTACCCACAACTGTCACCGCAAGCAGCACCTTCCGCAAGCAGCAGTTTCTTTTAATCTTTCAGAATGTCTCAGCTGGGTGAGGAAGACAGGGAGAGAGGGAGCTGAATGGACATCTCAGGGTAGGATATCCCATAGTTTAGAATGACGTGGCCACCAAGGAGGCTTTCTCACACCTGCTAATTAGCTTTGCCTTGGCCACCACAGAGACATGAAGAGGAGACTCCCCAACAGATCTTAGGGAGTGGTCAAGCTGCTCGGATAGACTGCACCCAAGATAAATATGGATTTAAAGATGAAAACCAGAACCCCTTGAACTGGACCCAGAAACAAATTAGCAGCCAGTGCTGATAATATAAAATTGGTATCCTGACCCTGACAACTCACACTGAGATGAAGACAGGTCACTTCTTTCTGCTCAAGCATTCCTTTTGCACTTCTTGGATTATATTGGACTTACCAAGCACTAGTTGGGAATTTTTTTTCCAGCAGCCAGAATATTTTTTGCCTATTCTTTAAACTGTTCATATCAATTAAGTATTAATTAATAACATAGCTAATTAGTTAAAATAAAAGCAGGGTTAAACCCTGGCTGATTTTAATATGTCCTTATTGATGTATTATTACCTTTTCCATCCTCTTTCTGCCCAGCCTCTGTGCTATCCATGGAGTAGTTTTCAAAGTGCATATGTTTAAAGCCATTCGCATGAATAAGAAGGAAACAGTATTTTCTTCAGCAAACCTTGCACAAAATACTTGAATTTCTGATTTCTTTTGTTAGGTTAGATTTTGCCTGTGCAATTTTTTTTTTTTTAAAAAAAATACACATTGGAATTACAGCCTCTCAAGACACAAACATTTACCAGCATTAATGGGCACGTCCCCAGGTTCAACAAGCCGCTTTTCTTAAGTAACTCCTTGCTTTCTCATTGGGTCCAATTCAAATGCTGTTAAATCTATAAAAATCAATAGTGAGTCTATGCATTATGTAGCTGTTCCATCTAAAAATATATAGTATGGAATATGGGCCAGATACAATAGAGCAGCCAAGCACATGTAATTTACCAAACAAATCTAAAGCACTCCCACATTGATTTTTGTAGTTTTCTAGCCCCTAGTCACTAAGCAGAGAGAGAGAGGAAAATGGCTTACTTACAAAGTGCACTAGTTCTTGGGGCTACAACATGTTCATCTTAGTGTCTCTGAAGAAGGATTGCAGGCCAGTTACCATTGCCAATGAATTTCTAGGTCATCTTCCCAGTTTGCAATATTCACTTTTAGGGCCAAAATATTGGTTGCTAAAATTACACCAATCAAGTGTTTTTCTGTAAAGGTATATCCAAGGGCAACTATCTACACACAATGAGGGGAAAATGGTATGTGCGTGTATTTATATAAGATTATTTTTCCCCGTGCTTTTAATGACAAAAAACTAGCAATGAGAGTGAAAGGAATAATAGCAGAACCCATGTTGACACTGTTGCGCATAAATCTATTAGCTCTACATAAACAAGCAAGCAAGAATTAGTGTTTAAAATGATTTAGGGAACCATTCTTATTTTTTAAAGTGGGTAAATTCCTTTGCTAGTGTTGCTTTTCAAAAGTCTTCTTCTATATTCTTAGATGTATTTGAGCACACTTACACATGTATCTGAAGAGGATAAATTTGGCTGTTGCTTAAGCCTAGGCAGCAAGCTATGAAATATGATTATTTTAACACTCACATAACCCATTCTCTGAGCACATCACAGACCTAAGGCATGTTGTATGTAGAATGCTTTCTCATATTTTATTTACTCATAAGTATCATTAACACACACAAGATCTATAGCCTCTGTTGCCATGTATCTCTCTCTCTCTCTCTCTCTCTCTCTCTCTCTCTCTCTCTCCAAGTCTTTAGTAGTCCCATGCTTATCTATTTCAGTCAAATGTATTTCTTATCGGGGGGAAATAGTGAGCAACCTGACAATACACTGTTATCGAGTTTTTTCAGCTGAGACCCACATGTCATTCAGCATGCAGACATGCCTGTGCTTGATTGATGGATGGGTTTGTGACAAATAAAACGAGGATCAACAGCTTTGCACCTTTCCCCCCCATCAGGAACCCAGAGTAAAGCACAACTCTGTAACAATGGCCGGATTAGGGATGCATTAGCTCTCCATCGACCAAAACCCATCCATTCCCATCAATACTTTGCACTTAATAACCTGAAGCTATGATAAGAAAACAAAAGAAGGAGAAAGGGGTAGGAGAAAACAAATCAATAGAAGAAGGGAATGTCTGTAAGATGTACTGTCCAAATGAAGGGAAAAAAAATATTTTTTTTTGCTGAATTGGTAGGATAATGCCCCTTGACAAGGGAACAATGTACTGTCAGGGTTTATCAGGGAGAAATTGGCACAGTGTTAAGCACAGCTCTGGCATCTGAATGATGGCACTTACTGTGGCTGGAAAAATACATCATTCCCAATGTGTAGACAATACCTGCCAATATCCATCTAACAGTACCAGACATCACAAACCTTTAAGAATCACATTCACGTTATATGATGTAGAGACCTCATTTTGATTCTCTATACTTATTTTATTCCTAACAATAACTCTGGACTAAAATTGGTATTGACCATTGTTTTTGAAGTCTTTACAACTTGATTTATATCTTCACGTTCTGTGATGACTTCAATATTATTATTACTATTATTATTATTATTATTATTATTTGTAATTTGCTTTATCTTGCCTAAGCAATCCAAAGCAACTTACTATTAATATTTTTCTCTTCTAAAATATCAAAGAAATCCACAAGTGGATGCTAAATATTCCATGAAATCAAGGAACATCCTTATGTGAATTGCAGACTACAGTGGTACCTCGGGTTAAGTACTTAATTCATTCCGGAGGTCTGTACTTAACCTGAAACTGTTCTTAACCTGAAGCACCACTTTAACTAATGGGGCCTCCTGCTGCTGCCGTGCCGCCGGAGCATGATTTCTCTTCTCATCCTGAAGCAAAGTGCTTAACCTGAAGCACTATTTCTGGGTTAACAGAATCTGTAACCTGAAGTGTTCTTAACCTGAAGCACTATTTCTGGGTTATCGGAGTCTGTAACCTGAAGTGTATGTAACTTGAAGCGTATGTAACCCAAGGTACTACACAGTCCCATTTTACCAGATTGCACTATTAAAAGAATAATAACAAAGACAATAAAACTCAGTAAAAGAACAATATATTGCAATGTGAGATTGCAAAATCAGAGAAATCCAACATAAGCCACACAAACAAACATAGATCAGCTATAAGACAGTAGACTAGTAAACAAAAATTTGCCTAGTGCTGCAGAAACATCAAGGCTGGTACCAGGCGAGCCTTCTGGGGAAGGATTTCCATTTAAGGGGGCTGTGCCCTGCAAATCCTTGGGATTTCACTACAGAAATGGCAAAAGCAAAGATCACTTCCTGTCTGAAGGCGCACACATATACACACAGTGATAAGCACCTTCTGCCTGACTTATAGTGCTCCCCAGAAAGCGTCTCCTCTCTCCCCTCCTAATTAAGCACACTCTAGTGGAAATGTGAAATAGCTTATTGTGCTCATTTCTTTGTAGAGAAACAGGAACACTTCATTCCGGAGGAAAGCTAATAAGCATATGATTCCAATGTTTAGGATATCTATATTGTTACTAAAGCCAGGTGCCTGCCCCTCTCTGCTGAGCGGTGGTGAGAGCCCATGGGGTCCCAGGCACCCACACAGGGTCTGTGTCCCTTTGGAGAATGGAAGACACAGTGGAGACTGTTGTGCTTTAATAAATATGGTTTATTCACTTATTTGCACCTTCAGTCTGCATAGATGGAGTCCAGATCTTATAGCATGGTCCACAGCAGTTCAGGCAACCTTCGGTCCTCTGCTCAAGATGGATCTCAACTTTCTTCTTCTTCCTCCTCCTCCCCATAAACTCCTGCTCAAAAACACACCCCATTACCTTGGTAACCCTTCAAACCCCTGCCTCTGTTCACACCTCAGGGCAGGGATAAGGAGTTCTTTTGCATTGGCAATGACCCTCAGTGGGCCTCTATTGTTCCCTAATGGCCCTAGGTTGGCCAAGTTGCCCAGGAATTCCTCTGCAGCTTATATTTCTCACCCCAAATAATCTCAATCCTAGAATTTATTAATTTATAGGCTTTAAATCTATAATATGCTGCCCTCCAATTTCAAAATCTAATCTTAAAAACTGCATATCAACACAATAAAATAGCAAACACACTCCACACTCATCACTTAACAAGTAATGTTCAACAACTGAAATCCACAATTAACACTGGAAACACAGCAAGGATAGAATCCAGAAGAATTCGACAGCAGTTGGCCAGGGACATACAGTAGCAGCGGCTGCGCCTTCCCGTGATGGCTGTACTGTGTTCACCAGGATGAGGATGGGGCGGGGCAAAAAAACCCCAGGGCGGTGTTAGTACATGAAGGTGTGCGCACATGCGCAGGATGCCACAAACAACAACTCAGGGTCCCCCCAGCTTACAGCTGCCTTGCCCCACCCCATCCATGTCTCTGTGAACATAGTGGCCCAGGAGGGGGTGCCACTTCTGTGCAGCTGCCCATGCCCACACATCACTGCTGATATAACCAATGAAACAATCTCTATTAAAACTATCTGACATATCATCCTGGAAGGCTGAGCAAGGAATCAACTTTATACCTGGTTCTGAAAAAGGCATCGATTTTGGTGTCCATCATTCTTCCCTAGGGGCATTTTGCATCTAGGGCATCTAAGCTGATCAAGTCCTAGCCTGCCACCACTCACCTAACTTCAGAGACCGAACACAGAGGAACTCTGGTGATTAATGTAAAGTTCAGACAGGCTCAGGCAGAAAGAGACCCATGAGGTACCAAGGTCTGAAACCATTTAGGGCTTAAAAGGTGATAACCAGCACTTTGAATTGGCTCTCTGAAGCTTCTAAGAACCCTGTGTATTTCCTCTCCTGTGACTCTGATTCATTAAAGAGAGTCCAACAACTCATCCCTTCCACAACAAGTTGTACACCATCAGAAAGATGAACTACCCACCAACAGAATTCTATCAAAGAATACCTGTACTGTGTCCATCAGTTTATTGGTCCTGGCTCCCACTCATGAACACAATACTCACAGCCCAGTTATTGTTGAAGGTTTTATTCCAAAAGTCACTACAATGCCCTGGAGGTGGTGAGTGTTTCGCTGATGAGAGGCATAGTTGGAGTAACATCAGACAGCTCTTTCAATGCATTAGGATCATCTGATGACACCGAGGCAGAACTGTCTCCAGACAACCCATTGGGCCTCTCCAGTGCATTCCAAATCAGCACCTCCTAGAGCACTGTGCCCCTCCCTAGAGTCTCACTTTAAATTCTTGTCTTGATCTTCCTCCCCGTCTGACCAGCCCTGCCAAAATTTATCCACAGAGCTCGTGACACCATCCAGTCCATTACTGATTCAAGATGCTTCCACTGTCTCCCCTGGCTGATGAAAACAAGTAGTAGAGCTGTGTGTTATCAACGCACTTGATGATACCTTGCTTTGAATCTCCAGCTGACCTCATTAAGAGGTTTCATGTAGATATTAAGAAGGGTGGGAGATAAGAGGAGACCCTGTGGTACACCACAGTGTAAAAGTCACATGCCTTAGCAGTAATCTCTAAGCACAACCTTCTGGAAATGGTCATCCAAATAGGAGGGGAGGCACTGGAATACAGTGCCCACAAACCCCAATGCACATATACTAATCAGAAGAATGCCATAGTCAAGAGAAGTGAAAGCCTCAGAAATCTCCAGGAGAATTAACATGATCACACTAGCATTGTTTTGGAAGTTTTCACATTCCATCAGATAAATTATTATTACTCTGTAAATGGTTAGAAGTAAAATGGCCCTTCTTAAGAATGGAGTATTCTCTGTTGTCCTCCTCATGGGTGAACAACCTCATAACTGCACACCTTAATCCAGGGGTCAGCAAGGTTTATCTTGCCTGGGCCAGATCACGCCCGCCCGTGATTTTTGGCGTCTGCATGTGGACAGGTGTGATTTTTGGTGTTGGTGTCTGTGCAGATGCGATTTTCAGCATCTGTGCATGCGCAGACGCAATTTCCAGTGCCACGGAAGCGAGTCCCCGCGCTGCGTTGGTTTAGTGCAGCACGTGAGCAGGCAGTTTAGTTTGGGAGTGGCTCATGGGCCGGTCAAACGACCTCCGCTGGTTGCTTCTGGCCCATGGGCCTTAGGTATATTACCATTCAAATGAACCATCAGCTGTTGTACTTTTTTGTTTTTTTGGGGGGGAAAGCTAAAACAAAAAAACCGCACATTTGAATACTACAAATAATGCACCATTGAATCATAAATAATGCCATTATGGATAGAGTGTTGAAATCACACATTCAATAGTAAGGGGATGTTCCAATTAAAATAAAACATGCTTTAGCTCTAGTGATGTTAATGGCAAAGATTTATTGAACAAGCTTAACTCTCTCATTGAAATAAATGGGGGCTTAAATTATGGTTGGATTTTGTCCTAGCACATTAACACACATTCACAACATCTCACTGTTTTCACATAATTAAAAAATAAGCACGAGTATCAACAAAACATCTTTCTTCCTATAATCTCCTCCACCCTCCTGGCAGGTTATTGATGTCTAACATGGTAGAGGGGGAAGCTTAAAAGACTAAGAGATTCCTTTCAAAACACTTACATTTCAAATACATGAATACACCCATTCAAACAACAACAAAAAACAGATAGTGCTCTGTACTTCAAAACAAGTGCCATGAAGTTGAGAGAGGATCTATTACTTATACTCACATAATAAATGAGGTTATCCCTGTTGTAAATTATTTTCTCAATGGGGCCTTAATTATAAATCCATAATTAATTACGACTTCTCTCCCCCCCATCAAACATAAAATAATTATCTGTGATGTGATGATATCATCATCTCTAGAGCGACCAATTATGTCCTTACTGATATCAAGTGTGGAGTGAATATAAGCAAGATAGCTGGAGCTGGTTGATCAGCCTACTTATCTTACGATGACCCATGAAAGGGCATGTACCTATGCATTAAGTGATTCTATCATAACTTTGAAAGACTTTTTCACCTGGAACCATATGCAAAGGCTTGGGCTGTCTATGTGGGTATCAGGGATGCAAATAGGATTCCCTGGGCCAAAAACACTATGTGTGGTTTGGGGTCCCTGCATCACTCCCTCCCACAATCTGTTGAGGAAAACTGCTACTTAGGAACCTGTATTCACTTAACCTAGCCTACTTCACAGGGCTACTGCAAATGGAAAAAGAGGGGTGGAATATAAACAACCTTGAGTGGGAAAAAAAGATATTAATGGGAGGCAATGATAGCCGCCAAATTGGATGAGTTTGAAAGAGGGTTAGATAGATTGAAGGAGGGTAAGGCTAGCAATAGCAGATAGCCACAGTGGTTATGCTTTGCCTACATGGTTGGAGGCATTATGCTTCTGCATATTAGTTGCTTGAAACACAGGAGGGGAAATTGGTGTTGCACTCAGATCCTGTTTTCAGGCTTCTCCTACATATCTGGCTGGCCACTTTGAGAACAGGATGTTGGATTAGATGGGCCATTGGCCTGGACTAGGAGGTTTTTATGTTCTTATGCTATGCCATTCACAGATCATGTAAAGAAAGGCAGAAAAGCAGCCTTCTTGCTTTAACTGCAACCTTTCCTAGTCCTGATATTTACAATAAATAAGCAAAAGTTGCTCATCCTGCTGAATAACAGCAAGCAAAAAATACTCTAAGTTTGTGCTGTTTCACAACTTAGGCATCTGAACTATGAACTCTCAACCTAGCCCATCCTCATAGGACTGTTGTGAAGATAAAGGGGGAAGTAGAAGATGATATAGGCGGTTTTCAGCTGGTGAGAGGAAAACAAAGATGCAAATATACAACAAGCAACAGATATGTGCAGTTTAACAACTCTCAACAAAACATATACGCACACAAAACATTTTGCCAACCTGTATGAAAAATATCATTATGTACAGTCTATACGAATTCTAACATGCTGCAGCTGTAAGGTATTTAATTATTTTATGGTTGTATTTGATTATTCATTTTGTATTTTGTATGTTTGTGTTTGTTGTTGTTGTTGAATATATTACCTGCCCTTCACCAATAGGTCTCAGGGTGGGTGACAACTTAAATTTCTGTATTAAAAACAGCTTAAACAAACTACAGTCATAGTAATATGACTGTATATTAATATTCTGTTGGAAGCTGCCCATAGTGCCTGGGGAAACCCAGCCAGATGGGCAGGGTATAAATAAATTATTATTATTATTATTATTATTATTATTATTATTATTAGGTGGGTCATACAAACACAAATAGATGTCCAAGGCCTGGGTAAAACAGTTACTGTTCATTAACAGCCCAGTGATGACAAGCAGACCAGTGGTAGTTGCGTGGGGTGTGTGGAAAAGCAGAATGGAAGAATGCAATATCACAATCTTTTCTCAGTGGGAAGAAAACCTCATTTACTGGTATTCCAAGGGAGTTACTTCCGTGTAAAGCATACCAAGATCATGGCTACTGGTCCCATCACCTCCTGGCAAATAGAAGGGGAAGAAATGGAGGCAGTGAGAGATTTTACTTTCTTGGGCTCCATGATCACTGCAGATGGTGACAGCAGCCACGAAATTAAAAGACGCCTGCTTCTTGGGAGAAGGGCAATGACAGGCCTAGACAGCATCTTGAGAAGTAGAGACATCACCTTGCCAACAAAGGTCCGTATAGTTAAAGCTATGGTTTTCCCAGTAGTGATGTATGGAAGTGAGAGCTGGACCATAAAGAAGGCTGATCGCCGAAGAATTGATGCTTTTGAATTATGGTGCTGGAGGAGACTCTTGAGAGTCCCATGGACTGCAAGAAGATCAAACCTCTCCATTCTGAAGGAAATCAGCCCTGAGTGCTCACTGGAAGGACAGATTGTGAAGCTGAGGCTCCAGTACTTTGGCCACCTCATGAGAAGAGAAGACTCCCTGGAGAAGACCCTGATGTTGGGAAAGATGGAGGGCACAAGGAGAAGGGGGCGACAGAGGACGAGATGGTTGGATAGTGTTTTCGAGGTTACCAGCATGAGTCTGACCAAGCTGCGGGGGGCAGTGGAGGACAGGAGTGTCTGGCGTTCTCTGGTCCATGGGGTCACGAAGAGTCGGACACGACTAAACGACTAAACAACAACAACAACAAAGCATACCAAAGCCAACAAACTGTGTTTTATTCTGTTGGCAGCTACAATATTAGATCCATTCCAAATTGGATACATTCCAGTCTGGGTTCAGGATTTGCCATGGGACTGAGTCACCCTTGGTCACCCTGATGGATGACCTTTGCAGAGAGTGGGGCATGGGGACTGCCACTTTGCTCCTGTGTTTTGACCTCTCGCTTGATACTACTCCATGGTTCCTCCTGGACTGGCACTGGGGGATGGGAATTGAGGGCACAGTGTAGCATTGAGAGAATGTCTTTCAGCCCCCTGGCAGCTATGTTATGGGGTGCCGCAGGGGCCTATCTTATCTCCGGTGCTATTTAATATCTACATAAAGCTGTAGGGAACAGACATTAGGAGTTCCAGGTTACAGTCATTTCTGCACCAGGAAAGCCTTGCCATGGTAATTCATGCATTAATTACTTCAAGACTGTATTACTGCAATGTACTCTTATGTGGGGCTTCCCTCACACTTGATCCAGAAGCTGCAGTTAGTGTAGAATGCTGCAGCACAATTGCTGACAGGAGTGAGGCCTTGTTAGCATATAACACATGTGCTCAGAGATCTGCACTGGTTGCTGATTTGCTACAGGGCCAACCAAGCTCAAGGTGTTATTATTAGTATATAAAGCCCTTAACAATGTGGAACAAGGTTACCTAAGGCATTGCCCTCCCCCATATGTGCCCACTTGACCGCTTTGATCAGTGGAATTGGCACTACTACAGGTGCCACATAATACCCGTTCCACATTTGTAAGAACCTGAGTGCTTAGTGTGGCAGCTCCTATACTTTGGAACTCCCTGTCTATTGAGATCAAGTAGGCGTCTTCACTGTATTATTTTTGGTGCCTGCTAAAACATCCCTGTTTAGACAAGCCTACCCAGATGCTTAAAAAGCTGAAGTATTTTTTATCTTAGTATTTTAAATTTGTATGGTTTAAGGCAGGGTTGTATTTTTTTCTCTTGATTTTACTGTTTCATCTTTTGCAAACTGATTTTTTTTTAACAGTCAAGCAGTGTATAAATTTTATGACATAAATAAATAATCTGGAGATATGGATTCAGGTGCTATCAGTTGTTGAGCTTTCTTTTCTTTCTTTCTTTCTTTCTTGCCAAAGTTGTTGAGCCATTTTTGAAATATCATTTTGGGACTCTAAGGAAGGCCCCCAATAATGACCATTTGGGCAGGTTAATGTGTTAGAAAGCTCTCCTTCAGATAGCTAGGTACCAGACCATTTAGGACTTTATAGGCAACACTATGGACACATTCCAGAACACAGCATTCCAGAATCTGAACAAGCCTTCAAGAATTTGAAAAATATGAATTTAATATTAATTCATTTGTTTTCAAACCACTTTGATTTCATTCTTGGTGAAATTGGTGCCAGTATGACGTTGAATATAATTTTTACTCTAGTTTTTATTTTATACTGTTTCACCTGCTCTAATTTTGAAAGCTAATCTCAGCTTTATCAGAATAGGGTTGTAATTTTATTAGAATAGCATTATGGAGATTTTCACAGCAGATTTGGAGGACAAGAAAGAGGTAAAAGGTAAAGGGACCCCTGACCATTAGGTCCAGTCATGCCCGACTCTGGGGTTGCGGTGCTCATCTCGCTTTATTGGCCGAGGGAGCAGGAGATACTATAAAGGGATAATCTTAAAGGAGGGAGGTAAAAGAAGGAATGCAGGAAAAGATGTTTTTTAGTTGAAGGATTATGTGAACATGGAGAGGCCCTAGTATTGACTGCACCATTTGAAAAAGGTTGCCAGCAGTTCTTAGCAGAAGAAACACTGGTTAACTTTGATATAGATTAAGCATAGACGTCTAATAGTTAATTTCTGAGAAGGGAAGAGATGGCGACTGCTTGGAAATTGTATCCTCTGAGCTAGAAACACTTGCAAAATTGTAGATGAGAGGACTGCCCTTTGCATATGACCAGAGATATCCCTTATTTTGCATAATCCAAAACTCAGCCCTGGTGTAGGAAATACATGGGTGGACTGAGGGCTCCTTGAATTAAAATTTGGATGGGGAGTGATTACAGTAATAAATTGTGTTGATTAGAATTTTGGTCAACATGAAATAGACTAAAAAATAATAACAGGGCACTATAAGGGCATGCGTGGAAATAAACAAGAATGTGCAAATTCACATCAGCATTTCCCCCTTCCAGAAGAATTTAAGAATAAAGCAAGTACTTCTAAATGATATTTCGCAAAAGTCAGTTACTAAGTTGGAACAAAGACACTGTTGTCTTTTCTTCAATGGACAGCTCTGGGTACAATCCTATACACATTTGCTATGGAACAGTGGTGGACTTTGGGCTCTCAAATTCCAGCGGCGCCCTGTACAACGCTAACATTTGGCACCCCCTGCCTCTCACGCTCTGTTCTACAGCATTGTTATGGCACTCCGCGCAGCCCAGTGCGCAGTGCAGCTCACTCAGCCGTGCTACCCTAAAGCTGCCTCTGTAAGAATCCCAACGTGGTAGTAATGCAGATTCTGAGGTGGAAAAACTGCCCTGTCCTAAGCCCAGCAGGTTTTTTCTCCATCTTGCATTAAAAAAATAAATCGCTTCCCACCGACGCCAATGCTCAACCATTTATTTTTATTTTTATTTTATTTATTAAATTTATATACCACCCTCCATCGAAAGTAAATAATAAAACCAAAACAGACACATTTAAAAGGCTGTAGGATCAAAATGCCAATCTCGCTCCTCTACATTTACATTCATGTGCATTTGAGGGCCGCATTAGTTCCTGGGTAGACTTCTGGGGGCCGCATTGCAGTGGTGGGCAGGGCTAGAGGCAGAAGTGGATGTGCTCTCCTTGCGATAGCATGTGCATGATCCTTTCCCTACCAGGTGCAGGACGCCCCTCAAGCCATAGCAGCAGCGATATTAAACGCAGCTGTGCCACTGCTGCTGTCAGTGGGGTTATTAGGAATTCCTTGAGAAGTAGATGTGCCATCTCACTTGGTAGGCCTTCTGTCCACCCATGAAGCCATACTTACACCACATCCAATGGCTCCTCAGCTGGTTTTCAACCCGCTTGAAAACTGTGTCCCTACTTGGGAGCAGTGGCGTAGCGTGGGTTGTCAGCACCCGGGGCAAGGCAAGTAATTTGCACCCCCTAACCCGTGGATTTGCGCCCCCTAACCCGTGGATTTGCGCCCCCTAACCCTAACCCCCAGATGCTGCGCCCGGTGCGGCCGGCCCCCCCTGCACCCCCCACGCTACGCCACTGCTTGGGAGGAAATCCAATGGAAACTAGTGGGACTCACTTTAGACATGGATCAGATTGTACTACATGGCTGTTTTCAAAAGTGATGATAAAACTCTTTTTTGCACTCCCTGTATCAAAAATTGAATACTGAAACTAAGATTAGCTAGAATGCACCTTCGGTTGGAAAAGTTTTATTTTCTATTTTCTAGTTCACACTAGCCTACAAATAGCAGAAGTAAGAGAAGCTTCAGGTTCTTTAAGTGTCATGCCTGAATGCACTCTAACACTTCTCAGTATATTTGCCAATTGAACTGTAAGCCTTTAATTTGGAATCAGTGTTTAATTTTTGTGTGTGTGTGGAACTAAATGCATAAGTTCTAGAGGGGTTTGACCAACTTCTGAAGGATACAAGCCTATAATGGATATTTCTCATTTCTGTCTTGTTAACAAGTATATAAATAAGAGGAGGCTTCGGTAATTGGCTCAGAGTTACTAATGAATTAATTAACTTCGGTCTATTTTACCTAACCTTTAATAATAAGAGTCTTTTTATTTTATTTTTTGGTCTAGCAATAGGCCTGACAGGCTGAAAAAAACAGACATACAGCAGAGCTCTTGAAAATTAATGAGAAACGAGGAAAGAATCAATGTACATTCTGCTTGCGGAGGACTGACACAAAAAAGACACAATAAACCATGAACAAACACAGTCAGTTTAAAAAAATAGGTTAGGAAAAGTGGGCAAATTCAATTATAGAAGTAATTAGAAGATATAGGGCAAGGCTGCCGTTTGGGACCGTGCCAGAAAACATGAATTAATACGAGTGAATAGAAAGCACCCATGTAGTAATTAAGAGGCAATCACCTATGGCAATGAATACCTGAAAACAGGCTGGGGGGGAGGAAACCCTAATAATTCAGTGATCAAAAATATTTTAGATGATTAATATGGCAAATTTGCTTTAAAAGGCTAATTTCAGGAAAGATATCAAGACAATAGTGTGCTGTATGTTCCTCCTGGCATTTTTATAGCTAATTAAATTTTATAATTTGCAACAATGTTCAAGAGCATTAGCTAAAAAACACTGGAAGTGAAGCTTATGGTACATGGGCTTTGCAATAGCTGCCCTCAAATCAATAGCTCAAACCAGCTCAACTTACTTTAAAAATATACTTAATATTTTAAAGGCACTTTGCAAAGAGAAGACTTCAGTTGTTTCAGATCCTTAGACTACTTCATATATTATATTTTTACGGTGCACATCTTAGACAAATGTGCACACAGAAGAACACAAAGTGTGGAAGTGACAAAAAATGTATACATGTTATGCAAAAAAAATGTGTTTGCAGGTACTATATATATATATATATAGAGAGAGAGAGAGAGAGAGAGAGAGAGAGAGAGAGACATAACACCACTTGATGGCAAATTCAGGTTTGCCTCTGTAGCATATGATATAGTCCTAAGAAGAGAGATACTATTATATAAATGATATTTACATCCTTGTTTTTAATCATTTATCACAAAGGATGGAAGGAGCAGGAGTGAGTGTGTGGGCTCTCCCTAACCTCTGCACATGAAGCCATAGATGAGAGTGGCCTCTATCTATGAGCATGCATAGAGCCTGTACAGATGATCAGTATCCCTGGCATAACCCTGATTGCAAGCCCTATAACATGTATATATAGTTGTATGCACAGGGAGCTTGTTCCTTTCTCAGCCACAACGTGCAACTGCTATGGTACCTCTTCTCCCTAAATGCATGAGAGGAGCTCAGTGTATTGAAGAGGAATAGTAATAGAGGTTACCAGAGCATAGATGACAGAAGTTAGGTAACCCCTGACCAGATAGGGGTGCAGTTGAGCCACTGGCCAAGGCTGATGGAAGGCACTCAGTCCCACTGAGGCCACCTGAGCCTCAAGTGACAGCAGAGAATCCAGGAGTACTCCCCAGCTACATAACCGCTCCTTCAGAGGGAGTGTAACCCCACCAAGAGTAGTCTAGGGAATCACCCACTATCACTGCCTCAGTCTTATCTGGATTGAGCTTCAGTTTGTTGTCTCTCATTCAATCTGTTACTGAGGCAAGTAACAGCACATCTACTGCCACACGTGCAGATGTAAAGGAGAAGCAGAGCTATGTGTCATCAGCATATTGCTGACAACATGCTCCAAAACCCCGGATGACCCCACTCAGTGGTTTTATGTAGATGCTAAATAGCATATAGGGGATAAAACTGAAGAAGAAGAAGAAGAAGAAGAAGAAGAAGAAGAAGAAGAAGAAGAAGAAGAGGAGTTTGGATTTGATATCCCGCTTTATCAGTACCCAAAGGAGTCTCAAAAGCGGCTAACATTCTCCTTTCGCTTCCTCCCCCATAACAAACACTCTGTAAGGTGAGTGGGGCCGAGAGACTTCAAAGAAGTGTGACTGGCCCAAGGTCACCCAGCAGCTGCATGTGGAGGAGCGGAGACACGAACCCGGTTCCTCAGATTATGAGTCCATCACTCTTAACCATTACACCACACTGGCTCCACTGAGGAACCCTGAGGAACCCCACACTGAAAACTTCACAGGTTCGAAGAGCACTTCTCAAGCATCACCTTCTGGAGACTACCATCCAAGAAAGAACAGAATGACTGCAAAGCAGTGCCACCCACTGTTAACTCGGGCATGGTCAATAGTATCAAAAGTCATTGAGAGGTCAAAGAGAATTAACAGGGACATATTCCACCCCCTTCTCCTGACAGGTAACCACACAGGGCAACCAAAACAGTTTCTGTGCCAAAACTGGGCCGAAACCCAGATTGAAATTGATCTATTAAATCAGTTTCTTTCAAGAGCATCTGGATCTGGCCAATGACCACCTATTCAACAGTCTTGCCCAAGGAGACAACTGATTGGTAATTATTTAGATTTTCTGGATCCAGGGAGAGCTTTTTAAGGAGTTGTCTTACCACTGCCCCCCTTCAAGCAGGCAGAGACCACCTCCTCTCACAAGGAGGCGTTAATCAGCCAGCTGTCCCCTCCCTGCTAGTTTTTAGAGGGGCAAGGGTCCAGAGCGCAAGCAGCCACTCTGACCAATCCAAGTCACGGTGCAAACAAGTCATAGTGAACTACCATCAGTTCTGCCACCTCCTAAGTACTGTTTCTCATCTTAACCCCTTTCAAATACACCAACTCAATGAGGAGTCCACTAAACTGGATCCTAAACAGACCATTAAGTTATGGCTATAATTTGCTAGTCTGTACTTTTAATTTACAAGCAGAGTTTGTGTGAATTTCTGAAACTAGAACTGAGGAATTCCTTATGTACCTTGTTTTGAGTCTGGGATCCATTCCGGAGCCCTAGACGCTCGACGAAAGGAACGCCCGACAAAGCACTGTTCTGCGCACACGTGATTTAGCGCTTCTGTGCATGCGTGAGCGGCAAAATCAGAAGTAATCTGTTCTGGTACTTCCGGGTTTGCCGTGGACGTTCCATGAAATGGACGCTAAATGGGGCAGACTCACAACGAGGTACTACTGTAATTTTCAATTCTGTGCCTGAAAAGCAACATGAGAACCAGTACTACAACTACTAATTTTGTTACAAACAGAGCTATGTTAGGAATGGATTGAGACTGGTGGTATTTTTAAGGTAGTATTTTATTTCTAATGACAAAGTACCATAGAAGTTTACACAATCCTGTTCACTAATTAGATATTATTTGGAGGTAGCTGGCAAATGCTGACCTATGCCCCCCTTTCTCTTCCATAGTAAAGGAAATGCATTATTTGTTATCATCACACACAGTGCTTCACTATGAGCCATAAGCAGCAATCACTGAAAATATTTAACAAACTGTCTGTAATCTTAAGGTAAAGAACTGAAGGAAGTTATTTAAGAGAGATAATTATTCCATCTCCTCCTTCTCTGAGGAACTATTTGTATCCCTCATTGGAAGGTCAAAAACGTCTCTAATTTTGTGTACCAATCCAAGTAAACCATTCCTTGATTGGAAGCTAGAGCAAAAGTGGTGCAAGATCCAGTGTGTATGTATGAAGCTCCTGGGCTGCCCAGAGGACAACACTCCCATCTCGGCCTCACTGATACGGTCCAAAGGAAAGCAAAGCAATACATTTGGCACTAGCTTGGCTGCAGGAGTTGCCGGAAGGAGGTGTACAAGGTACCATCCAACAATCTTAGGGACTCCACTCCAGATTTGTGTTGGGTTTATTCCTTAGCCTTTTCTTCTCCTGAAGACATCCAGGAAGGCAGCAGAGGTTTAAGACCAGAATTTTCCTTCTTCTAGATGAGCTACCTTCCCGGGTTGATGAGTCCCATCTGCCTCTCACTTCCCTCCACAGCACATGCAGAAACTGCCTTCTTGACCGTTGGACCCACTACTTATCTCATCTATTCAATCTGCCTGGGCCTGACTTTGCATGCAGGGGAAGTCCCTAACTCACTAAAGGTTTGAGACCCATTAGCTACTCTCACCTGGTTTAGCTGACCAGACAAAGCCATTTCTGGGGTGTGGCTAGTGTTGCACGGTGACAGCTTCGAGGAGTGACAGGTGAGAGCTGAGTGGAGGGTGGGGACCAAAGGCAGACATTGTACCCCAGAAGGAGCACAATGTGTCCCCCACCAGGGGTACTACCCCTCCCCTAACAACCCATACACTCCAAGTGTAATTATTTATTAACATCACCATTGACAACATCTTCCTAAGAGCTCTGCTGGATCAAGCTAAAGGCCCATATCATCATCATTACCCACCCATCATCTAGTCCAGCATGCTGTTCTCATGGTGGCCAGCCAGATGTGTATGGAAAGGTGACAAGCAACAGCACTCTCCCAACAGCAATGGATATACAGAGGATTACTATCTCTGACAGTGGAGATTCTAAACATAGGATAGTCATATCCTACTTTTCTAAGGATAGTCCTGTGTGTAACAATGTAAGAATGCACAAAGTATCTGATGGATCAGTTCAATGGCCCTTCTAGTCCAGCATCCCACCAACCAGATGACTGTGGGATACCTGTGAGCAGGACCTGATCACAACAGCACTCTGCCTTCCTGGGGTTTCATGCAACTAGTATTCAGAAGCATACTGCATACAGTGGAGGCAGAACACATCATCATGACTTGTAGCTATTGATAGCCTTATCCACTGGAATACAGCCATTGCTGTATCTTGTTGTTGCAAATTCCATAGTACTATGTGAAGTAGTACCTTCTTTTGTCTGTCCTAAAAGTCATTGGAGGGCCCTGCCTTGTAATAATGTGAGAGAAGGGGAGAAAACTGTGTCTTTGTCCTTTTTCTCTATACCATGCATCATTATATACACCGCTCCCATATTCCACCCTTACTAACGTTTCTTCAAACAAACTTATCAACATTATTTAAAAATAGTGGGTAGCCCCAGTTTCCCCCCACTGGCAGGGGCAGTGTGCCCCGTTTCACTGCTTGGGGAGAAATGTGAAGTGCTGTCTTGCTTGGCTGCACTGCCCGCCCTGCGGCATCTGCCGCTGGCACCAGTGCTGCCATGCCGTTGCCACTGGCAGAGAAACACCAAATTTTACTGAGAAATATCTTGCCAAAATCTCACGAGATCGCTCACACTCCATCAAATCTTGTGAGATTTTGGTGAGATTGAGGAAACTGGCACCAATGCTGGTGGCAGAGGCGGTGAGGTGGGTGAGGCACCCATGGGACACCACCTGGGGGGCTTCTACCAACCGAGGCAGCTGCTTCACCCTGCCTCATGAGTGGGCTGGCCCTGCCCATTGTGTTGCATTCAATAGTGGCTGGGGAAGCCCAGCCAGATGGGTGGGGTATAAATAATAAATTATTATTATTATTATTATTATTATTGAGCCATCAGGGGTCTGTTGGCACAACAGGCTTTTCATTTCCTCCCCTCCCTCCATGGACCTCTGATCTGCTCCAGGGGGTCCCGGTGTATCTCCTAGTATAGCTGGAAGATAACCCTACTTGAAATCCTGGGTAGCTGCTGCTGGTCAGTGTAGACAATATATACAGTGGTACCTCGGGTTACATACGCTTCAGGTTACAGACTCCGCTAACCCAGAAATAGTACCTCGGGTTAAGAACATTGCTTCAGGATGAGAAGAGAAATCGTGCTCCGGCGGTGCAGCGGCAGCGGGAGGCCCCATTAGCTAAAGTGGTGCTTCAGGTTAAGAACAGTTTCAGGTTAAGAACAGGCCTCCAGAACGAATTAAGTACGTAACCAGAGGTACCATTATATCTAGATAAACTAATGGTTTTACTCAGCATAAGCCAGTTTCCTATCCTATGTTGGGTACTTTTTTCACAAACCACAAATTCTGGGGGTCAATATTATTAATCATTTATCTATCACTTTGATATTATCAGAAGAACATCTTCCCATTTATGCATTTATTAAAGGGGTGGTGAAACATTTGGGCTGCATTGTCTCATTTGCACGCTTCTGGGGGCTGTGTGCCAGAAATGGATGTGGACAGCCAGAGGCTCAACCCTGGCAAACAATAGTCAATAGTAGAGTTCAAGAACACTGCCTAGGCAGGCAAAAACAATAAAAAAGAATGTCAAGCAGGACCAAAGGGCTAGGCAGAGAAACCTAGAGGGCCACATTTGGGCCCCAGGACTGAGTGTCCTCACCCCTACTTTAGAAGTAAGCACCAGCCCTTTGAATTGTGCTCAGAAATGAAACTCAGTTTTCCCAGTGCCAAATCCCAGTTAGTAGCCTAATGTCTGTATTCTGAATTAGCTTCCACTCGTCCAGTTTCCAGTCAGTGTTTGAGGGCAATGCCATGTACAAGACATCTAACAAGACATGTAACATACCAGAGCATGATAGCCATAGCCAGGCTTTTCTATCTAGACAGGAGTCAAAGCCATTTTTGCCACTAAGGCATATCTGTGGAGACAGATCAACAAGCACCCCCAGATTGCAAAACTGATTCTTTAGAGGGCATGTGACCCCAAAATGGGTTAAGACCAGCTCCCTGGAACAAGTAACCAATCACCAAAAGTACCACCACACTGTTTGTTTACTTGGTCTGTTAGTGAAATCAAAGTTGAAGTTTTCTCTGCTGCAAAAGTCTGGAAGGTATGACCTTATCATCAGTGTTAGAAACTAATATACGAAAGCTAGGAGCGAAAAGGCACCTACCTTAAAACTAGGTTATGGGCGCAACAACAGAATGTCTGGGCACACTTTTTTTATAACAAAAATACAAAGCTGAAAATGAATGAACTGCAGCTAAAATATTGTGTTCATTTTTCACATGGTCTAGTCCTTTTCTTGCCCACCCGCCTAATATTCTTAAGAGGGTCTCTTCTCCAGTCTTCAGAGAGTACCTGGAAGTCAGGAAGGCAGAAAAAGTATGTCCTTTCCTTCCATTCTGCAGTTTTAATCTGAAATCTTAGGCGCAGTATTGCACCCCGAGCTCAGAAACTGTTCGCACTAATGAAATTCCCTGTCGTAAAATGTGCCTAGAACAATGGGAATTTTGAACACTGCTTATCATAAAATCATAGAATTCTGAATCCAGACAAGGAGAAACTACTTATACATCTGGGGCTGGCACGATTGCAAGGATCTGATGGAAGACCATCCATCATCCACTTGATGGGCTCTCATTCCATGTTTTTTTTTTTGTTTTGGTTTTTTGGTCAGGGTGAACTCCTTTAGGTTTCATTTCTCCCGTGATTAACCCATGAGGTGGGGAATGCAGGTTTATGTATGGTAGCCAACGTTTTCCTTGTCAAAGGATACTTCATGAAGCTAGCATTGCTATCCAACTAATTTCAATACACACTTCAGCTATTGACCCCTGACTGCATAGTAGTTGGATTTACTCACTACTAGCTTCCATTAAATGGACTAACTGCCACCAGTGGATGCATTTGGTAGCAGAACAGCTCTACTCCAAATACCCAGGCTGATCATCATTTATAAGAATCAGAGGCAATTATTGTGAGCACGCCCCTTTTCAGGCGTCAAAACCAGAGGGCACACAAAACTGCTGGTAACTAATCACATTTGAGTGAGGTACAAATCAGAACAAAATAAAAAAATTCCTTCCAGTAGCACCTTAAAGACCAACTAAGTTAGTTCTTGGTATGAGCTTTCGTGTGCATGCACACTTCCTCAGATACACTGAAACAGAAGTCACCAGACCCTTCTATATAGTGAGAAGGTGGGGATATCTGCCAATCACCCAATCCCACCACCCTTCTGAGTTCATACCAAGAACTAACTTAGTTGGTCTTTAAGGTGCTACTGGAAGGAATTTTTTTATTTTGTTTTGACTATGGCAGACCAACACGGCTACCTATCTGTAACTGGTACAAATCAGAAGTTTTTCTTGCATAAGAAATAAACTGAATGCTAGCTATTTTTTATAATGATATTGGTTCATTTCTTAACGGGCATGTCTGGCACAACACTTTGATCCTTCTAGAGGCATACAATAATCTGGATTATCGTTGACTGTGCTGCCCTAAAATATAGCCTCATCCAGTTTGAAATATTCTGGTATAAATTATCCCGATTATACCAGAGATGGAGTAGATGCCCTTCAGGGATGTTCCAGTCCTCCAGGCCTATAATTCTAATTACAGAAACAAGGAGCATCAATTGAAGTGGGCAGCACTTTAATCTCATCATCACCATTATTGTCATCCTATCATCAGGTTCATAGACACTGACAAAGCAAAAGCAGCTAACCACTGAATCGAATATTTTGTTATCATGTGTCTGAAGCACTTTTCAAGGATCCCAACAGAGCAGATATGCAAAAATGAGCAATTTTTTAAAAAGTGAATGAAAAAAAGAGGTGCCCACCCACATGCACACACATGTTCTAAATATTCTATGAAACATTTTAATTTTTAGGAATTCCACAATGTTCAACTTTCACAAGAACAGTTACCATATGCAACAAATAGAACTTATTGCTCATGTATGCACAAAAACCCTTGCTAAGTGAACAAAACCATGACACAGAAGCATGCCCAATAACTTTTCTAAGAAGTTGGATGTCCAAGGAATGTGTGATTATATAATCCCAAAATCTATTTCAATTATGTTATATATTGTTTTCAGTATTTTCCCACATTGCTCATTCCCAGCCATGTTCTGGGACAATTTCAGTATATCAGTCTGAACATTTCATTCATCAATAACTTGTAAATAAATAGGAGTCTTTCTTTAACACTTGTCAAAATAATGCATTGCACTTTTTTTTCAGATGAAGGTTACAGCTTTATCTGAAACTATATTTCTATAGTATGCACCTATTACACTTCCAAATATTTTAAACATATATTATTTACAGGATTATTATGCTATTTTTACTTTTACTCAACAATTCATAGGGTTGTATCCAATGTTAGTGCTAGTCAGAGAAGATTCACTGAAGTTAATTAACATGACTAACTTAGGTTCTTTGATTTCAATGGGTCATCTCTGAGTGGACCGTAGTTAGCTACCACCCATGTTTCTGAATTACACAATAAACATGTTGAGACACAAATATTGGTGATGTAAATTACATTGCCTTTTCTGTAAATTAAAATAGCCAGTTAAAATTTACTGTGAGATTTTTTAGCGGGTGGGGGTGGGTGGCTGCTGGAAAGATCAAAACAAAGGTCAAAAGTCACAGTGGATAATAGCTGATGGTTTTGATAGTGCTAATTATATATTACGGCAAGGGAAAGGTAGAAAGGGAAATATGAGTGCTAGGAAAAAGACAAACATCCCAAATGCTGAATTTAAAAGAAAGAAAAATAAAGGGAGGAAAACTTTAAATGTCTTTGTAGTTCACTGTCATGAATCAAAGACATAATGAAGCCTGAATTAAAAATGTCAGTTTCTGTGAATGTTGATAACTTGGCTCTTTGTTGTGCAAGTCAAAATGTGTCTATTTGATGGGTTAAAATGACAGTCTGAAAATGGGAGATGGAATAGCTAAGAAAGGGGGGAAGAAAGCCCACCAAAAAAAGACATCTTAAAAGTAGGCCCATAATGTAGTACTTTAAGGAGAAGACCTGTAGGGTAGGAGGCAGTATCTTTAGGAAGTAACCAAGCAGCACTAAAAGGCAATGTCCGTGGCCAATCAAAACTATTTCTCTAGCTGCTGGGGCTCTTGCATCTCTCTCTTTACACTAGACTGGAAACCCTTTGTACTAATTGCCAGACTGTACCAGATTTTCTGGTTCAGTTCCATCCTATAATTGACTGACAATGATGGGCAAGGAAGGGGAAAAACTCAAACTCACCACTCCAAGCAGAGGGTCAGAAATGGTTTCACAGGGAGCGCATCATTGCTTGCCACTAAATACAGGGGTTAAGAAAGCATCATTTGCCCTCTCCTCTAATTCCTGGGGTAAAGGGGTGAAAGAACAAGACTGGATAGGACAAGAATAGGATCTTACAGACCTGCAGTATGCCCTCTGCAAACAACAACAACAAGCTTTCATTACAAGCAGGAATGCTTGCAAGCTGCCAGCATGAAACTATGATGATAAGGATGTTGTTGTTATGTTTTGCCCACAATTGCAAATAGCCATAACTGACCTCCCATGCACATTTGCAGTTCTAAAGTTACAAAACTCTAAATATGTCTTAAGCTTGAACAGTAGCAAACATTTGCTAGTATAGACATTTCTTTTATTTGAACTTGACACAATCCTTGTGGATTCTGCAAATAAATGGTTTCCTATCAACCCCCCCACACACACACACACGCAAATAAAAGGCAGATAACTTGCAATTTCTTATTCTTGCTAGCTATCTTCTAACTGGTTACTATTCTTATATCATTCTTTATTCTCCATATATAGTACAAATGACAGTAATGTGGCTTAAATTAACTAGCTACTGATCTGATAAATGACCTTATTGTTCTTTTTAGGTTTGTAAAGAATGTCATTTGGTAAATAAAGCAACAAGCATTTCTCCATAGGTTTGATATAAACTGCATGTCTCTGAGCCAAAATCTTATTTGTTACCCTCCACCCACTAAACTTCAAATACCACCTCCAGCATAGAAACACACACACACACACACACACACACACACACACACAGAGAGAGAGAGAGAGAGAGAGGCATCAATGTACCAAACTCCCTGCTCACAGCTTCACAACCTACAAATGAGAAAAAACCAAATGCACCATTCAGCTTTTTAACAACAAAACCCTTTTAGAAAACACAGTGTATTCCAGACCTGATTTCTCTGTCTTTTTTTATTAACTTGACAACCTACAAATGTGTGCCCACCTATGCCATCAAGGCACCTCTTTGCAGGTGATACAGTTTTTAGCCACTCATTTCCCAACCCATAATTAGAAAATGGTACATTGCACTCCACCCACATTGCACTCACACCCACTCCATCCCCATTCTCTATCCCCACGTTCATACAGATGTCTTTTGGGATGCAATGAAACTGCTGCTATACATGCTCAGAAACCAGAGAGACGTTGCAAAGTTTCACAGCTAGGCCAATCAAGTTGGCATTCCATAAGCAAAGGCAGCAGAGGAGTTAAGCAAAAGCTTACCTTTCAAACCCTGAACAGAGCTGTCTTTATGAGACCTACACCATCTGACAGGTTGCAGAATTTTCTCAAGTACAGTGCCCCGGGCAGGTGAGATTTTAATAGGTAGCAAACACCTGAAAGCAGGACTAGAAAACTCTAGGAAATAAGAAAGCAAACGGGTAAAATGTCTTCCCAGAGACACAGTCAGCTCTTGTGCATGGGGAATTACGAATGCTCTGGCTATAGAGTTTTGTCCAAAGCTGTAGTTTTTTTCCCTCTCCCCCCCTTTCTTTTCTCTCTCTCTCTCTCTCTCTTTTAGCGAAGCTAGATTAGTTCATACAAAACTCAACAATACAGCACTGAAACCCATTGTTGATATTCAACATTTTTCACATAGCGGAACAGAAGAGACAATACGGTATCTAGGAAACCATGGGCTGGATTACAAAGTGATGCTATCTCTTCCTTCTGGTGGGCCTGTAATCCTTTTTTTAACCTACCACAGCAAAATAACATGAAATACAATAACAAAAAAATTAAAACCCCCTCAGATCAGTCAGACTGCAGTGCCTAAAAAAGAAGAAAAGCAAACTAGGGAAGGTTAAATTAGAATATTTTTTTGTCTATGAAATCTAAATAGATAGATAGATAAATAAATAAATAAATAAATAAAGGTAACCAAATGCTCTTATGTCATCTTATTTTGTGCTTTCACACCACTACAAAAAGCTGTTATTTGAGACACAGTCAAGAAAGAGCATTATTCCCATGAAAGAAGTCAAGTAGACTTAATGAAGTCAAGTATTTTTAAAACATGTTTTTATCAGTAATACTGAGACCCATGTATGGTCATTCTGTATTTTCAGGTTTAATGTTATTTCTGTTTCCAGTGTAGCCATGTCTATTAACACATCAATCATAACACTCAAGAGCAAGCTCTATATTCTTTTAGGATTGATGGCAGAATAGTTAGGCTTCTTGTCAAGCTTATGGAACATGTGATTGCATTTATATTCAGATTCTTCAATTTTCCAAATAATTCCTCCAGTTCACAACTAAAGTTGAATGTCTCTGGACAACCCTATTTTTCACTTGAAGAAAGTTATCTGTATTTCAAATAATTTCCACAGCTCTCTGAATGTTATTGTTTATATTGCATTTAAACTCCCCCACCCTTTAATACCACCACCCTCTGAGTCTCATTCCATTTTTACTAACTCCAGTTCCCATGTTTTCCTCCAAACCCCAAATAGTCTAGGTAGCCACCGAAAGTGATTGTTCCTACCAGTTTCTTTTCATCACTGCTGCAATTGACCAATTGACAACTGATTGATGGTTATCTTTTCACTTCAACAATGAAAGAAATTACCATCACTATGGCTATGTACAGTAAATGCCTCCGGAGTAAATTACATGATTCTAAAATTCTCCTTAGCTCACTTAGTAAAACATCAACACAAAAAGTTTCTTTCTCTCTCTCTCTGCCTCTTTTCCAGTATTGCAGATTTGGCCTTCCCTGTCAGCACCAGAAAAGAACTTGACAGCTTCTTTAAAAAGAGGAGTATAAAAGAACTCAAATAAGGGATGGCACAAGGCCTGCCTATGGCTTCCATTCTCTGCAGCTATTCTTCGCAAAGGGGAAAAAAAGTAGGCATGTGAGGAAAGATAAGCCATGTCAGAATACCCTGAGAACATTCCCAGTGACCTTGGAGTTTTGCTGTTTTCCCTTAACTATTCTGTGCTGGAAGAGCTTTTGAATTTTTGAACTTTACAAGTCCACTTAGGCTATTCCAAATATGTAGTGTTCAGTCCAGATACTCGTCTGCCTCTGCTCTGCCAATTAAATCACACAGTGCTAATCCACCTTGTCCAGCATTTACATGGTAATGAAAGTTACATCTTAGGAAAATTTAAAAATGAAATATTTGTCTAATTAATGAATTTGTATAGAGCAAATATGTAAATATTTTAAAACAATGCTACATTCTCTCTCTCTGTCTCCTTGCAGCTTAAACTTAGGTGCATGTTGAAAGGGTTCTTTGGTCTAGTAAATCAAGTATTATACAGTTATAGGTATCGAGAGATGGAGAACGTTTGATTTTTTTAGTTACTCTTGATCCTTTAAGGGAAGAGAAGACTACAATAAAAAGAAAAAGAAAATATGAATCCTAAAATTTCCTAAAATACTAGAATTTATTAAAAAACTTTTAAAAAATTAAAATCACATTTATATTAAATTGATTTAATTAGAATTAATGTGAATGTGGGTTCAAACCACCTCCACCACACTTCAGGATGTCTGCTGGTCTTCAACCATACTGTCAGGCACCATTAGTCTTTGAAGTTGGAAGCTGGTTCTCTCGTTCCAACATACTGGAGGAGGAAACTGCAGGCCTTATCGCCTATCAAGAAAATCTTGGTAATGGGTGGAAAGTCGCCTTTTAATGCAGGCTATCACATGACACTGGACTTCAATACCACACAACTTTACTATAAAATCTGATGCTATATAATCTATAAACTTCCTCAGCCCAGCAGTCTGATCAACTTGTTATGACAACTTAGTATGGAATTGCATAGCTGAAATCTACCATGCTGTATTCCTCCTGGTTTCCAAATACCATTCATATCTTTCAAGCTACTACAATGATTTTCACTACCCATTTATCTATGGTGTATATACACAGGACAAATTTTCTTGGCTTGCCTCTCAACTTTTGCCAGTTCCTTGTTCCATTGTCCAGATTCACCTATCTTCATTGAAGCCTCTGGTATGAAAGATTTCCAGAGGGAATGAGCATACCTGATGTTGGAAATAAGAAATAAAAAGGCTCATCTCAAGCATGTTGGATTGTGGGAGGAGCAGGTGCTACAATCCAGAATGCGGCAGCTAGACTGGTGACTGGGAGTGGCCGCCGGGACCACATAACACCAGTCCTGAGAGATCTGCATTGGCTCCCAGTACATTTCCAAGCACAATTCAAAGTGTTGGCACTGACCTTTGAAGCCCTAAACGGCCTTGGTCCAGTATACCTGAAGGAGTGTCTCCACCCCCATCGTTCAGCCCGGACACTGAGATCCAGCACTGTGGGCTTTCTGGTGGTTCCCTCATTGCGAGAAGTGAGGTTACAGGGAACCAGATAGAGGGCCTTCTCGGTAGTGGCACCCACCCTGTGGAATGCCCTCCCTTCAGATATGAAGGAAAGCAGCTATCTTCTTTTTAAAAGACACCTGAAGGCAGCCCTGAAGTTTTTAATATTTAATGCTGTATTGTTTTTAACACTTGATTGGAAGCCGTCCAGAGTGGCTGGGGAAACTCAGCCAGATGGGCGGGGTATAAATAAATTATTATTATTATTATTATTATTATTATTATTATTATTGTTGTTGTTGTTGTTGTTGTTGTTGTTATTACAATGATGAGAGCTGGGGGAGAGGCCGGAGCTGATGGGCTCATAGTCCCAAAGCAAAACAATTCAAACACAAACACTAACACTAACAAAGTATCAACAATGTACATTGCACAACAATGTGCACAAAAACTTCCAAAGTATCACAGAACCCAAACATGTTTCACTATTGGTCTTCTGAATGGTCTCCATGTTTAGCATATAAAGCAAATGTGACCTTACAAATAATAAAACAAATTCTAAACACACAAATCAGATGAAACACCCCTAGCTGCAGCTAGGAGTCATGAGGAATGAGCACCAAATCCCTTGATGACCATACCAAGCAGCTATTGTACATATATATGGTAAATAACATTTGGGACAGGATAGAGCCTTAAAGCTCCATTGCCACGGGGTCACTCAATGCTACTGTCTAGAAACGACTCTGCACATATGAAACGGAATCACTGTATTATTGTGGCCCTTGCCCCAACCCCCAAAATTGTTCCCCTTCGCTCTCCATTTCCTCTCTCCCCTGTGCCTCTGCTCCTGAGCCCCTGACATCCATATTTCCACATCGGCTTCTGGCTTTCTTATTTTACTGCCCTGGGAGAAATGGGAAGGTGCCATCCCTGCCCTCCCTCTGCCAAAGCCTCACTTACTGGGGTTGTGCACTGGAAGCTGCCACCACAAGAAACTAGTGGTGGTGATTCTGCTGCCTGAGGTGGGTGCTCCAGTCTGCCTCATAGGCGGGTCAGCTCTGAACCTATGTTACAATGGACATTTTAACCGATTTGCCTGTGGACACAGTACATCAAAATGCACACTTTGAAGCCAGATCTTGAAGATTGGAGCCTGGCCTGGTCTGGAAAAGGAAAGTTGGAGAGATTCCCCAATGCAGGGATCAATTGACTTTTGGGATATGGATTTGAGTCAGGAGGAGATTGGAGCTTTGGGGGCATTTGGATTTGGAGGAATTTTGAAACAAGATTTGGAATGCTTTATGGATCCTAGCTTTAACTATGGAAATCTGGCTGTCCTGTTAAGAAGGAATAAAGGCATTGTTGGGATGGAGCTCCCCCGAGATCTGCTTTTTAGCACTAAAGATTATGAAGAAGATCGGCAGAAGGGACGTGAAGAAGAGTTAAGAGCCTCGGATATAAGATCTCCAGGTTGATGGACTGTTTGGAGTTGACAGAAGGGACGGCAGAGGCCGAGACCGGGGAGAGGAGACGGCGGAAGAAGATTGGGAATTTAAAGTTTATATTTGGAAATTTTGTAAAAATTTAATGAGGGAGAGAAAAATCGTGGAATGAAATTTTTATGACCCTAGTGGAAATGTTTTAAGAGTTTAAGTTCAAATAGATATATTAATTTTAAGGAGAAAAAGAGGGAAAGGATTTGCTGAAATATTTAACTGAATTAGAATACAAAAAAGGGAGGTGGGAGGAGGTCAAGGAAACAAGCAAATGAAAGATATATTATGTGAAGGTTTGATGTGCTTTTTGCTTTTGTTTTTCCTTTTTTCTTAATTTATTTTTATTTTTTTATTTGTATGGTATTCTTTTTTAATGTGATACATTGTTTTGCTTTTTGTTTAATTTGGTGTTTTTCTGTTTTATCTGTAACCTTTAAAACCTCAATAAATATTATTTAAAAAAACAAAAACAAAATGCACATTTTCATATGATTCTTAAAATACATATTTTGATAAACTGACAGATTCCCAGTGTATACAACGCATACAAGATGGTATTTCAAGCTTCTTAAAGCATCAAACAATATCAAGCAATATCTAGGAGGAATGGACCCAGCTGATGGACAGTCCAGTATAACTGAGCTTCCATTTATGTGCTTGCACATCTAAGAAATGTGGCTGAACAGCTGTAATTGTATTGCATTCTGAATGTACATCCAGAATCTAGTGGAGCAATTTTCTCTGAAAAGCGTTTCTCCTGCATTAATAGCTGAAGACTGATCAAGTAGTAAAGTGGGTTTTGAAGTTTTATCCCTTTACAATTTTCAGCAGAACAAATCACTTAGAAATTTCAAATTTCATTAATTAAATATGTGAGCAAGGACAACTACACAATGGCTGAGGTTTAATACAAGTCATACATCTCCTTCAGATTGAGGACAAACTATAAGCATGTCTATAATTTTTCTTCTTTGGATTCTGAGTGGAAAATGGAACATGTTAAGGCAACAGATTAAATAAATGGTTCTGGAATGAGAAATATATTCCTCTTCTGCAGCAGTGTATAAAAAGCACAAGACTCTAGAAGGTTTATGATTCTGTTTATGATAGAAAGTCTCATCAATCTTTGGTTCTTGTTATTTATTTACTATGAAAATACAATAAAAGTTAAATCAAGGTTTCTACAGTCCTTAACTATTATTTAACATAAAATGATGATTATCATTTATTTATTTTATTTCTGTGCTAGTTTTCCTCCTAAAGGAGCCCAGGGTGGTTCTACAATATCATGAATGTAGTCCGTACATAATAGTTTTATTTGTTGTAGTTGGCATCGGTCTGTTTTGAGAGACAATGGAGTAAGCCTCTGGGAGTGAAGTTCAACAGCTGCATTAAAGGTAAAGGTAAAAGGGACCCATGTCCATTAGGTCCAGTCATGACCGACTCTGGGGTTGCGGCGCTCATCTCGCTTTACTGGCTGAGGGAGCTGGAGCACAGCTTCTGGGTCATGTGGCCAGCATGAGTAAGCCGCTTCTGGCGAACCAGAGCAGCACACGGACACGCCGTTTACCTTCCCGCCAGAGTGGTACCTATTTATCTACTTGCACTTTGAGGTGCGTTCGAACTGCTAGGTTGGCAGGAGCAGGGACCGAACAACGGGAGCTCACCCCGTCGCGGGGATTCAAACGGCTGACCTTCTGATCAGCAAGCCCTAGGCTCTGTGGTTTAACCCACAGCGCCACCCGCGTCACCAAAGTGACCACCACCCTGGGGCACAAGCCTGGCCAGTGTGTATGGCGCTCCTAAGCTGCTCAGACAACAAGATGCCCCCCTTCTTGCCCTCACTCATGTGGACCAAAGGAAAGCAGAGCAATACATTTGGCACCAGTTTGGTTGCAGCAGTTGCCAGAAGGAGGCATACAAAGTACCACCCAAACATCTTAGGGACTACACTCCAAATTTGTGTACGGTTTACTCCTTAGCCCTTTTTACTCCCGAAGATATTCTGCAAGGCAGTGAAGGTTTAGGATCAGAGTTGTCCTTCTCTTAGATGAGCTACCTTACCAGGGAGACAAGCCCCATCTGCCCATGATGAAGACACCTAAAACACCAACAACATCAGGAGTCCAACAACATCAGTAGGGCCACAAGTTAGCCAGCCCTGCTTTGTGGAAAAGAGAGACAGTGAAACAGGCAAAGACCACCCCAGGGCCTGCTGAGGATGGACGCATGTATGTCGCCCGCTACAGGATAATCTATCAGCAAATGTTCTGGGGAAATTGTACTCTATTTATTTATTCAATTTCTATCAACTGAGGATCACAGGACGGTTTACAATATAAAAAACCAACAAAAATACATAACATAGTAACTAATAAAAATAACTACTCCCATCTCCAACAGTTTAAAAGGCCATAGACTGCTTAATTAGCCAAAGAAAAGGATTCTGATAACATTTTCATATTTTTAAAAAATGTTTTAAAAAGTTGTAATTTAACGACAATCCACAATGGAAGGTTTATATCCTGAAAGGCAAGTTATAAATAATTGTGAGATTATATAAAAAAAAATCCAATATCATAATGCCATTATAGAAATCTATGATAACTTGGAATATTGCTTAGTTCTAATTGCCACAGCTCAGCCAATGAACAACTCCCCTAGAAGAAATGTTACATTTGGAGCTTTCTATTATTATTTTTTCAAGGTGAGTTGTTGGGAGGGGCAATGACAGAGTTGTACAAAGTTATGCACGATGTTTAGAAACACTAGTGCCCAGGGTTATCCAAGGAAGCAGAATGCTGGAGGATTCAGGTCAGGCAAAAGGGAGTACGTCTTTTCAAAGTGCATAGTAAAACTGTGGAATTTGCTCTTAGAAGAGGTAATGATGCCCACCATCATTGGCTTTAAAAGATTAGACAGATTCACAGAGGAAATTCATGAAAATATCAAGGTTATGCATTCAAAAAGCTAAAGTAATGATGTATCAAATAAGCAAATGAGTGTCATATCATAGCACAAATGTTCAATTTCTGGGAGCCATAGCCATGCTGCTATGGTTACCCAACAGCCTTCTAGAACTGGTGATGTCATAAAGATGTTCCTATAAAGGATTCAGTTTGCTATTGCCATACAAGCCACACTAGCTGGTAAATGTGGCCAAATGTGGTCAACAAAATCCATTTTTTAAGAGCATAGAAGCCAAGCACTGGCTAAGAGTCAGTGTCCTTCCTTTCTAAGACTTTTATTTTTCTACTCTTTATTTTGGGGAATGAGTGAAGAGAGGGTTGTAAGTTGTGCAGATGCTATAGAAGAAGATGCAAATGCTGCTGGAGAAGAGCACACTTCTAGGTGTTTCCAAGCCTCAGCCTTGTGTTGCTGCATCCCTAGAAGGTATGAATGGTTGTTTTTTTCCACACAGCGGCTGATTTGTTGGAAGACGAAGTTTAGAGATGGCATTTCCCAGATAACAGAACCAAGAAATGTTTAGAGAGCCATGAATTCAGGAGTGTCAGCTTGGCCCCGCGACCATGGGTGTCCGGGGCTGTGGGTGCCATGCAGTGTGCATGGCCCTTGCCCCGAAATCTGTGGATGCCCAGCCCCCTCATGGGGAATTTTGTGGGTGCTCGGGCACCCTGGGCCCCAGGGAATAAGCACCTATGCATGAATGTAACAGTCTATAACAGAGCTTTCCAAACTTCCCATGTTGGTGACATGCATCATTTTGCGACACACTAATTCAGTTTTACTAGCAAACCAGAGGTTAAACTAACCCCTTTCCAGTCCCAGAAGGAGTGCGGGGAGTGTTCACACAACAGACCTACACACTGCAGCCAACATCCTAACGTGTTCTGACACCCAGTTTGGAAAGCTCTGGCCTTTGTTAAGCACTTACAAATTCTTACAAATTTATAATTAGGCACACTGGTTGAGGTCACTGTTAGGCTGTTATGATATTAGGATACAGGGCTGAGAAGAGATCCTCATTTCAGTCCCTATTCATATCTTGTATGTTGACAGGCGGTTGTACTTACCAGGGAGGAGACCCAAGGACAGAAAGAAGAAAAACGAGAAAAAGAATTATCCTGAAGATCTATCCTGTGATGTCACCATGTTTGGGCAAAGACAGCAGAACATGGGCCAAGACTATTGGAATATGACACCTGCAGGTGACGTGGGTGTACAAACAGAGGCTATCAAGCCAGCTTTGGCAGTATGTACCCAGCCCTATGACAGAAAAATTCAAGATCCCCATATACCTATGCCTTTAAGTGATATATTTTTGGAAGAAAAGCAAGGAGAATGTGATGAAAAAACAAGTGCAAATACTTTCCAAACGCCACAACAAAAGGAGGGATCAGATAATATGAGTGTATTATCTTTGGAAAAGGTAAAGAAAAAGGTAGTGGGTGCAAAATTAGAGGGTGATCCCTCTGAAGAAGGGAAGGAGTATCTAATTATGGCAGCTGAAGAAAGCAGACAACATAGAAAATCTGAATTGCTGAGTGCAGTGCTCCAAGAAGTAACCGATGAAAAGGAACAACAAAAAGGAAGAGGTCATACAGGGATTATATTGGAAGGTTTGCCCTGTAAGAAGGACCAGAAGCGGAGCCACCAAGATGTGCCATTTCAGGAGCTGCAGCAGGCTAGAGAACTAGAACCAAACAGTACATCGACTGCCAGTGAAAACAAAACTCAAGAGGAACAAAACACAAGTATTGATTCCAGGGGCGCAACTTCTTTGCAGGAACTGTTCAACCAACCAGCTGTACCATGCAATGAGGAACAGCAGGTTGGCAGGCAACAACAACATGGTATGGGTATCACCCATAACATGGAGAAACCAGTGTTCTGGAGTCAAATAAATCCTGTATCTAAAGGAGATGTTCACAAGGAGGAGCAGGCTTACAAAGATAACACAAACCAGGAGGTACAGCAGCCTGTGGAACAAAAATACCCAGATATTTTGTCTACCATGTGTGGAAATGATGAACAAGAACAGCCAGAAGTACAACAGCTTTTAGATTTTGTAAGAGAAACCTCCAATGAGATAAACTTGTTTGACCAAGAAGACCAACTGCCTATTTTACCCAAAGCTATGAGCTTTCCATTGGCGGACACAACCTATGAGAAGGAACAGGAAGACACACAAGCTTTCAGAAGCTCAACATTAGAGAGCTTTCTCAGCATGTCAGAAGATCATCAGTATGTTCCCCACCAGAAGGATCTACAAGCTGTTGCAAAAGAAAACATAACTACATTGCCCCTGGGTGTAGCTTGCACAATGGATCTGCAACAACTAGCATATATAAACAGTTTGCCTCAGGATGTTGTTACTCATGTTGCAAAGCAAAAACACTCAGATGCACAGCAGCTTCTTTTACTGGAACAAATTAGCACACACCATGATGAAAAGGAAATGCAAGAAGGTCTATATTATGCACATTCCGGATGTAAGGGCACTGCCTATACTGAAGAACAGGAGAAGCAAAAGCTCAGTGCATCAGAACATACAACTACACTTCCTGACAACCTAAGCTATGAGAAAGAACAGCAAAGAAAATTGGACTGTGGGGATTCTGGGTCTGAGGGCACCTATGACAAGGAGGACCAGGACCATCAGGGTACCCTTTACTTAGAAGTGCAACAGCCTCTAGGACTTGCAAAGCTGAGCTCTTTGCCTCTGAGTGGAACCTCTGAAGAACTGTGTGTAAGAAAGGACAACCTATACACTGGCATTCTTGAAATACCCTCCCTGAATGAAGAGCAAGAAGCTGAGGACGATGAGAGCAAGGTGCATATGCTTGCTTCCTCCAAAGACAATGCAATAGCGCAGGAACAAGAAGCACAACCACTTCCTATGCTCCCACAGGCAGGATGCAACACAGAAGGGGAGCAACTGGAGACATGGCATATCCAGAAGACAACATCCACACCGTATGAGGAGCAGCAGGAAAGGGAACAACTGAACCTGGGCATGACCTGTGAGGAGCATCAGAAGAAGGGAAAATGGGGTCTGTCAAGCACCACATTCCCTTCTACTACTAAGGAGGATGAGGGGCATATATAAGGTGATCATTTCCTTCATTTGAGGCAAAATCCTCAAAATTACTACTTTTGCTGTCTCAGAAACTACCTCCACTGAAATATGAAAGCTGAAGAGATATTACTTCTTTTTAAGTTTTGCACAAAGGTACAGTTTATATGTAGATTAAGTCAAAAAGTAAACAAAATTGAAAATAATTGCTGTGGTGATGACTATTTGTTGAGCCCATTTGTTTCATAGTGTTTTGTTTGTTTGTTTAGCCCTTTAGTGATGTCCGACTCTTCGTGACCCCATGGACCAGAGCATGCCAGGCACTCCTGTCTTCTACTGCCTCCCGCAGTTTGGTCAGGCTCATGTTTGTAGCTTCGAGAACACTATCCAACCATCTCGTCCTCTGTCGCCCCCTTCTCCTTGTGCCCTCCATCTTTCCCAACATCGGGGTCTTTTCCAGGGAGTCTTCTCTTCTCATGAGGTGGCCAAAGTATTGGAGCCTCAGCTTCACGATCTGTCCTTCCAGTGAGCACTCAGGGCTGATTTCCTTAAGAATGGAGACGTTTGATCTTCTTGCAGTCCATGGGACTCTCAAGAGTCTCCTCCAGCACCATAATTCAAAAGCATCCATTCTTCGGCGATCAGCCTTCTTGGTGGTCCAGCTCTCACTTCCATACATCACTACTGGGAAAACCATGGCTTTAACTATACGGACCTTTGTTGGCAAGGTGATGTCTCTGTTTTGAAACTACGACGTTTCAAGGGAACTAAATGTTAAAAGGATCTGGATCAGATCAGTGGGAAGTTTTTGGAATACAGGTACGGAGTTTTTACTCAGAGGCAGTAACTAATGAGAAAAGCTACAAACCCATAATACTACTAGATTTTAGCATACTAATGTTAAGAATGATGACCAATCCACTTGCTACATAGTTCCAATGTGTTAAGACAGTTTGGTGAGGGAGTAAACATGGATCCCATCTGAAGACTGTGACACTGGAAAGCCACAGCCAGTTGTAGCTTTCCAGAAATTCTGTGCATAATGAAAAATCTACATATAAAATTGTCATGTGCTATGATTAGATACAGGATGAATCCCCCTCTACTGTTTGCAGATAGCTTTGCTTGAACTATTTACCCAGAAGTCTGAACTAAGTCAAATTATTTTTTGGGTTTTCTGATACTCTCCCCAAGGACATAGAGACTTCTATGTCTTAGTGCAGTGGTTCCCAATTAGCTAATTAGTGAGGACCCCCAATTTTTCAAAAGCCAAGTCATGGGCAGCCTGCTTATGAAAATTTTGATAACTCTATGCTAGTTACCTCTGCAAAGCAATTTTTTGAACAAAATGTGGTGCAGCCCCTAATAAGGAAAGGATTTTAAGTATACTAAAAAACAGAGTAGGGCTGAGTGACATCTGGTTTTCAACATTATGATATATCAGCAGCTAAACACCGCAATATTCTGATATATCACTATATCTGAAATTAGAGATCAGGAGCGGGGATGAGGGAAGAAGCAGCTAAGGAGATCGGATGGGTGGTAGGAGAGGAAGTGGAGTCACCTCCACCACATGGTTTGAGTGGGAGGGGTGAGGGTCAGTGGCAAAGCTGCACACTCTGGCACTGGGAGCGGAGAGCAGGCGGGGACGTGGCTGGTGCACATCCCAGGGGGTGTGGCATATTGCCCGCGAGGGCATGGTGTGCATCCCAGGGGTGTGGCGCACTGCCCGCGGGGGGGGGGTGGCCTGCATCCTGGGGGCGTGGTGACCTCCCACAGGGGCATGGCACCCAGCACGGTGGGGGGTCTCCTGGCCTCCCACCCCACCCCGTCTTTTATTTTGCCTGTCCTGTCCTGTATTTTGTCCAACCAAAGGTGGCAACCCTAGCCAGCCCATATCTCACAGGAATGTTGTGAGGATAAAAAGGAGTGGGTCACACATGCTGTCTCGGGCTCCTTGGAGTTAAAATAAGATGAAAATGCTACTACTAATTTATCACAAAAGTCAGTAAAAGCCCAAGGAATCAGGATGTGAATGTTTAATGAAATTTTGTCATGAGAACAAAATAAATTTGGTTTGCACACTTGACTCGACACCCTTATACGACAGATGTGTTCGGTTTAAATCAAGTTGAATAAAAAATATTTAAAGTATGCACAACTAAAACAGCTCCTGCTGGGTTAATAGAGTTTAAAAGAACTGCTATGAGAGTGCCTAGAATAAGAATAATATGCAACTGTTCATAAATAAGTAGAATCCATTTCACACATTATCCCTGGAGACAAGAAGTTATGAGCTCAAGATTCGTTTCTCCTTTATTTGAAATAGCTCATGCAGTTTGGGTTTTGGAAAATAACAACAACATTTGTGCGACTTCGTTTCATATTTACACCTGCCAGGTATTTGACTACAGGCTTATTTGATTTCTTTGGGAAGATTTTCACTCCCCTGGTGTGCGAGTGAAGCAATAGCAAGATTGTGAAATTTACAAGTATCACATAATGTGTTTATTATGGCTATTCCTCTGTCACGGCAGCCAAGGAACCCCTTTGGGGCTAGATAAAAAGTTTGCCAAAAATAAAATTCAAATATCCTTTGAATCAAAAAAAGATAAAAAGAAGATCTACGCCACCACTGTCAATGCTGCCACTTCCAAAACATATGCTCCAATAAAACATGAAAGCTTTGGGGGCCTGCTTTTTGCAAGCTTCAGTAGCTTGCGCTTCCTTCCCCTCTCCCCCCCATGATCTATTATTAAAATGCATCGCCTGAATTTGCGTACTAAATGGCATGCTACACATTCTCAATGATCTCCAGTTTATTTAAAGGAGCATTATCATCTTCAAACAACTTATTAGAGAAGATGGATTTCTTTATCCAATGCAGTCATTTTTTGTGCTATTTGTTCATAAACAAGACACCAGATACAAGGACATCCAGCAGAATGTCTGACAATATACAGCAATAATCAAACGAATACAGAAGGGAGGCACAACTGCCAGAAAACACTCAGGTGCCAGGAAATCACCCCACCACCACCACCCTCTACTCACCCACTAGCTGAGAGCAATCCCCTCCAATGCTCACCGCAACTCAGTAAGGGGGAACCATAACCTAGGAAGGCTTGGAACTAGCTGAAGGCTTTTGTTTCATTGTGATCTTCAGGTGTTGTGTGCCTGGAGCAGAAAAAAGGTTTGCCCTTTCCTACCATGTTCCACACACGAACCTTTTTAAAGAGCTCTGTTTGTACCCCAAAAGAGATGCAACATTATGAATAGCTAAAAATGTGTTAAAGGCTTTTAAAGTATAGACGTGGATAAGTACTAAGTTCACATGAAGACCCATTAAATAAATAAATACATTAGCACTCTTTCAGAACTCCTAGTCTGCACAATGGCACAATTACTAGTTGTTATTATTGTATCTTCTGTGGAGAATATTTAAATACATAACTCTCCTTTATGTGTAGATATCACTCCTAAAAAAACCAGTTTTGATGGTTGATCAAGAACACACCCTTAACTGATATAATCAACTCTAAGCTATAACTGAACAATAGAAGGGGGTGTGTGTTAAAAAGAACAGATCCTTGACCACATCATGCATGATTTGGGTTTGAGTCCAACCACCTCAGGGCTATTTTCTTTATGTCTGCTCCACAATTACAGATTCCCCTTCGCTTGAGAAGCTGGAGATTTCCAAAACATGTACAAAACTTGTTTTTGTCACAGCAGCATCACTGCATGGACAGGGGGAGCGCTGACAAGATCACAGACACTTGGGCCACCATACTACATAAGAAGAGACTGCTGGATCACGCTAATGACCCATCTTGTCCAACATCCTGTTATCACAGAGGCCATCCAGATGTCTGTGGGAAGCCACCAAGCAGGATCTGAGCACAAAAGCACTCTCCCCTCCCCGGCAACTGGTATTCAGAAGCGCACTGCCTCCAACCAGAGACAGAGTGGAGCCATCATCGTTAGTGGTCACTGATTTGTTAGTGGTCCATGAATTGTTGGTAGCCATGTTGGTGGCCATCACTCCCTCTTGTAGGAACAAATTCCATAGTTAACTGTGTGACGAAATACTTTCTTTTTTCTGTCCTGAACCTTCCAACATTCAGCTTCACTGATGTCTCCCAGTTCTAGTGTTATGAGAGACAGAGAAATGACTTTAGAAAACTCTGTTATGTCTCCTCTTTTCCTTGCCCCAAATATTGTAAACTTTTCTCATACAGGAGTTGTTCTACCCTCTTGATCATTTTGGTTTCTGTTTAATCCTGTAAGTAACTGTCTCATTTGGGTTTCTACTTAATCTTGTAAGCAGCTGCCTCATGGTAGCAAGTGTCTCTCCCCCAAATAAGGAACAGATTTAGAATTCAAAAATTAGGGACAATCCAGGAATCATTCCCATCTTTACCCGGAAATGCCAGGGATTCAACCCAAGCCTTTCCACATATCTCAGTGGTGCTCTATTAGTAAGCTAGAGTCCTCCTGTTTGCAGACTCTCAAGTTTGAAAATGAGACCTTCCCCCACATCTTACTTTGTGAAGGCGATTCTGCATTTGTGAGAGCTGTCCCCCTTTCCCCACTCTCATTTCTTAAATTCCACAAATATAAAGCTAACTCAACTGTACCATGTACCTGGATTGCACCCAGTTGACTACAACAAATGCTCTCCTTTCAGAAGCCTAGTTACCTGAAGAGAAACTACTCCCATGTCAATTAATTTTCTCAGACATGATCAAATAAAGTGAGCCCCAACATTTTTGGGGTGAGCTTCTTCCTTCAGGATTCCATGTAATGTCCATAATAAATATAGCAATATGCTATAAACTCTTTCCACTAAGATAGGAACTTGGTGTTATTGCTACCTGTCTAATCCATATATTTCCCAAAACATTTGTGGTACTAACAGATAGCCAGGCAATTGCAACCCCCCCCCCCAAACACCCACTTCTTTCCATGCCTCCCATCACTGAACCCTAGGGAACCAGGAATTTGACAATGGGTGTTTGATTAATCACAGTTGCATCGAAAGAGGTAAAAGAACATTTTAAAATGTTGGTATTTGTTCCTAAGCTACTAAGGGAATATTGGGGGGGTGGAATAATACTTAGAGAAAAAATATCAAAGCTTTAAAGAGCAACTCCTGGTACCTTCCATGAGACAGAAATTGGAGACTTAGATTTATACACACTTAATAAATAAGTAGAACATTATTGGTTTATTACTTTCACATAGCTGTTCCAAATGTTGCCCTGTGCTCCAGTTAGACAATAATGCAGATTGCAGAAAGATTTCTTTTCGGCAAGCTAAATGTTTGCCAAAATACTTAGAAAATCCATTCTATCAAAGAAATGCAGCACTTCAGCAAAAAGCACAGTATTTAAATGCCTCACTTAATTTTATCACATTCAAATCAAAAATGAGTTGAGTTAATCATATGTCCGACTTTTGTTCCCTTCAGGCAAAAGCAGAAAGATTTCTATTTTTTTTTTTAAAAAAAATATTTTATTAAATTTTCATACAAGATCCCTTCACCAAAAAATAGTACACAAAAAAGCCAAAACAAATACACCAAAAAACCATATAGAAAAAATGAAATAAAAAAGAAAAAAGAAAAAGAAAAAAACCAACCATTCAATACAATTTTTTTTATATATAACTAACTGGACTTCCTCACATCTCCTTTACCCTGCATTATTTATATTAAAAATATCAGCAAATTATTACCTTGTTTCATACCTTATTTTGTACTTTCCAAATATTATATTTCTAAATTTAAGATAATTTTTATCATTTACTCATACCTTAAATTTAAACATATTGTTGCCTTAAATTTCGACCTTTTCTTACTTATAACTTAATTTTCTATTTTACAAAATCTATTTGCTGGAACTGAGATATTCTAAATCGTGCAGATACTTAACATTCATGCAACTTATATTGTTTTTGTAAATAGTCCTTAAACTTCTTCCAGTCCTCTTCCGTTGTTTCTTCTCCCAAGTCTCGGATTCTGCCAGTCATTTCAGCCAATTCCATATAATCCATCAATTGCGTCTGCCACTCTTCCAGTGTGGGCAAGTCTTGTGTCTTCCAATACTTTGCAATAAGTATTCTTGCTGCTGTTGTCGCATACATAAAGAAATTTCTGTCCTTCTTTGACACTTTCTGGCCGACAATGCCCAAGAGGAAGGCCTCCGGTTTCTTAACAAAGGTATATTTAAATACCTTTTTTAGTTCATTATAGATCATTTCCCAGAAGACCCTCACTTTTGGGCATGTCCACCAGAGGTGAAAGAATGTCCCCTCAGCCTCTCTACATTTCCAACATTTATTATCAGACAGGTGATATATTTTTGCAAGCTTGACTGGGGTCATGTACCACCTATATATCATTTTCATAATATTCTCCTTCAAGGCATTACATGCCGTGAATTTTATTCCGGTGGTCCATAACCTTTCCCAGTCCTCAAACATAATGTTATACCCAATATCCTGAGCCCATTTTATCATGGCTGATTTAACAGTCTCATCCTGTGTGTTCCATTTAAGCAGCAAGTTATACATTCTCGAAAGTACCTTAGTCTTTGGTTCCAACAGTTTTGTCTCTAATTTCGACTTCTCCACCTGGAATCCTATCTTTTTATCCAATATAAAAACCTCTTGAATTTGAGCGTAATGTAACCAATCTTGCACCTTATTCTTTAATTTCTCCATGCTCTGCAACCTCCATTTGTCTCCAATTTTTTCTATTATTTCCCAATATTTCGGCCAGCAGGCCTCCATATTGAGTCTTTTCCGGGCCTTAGCCTCCATTGGTGATAGCCATCTCGGGGTCTTACTTTCTAGTAAGTCTTTATATTTTGTCCAGACAATAAATATTGCTTTTCTGACAATATGGTTTTTGAACATTTTATGAATCTTTACCTTGTCGTACCACAAGTATGCATGCCAACCAAAAGCATTGTTAAACCCTTCCAGATCTAGGACATCAGTGTTCTCAAGAAGTAGCCAATCTTTCATCCAGCAGAAAGCTGCAGCTTCATAATATAACTTTAAATCTGGCAGGGCAAACCCCCCTCTTTCTTTTGCATCAGTTAATATTTTAAATTTTATTCGGGGCTTTTTGCCCTGCCAGATAAACTTAGAAATATCTTTCTGCCATTTTCCAAAACATTCCACTCTGTCCACAATCTGTAGAGTTTGAAACAAAAACAACATCTTTGGCAATACATTCATCTTTATAGCTGCAATTCGACCCAGCAAGGAAAGTTTCAATCTTGACCAAATTTCTAAATCCTTTTTAATTTCTGACCAACATTTTTCATAATTATCTTTAAATAAATTCAAATTTTTAGCAGTCAAATTAACCCCTAGGTACTTCACTTTTTTAACCACATTTAATTCTGTCTCATTCTGAAACCTTTCTGCTTCCAAAGATGTCAGATTTTTTACCAAAACCTTAGTTTTTTGCTTATTCAATTTGAATCCCGCCACCCGACCAAACTCATATATCAGTTCCAAAACTCTTTTCGTACTAGATTCTGGCTCCTGTAATGTTATTACCAAGTCATCTGCAAAAGCTTTCAATTTATACTGTTTCACTCCGACCTGTATTCCTTGCACCAACCGGTCCTCCCTAATCATGTTCAAAAGCACCCCTAGGACTGAAATAAATAACAGAGGGGATAAGGGGCAACCTTGTCGTGTTCCTTTTTCAATTTTAAACTCTTCTGTCACCACATTGTTAACTATCAATTTAGCTTTTTGCTCTGAGTAAATTGCCTCTATTCCATTTTCAAACCCCCGTCCCACTCCCATCCCTTCCAAGTTTTTCTTCATAAACCTCCAAGAAATGTTGTCAAAGGCCTTCTCCGCATCAATAAAAATTAACACTGGTTTTGTGTTAATATTAGTTTGCAAAAGTTCCAAAATGTCTATAATGTTCCTGGTAGTATCAAACAAATGTCTACCTGGAAGAAAGCCTGCCTGATCTTTATGAATTACTTCATTTAGCACTTTTTTAAATCTACTTGCCAAAATATCCGCAAAGATTTTATAATCCACATTTAGGAGTGAGATGGGACGGTAGTTCTTAAGTTGAGTCTTTTCAGATTCCACTTTAGGTATCAATGTGATGAAAGCTTCTTTCCACGATTCTGGTGCCTTCTTCCCCTCCATGATCTGGTTACAGACCTCCATTAGTGGTTGTGTCAAAAAATCTTTCAATGTCTTGTAATACTTGGAGGTAAGACCATCAGGTCCTGGAGATTTGCCTAGTTGCATATTCTGAATGGCACCCTCAATTTCTTGTTGCGTTATTTTATCATTTAGGATTGTTCTCTTTTCCTGGGATAATTTTGGTAGTCCATAAATTTTTAGGAAATGGTCTATCTCAGTCTCTTCCTGCGGCCCTTGCATATAAAGTTGTTTGAAATATCTCTGGAAGCACTTTCTAATTTCCTCTGGTTTCTGGATATTCCTCCCTTCAATCTCTAAATTGATAACCGTGTTCAATTTTTGTCTCTTTTTCAACTGCCATGCAAGCAGTTTCCCACACTTATTCGCTGATTCAAATTATCTTTGTTTCATCTGTTTAATTTTCCACTCAACTTCTTGATTTATCAATTTAGCGTATTGTGCTTGGTAAAATTTAATTTCTCTCAGAACCTCCTGTGATTTAGGTTTTGATCTCAATTTTTTCTCACCATCTCTTATCTTGCCTAAAATCTTATCCTTTTTTTCATTCCAAAGTCTTTTCTTTATTGTGTTCTGTTGTATCAAAAACCCTCTCATAACTGCTTTACTTGCGTCCCAGATTATTCTTTTTTCCACCGTAGTATTCAAATTTATTTCAAAATAGTCTTTTAAAGTTTTTTGGGCCTTCTTGACAATCTCCTGATCTCTTAATAGGGTGTCATTCATTTTCCATCTGAAGGAACCGGTTGGAATAAGTCTCATTTCCACTTTCATAGCATTATGGTCGGAGCAGGTTTTTGGGCAGATTTCCACTTTTCTAGTCTTAGGTGCCAGTCCTCTAGTTATCCATATTTGGTCGATTCTTGTCCATGACAGGCAAAAGCAGAAAGATTTCTATTCTGGCATATGCACTAACATTCGCAAGGTATTTGGTGTTACCTTAGGAGTGAAATTTAAAAGCTACCAGCATTCTGGGGTGTGGGTGTGGGTGTCACAAATAATCTTGAATGTGGAAGTGCCTATGATCGCCCTGACAGCATCAAGAGCACAAATTGTCCTAAATGCACCTTAAGAGACCCATCTGGAGGTCCCACAGACATCTTGGAATTGTTGTTGGAATCCGTCTGTTTTGGGAGACGACGGAAGAGTGCGCCTTTGAGGGTGAAGTCAAACTGTTGAAGAGTTACAGCACCTGCTGTGGCTGTAGAGAGTGATACGGGAGAGACATCTTTGTTGCAGCTAGGACAAATGAAGGTGTCCAGTTGTGATGATGCAGGTGTACTATGGTGCTTCTTCTTTCTATGCTCCTCCCAGTGAGCATTCCTCCCTTGGTCAGTTCTGTGGATACACGACTGGACTATCTCCAGACACTGTGGTCATCAGCAAGGGATTCTCACAGGGGTTAATTTGACCCAAGTCAATTCACTGACCCTCTTGATGAAGTGTAATTCAGCAGTTTCACACTGAAGTTTCACTTTGAAGTTCCTTCGTTCAAAGATGGTGACTTAAAGGTAATTTGAAGAGTAACCTGAGAGTTTGAAATGTCCCCTAGCTGATTTTTAGCTAGTTTTGCCATTTCTGATGCCAGATTTGGATCAGCTGATTTTGTGTGTGTACAGATTGGCCTGTTTGTCCTATTTGGAATGCAGAAGGGCATTGCAGGCAGATGATGGCATACATCACAGTGGAAGAGGAGTAGGCGAATGAACCTGATTTCTGGATCACATCACTAGACCCTTTAATAGTGTCCGTATCTCGCAATGCAATTCAAGGACTGCCATATGAATCGACCCAGACCCTGCAATCATCATCTGAGACCCTTCTTTGCCTCCTCCACGAGACGTCTGAATGGTGGTGTCAGAGCTGCCTCTAGGTCCCAGCTGACAGAGGACCAACGCCAGACTGTCATTATGTACAAAAGTCTTTATTGAGGTTTAGTTTCCATTTCAAAGCCGCAGCGCGCAGCTCTACGTCTTAAAGCCTAGACCGACGAAGTCCCGTCTGAGTCTCCGCCCCTTCCACACCAGTTTAAGACTCTCGCCTTGCTCCACCTCTTCCTAAGTTCCTTTCTCCTCTGGGCCCTCCTGCCCGCTAGGGTTTCGTCCTTTCTGGACTCCTCTGACGCTGACCCCCCTGATTCTTCCCCCTCCTTCCGGCGGGCTTTAGGACCTGGTTCCCTATCCGGGCTACCTTCTGTGCCGCTCGCCTGTACATTTGAACTTGGCGCGCGCGCCCAGCCGGCAACCTTCCTCTTGACCGTTCCCTCGCTCTCCGATGGAGGCGTGGCCAACCCTGCCTCATCTTCTCTCGCTGGTGGTGAATAAGTTGGCTCTGATACCTGGGACTCCTCCCCCCCACTACGCTCTGGTGGGGAAGCTGGTCCTGATTTCCAACTGCTGCTCTGGGAGTCCCCGCTGGCCCCTTGCTTCTGGGGTGTCCCCCTTGGGTCCCCCCTTGCCCTGGCCATAGGCACCCCTTTCTGTGAATCTTCCGATTCGCTGGAGAGGCTCATGGAATCTCTCGGGCTGCTGTCATCTTCTCCTACGCTGCCCTCGGATTGCTCCCCCTTGCTCTCCATCTCCTCCCCTCCCTGCGCTCCCGCTGAGTCCCTGACAGGTGGCAACACCGGAATGGGCCTTTTCTGCAGTGGCTCTTCATTGTGGAATGTTTTCCCTAGGAAGGCTCGCCTGGTGCCTTTGTTACATATCTTAAGGTGCCAAGCAAAAACAATCCTCTTTCCCCCGGCCTTTGGCTAATTAACAATCTACAGCTTTTTAAACTGGGGGTGTTGTTGTTGTTTGTTAGTGTGTTATGTATTTTTGTGTTTTTATATTGTAAGCCATCTTATGATCCTCAAATGAAGGGCAGTATGGAAATTTAATAAGAATAAGAATGTAGGTGGTTGTTGCTGGTGAACAGATGTTTTAGGTTTGGTTTGGGGGTTGTTTGTAAGCCTATACAGGTGTTCCATCCAAGACCCGTGAAAGGGTCATTATCCAGTATGGACTATACATCATTGATTCAGTTTGAGTGGCATTAACTGGGAGCTGTAAGTGACAAGTGGTGGTCTGTCATTAAGTCTTCTGACTCTGTTCTGTAGATCAGGCATGTTCAACAGATAGATCGTGATCTACCAGTAGATCACTGGACGTCTGCAGTAGATCACTGGTAGATCACTGGCTCCCCCCAAAGAAGCTGAACAACTGTGGCTCCCCTAAAAAAGCTCAACATTTTACCTCCTCCCTGAAAAAACTCAACAACTTTGACCCAAACACCCCAAAAGGGGGTAGATCACTGTCAGTTTTTAACTCTGTGAGTAGATCGCAGTCTCTTGGGAGTTGGCCACCCCTGCTGTAGATTATTCCTTGGCACCAGTTGGGCATTGTTGATTTTTTCCACTTCATTAGGTAGGTAATATAATCTAAAGAATGCCTCATGTAAAATTTTAAACTGTGAGTCTCTGTCTCATGAGTCTTTAAAGATGCAGTTCTATCATAGCACTTGTCAGTAAAGAATACATTTTATTGTGTGTCCTGGATAAACAATGGAAGCATGTAGGTATGTGTAACAGTCAGCAGCTTTCCTATATAAGATGATGCTTATACTGTACATCCATTATCTAAGTGCAGTAGTAATGAGAAAGTGAACCTCTTATGTGGACTAGTCCAGGCTCAGGTAGATAGGCTGAATTTTTTCAAAATACTGATGGAACTGCCCAAGTGTCTCCTGTCCGTCATTCCAGATGATAAAAGAAATCATAAATATATCTCAGGTAGAGAAGAGGGTTTTGGGGATAGGAACTGAGAAAGCATTGTGATGCAGAACAATGCAAAAACAAAACAATTGGTATCAGCATTAGCTTTTGTCATTGATCCACAAGCACAAAATTATTACATTCCAATAAGCAACCAACTGTTTTACTAATTTTTTTTTAAACCTATGTTTATATATGTAGTTATAGAAGTTCATTATTGAATGTGTAAACTTTAAAGCAACACTTTCTTACCCATAACCTACTTGACACATGGTAGTTTACACAGAGCTCGTTCAATAGAGGGGGGAAGCCCCACATGCAGTTTGGGATGAGTGGCTCCAAAAATTGAAATTAATGGATAAGCCCTTGAAAGTGGGAAAGTTCTCTATGTGCACCTAAGCATCCATGTTAACAAAGAGCTGAACTGGGAAGCTGGTTTATTGTGGGGGCTTTCACACACTTTAAAGTGTGTCTCCCTAAATAGATTAACCAAACCATGTTAAACCTCATCAGCTGGAGCAAACAGAATATTATATAAGGCAGCAAATGGAATAACAGCCTGGCTGCAGGGGACTGTTGCTCCTTTGCGTCTTTATGTACGTAATAGCCTCCAAGTTGTATGTGGTAAGGCATTCCCATTCATTAATTGCACAGTTTTTTGTGCACATAAATTATTGTATAAATCGTTTTACAAAAATATGCTCTTCTACTTTCTTTAGGAAATACATGGAAGTGTTGTATCATCTCTTACTGCTTCTTAAGAAAGTCTGAAGTCCTGTCTCAGGGATTCTTTTGAGTTAGCCAGACAAGGCTGGGCTGATTATGGTTTAGGTAACCAAAAAGTAGAGAATGTGCCTTTAAAAGTGGATTATAAATCTGTTAAATAACTAAAATGTATGGTGCAAATCTGTTAAATAACTAAAATGTATGATGACAAATTTTGCCAAAAGAATGCCTCCAAAAGATGGTGCATTAAGAGGCAGTTCAATGACTTTGGTGTTGTTTGTCTAAGGCAGGGGCCGACTCCCAAGACACTGCAATTTACTCACAGAGTTAAAAACTGGCAGGGATCTAGTCAGTTGTTGAGCTTTTTTTCGGGAGCCAAAGTTGTTAAGCTTCTTTGGGTTTAGCATTGATCTACCAGTGATCTACCACAGATGTCCAGTGATCTACCCAGTAGATCACGATCTACCTGTTGGACGTGCCTGGTCTAAGGCAAAAAGTAGCTTAAGGGCAGCAGTAGCAACACAGCCACACAAATGACCTATAAATAAGACAACTCATGCTGCACAATGCTGTGTTAAGACACACCTACATCACTGTATGCTGACCAATAGCCCGTTCAGTTGCACCCACGCTAAAGAGTGGCATGGAACTGAACATTTAAACATGTCAATCTAGTATATTTTAGTAGTATATTTTTGCATTTCCTTTTGGGCAAAAGTGAATAAAATTAAAAGAAAAAAACATTTCAACTGACAATTTAAATATGACTTCAAATCTTACACAGCTGCTGCTAGTGAGCATCCTCAATACATGTATCCTGTCATTAGGGAAATCAGAAGTCCCTTCTAAATACCCTTCCTGTCTGGTTGTTTATCAGCTCAGACATTACATTCTTTTGTAAACACATTGCAGAAATGCTATAGGGAAAAGCAAATGGCAAGAAGCAATTTCGGTTGTGTGTAATCAATACACACAGAGCTTTATTTTTATGTCAAATTCATATGCACTACTTGATATATTTAAAGACAAAGGGGAATAGTTTCACAGGGCAATTTTTGAGAGCATTTAGCGTTTGGTAGGAAAAGAACTAGGTAAACGGCTAAGGGGAAGAGGTGGGGGGTCGAATGCTTCAGTTCCCACATCTGAAAAGCTAGCACTAGAAATTTGGAGCAGATTGATCTAGCCCTAAAAGTAAGCATAATAAGGATGAAAAGAAATATTTAGTCCTAATATTAACTATTTCACAGAAGGAAATTCAACAAAGAGCTGCTTGGGACAGAAGGGAAGGTCCTTCTTTGTATCTCACACCATAGACTCTGTAACTCACAGCTGACCAGAACAATAAGCCCATCCACAGCAAGCTGTGAAAAGCTAAAAAGAGACCTCCCCGTGCTCATCTTAAAAAAAAAAATCTGCATCCAGATTCACCATCTGCTAGGCCCTCCACAGAGTTAACGTATCTCTGGGCATTTGAGACATACCAGGGGGCGGGGGGGGGGGGAGACACACAAGTCCCCATGCACACTGCAATGCCAGAGGTCCTTGGGGAAAAATGGGGTAGCCATAGGGCCAGGAGAGGAAGCCGGCACACAACATACATTAGTAACCTCTTCACTCATTTTTGTGCATAAACTCAGGGAGGTTAAAAGAAGGTAAAATGCTGCATTCTCCCCCACTCCTTTAATATACGTGTGCAGTGTAGTGGCAATGATAATCTGTGTAACTAATGATGAATAAATGCAAAGGATAGTAGTTGTTATTTCAAATTAAATTTCCCCGGAATAAAAACACGTGTACAGTTCTGCACATAGTAACTCAACTATTTTACACCAAGGCACAAGTCTAAGGGTGCTTTTGCAAGGCAATTTATTGTGAACTCGGTGCTGGTCATGCATGCAAGTTTCGCATAGAGTCCACTTGGCAACGTCTTCTTCAGATGCGGTGTCATATTATTTTTCCATTAAATCAGAAACACTATTACCATTTCCACAGAAAATCCAGGTATTGTTTTTTTTAACCAAGCAGAAATGATAAATCTGGATAAAATAGAGAGAAGAAATGGGGTAGTATTTTGATGAGCACGACATTGTGGAAGTGCCCTACATGAAACCCATCCATTACAAACTTGAAACCAATTCCTGTCTTGTTATATTATCTGTTCAGACTTGTAGCCCCACTCTAGGTCCATGACCAAAGGATCACAATAATATTTCTTTAGATGACGGGGTTTGTCCTAAGGCTACCCAAAAAGTGAAGACTGAAGCGGAGAGGTAACCCACAAAAGAAAGCCAGGCTGCTGTTCTTCAAGCATTCTCTAGAAGAAAAGAGATTTCTGGCAGATGCTTTTTCTGTTTGTCATGCCTACTAAAATTCTCTCTTCTTTGTTACACTTTTAAAAATGCACAATGCTCCTATCCCCCTTTACATGTGGAAAAAGAATGTGAAACACAGCTTCCCATGTTAGAGTCCTACACACCACACTGACTCTCTCTTTCTCACAACAGTTTCATTCATGTGAATGAAAACATAAAACAAAAAACAAAAGTGATTGTAATTATGACCCGAATACTTGGAATGCTAGACATGAGTTGATTTTGATCTAATTAACTTTCACAATAAAAGCAAATACTCCAGCCAGACTGGTTTGTGGATTAGACTGTAATGATTTTCCAATCTATTCCAGGTACCTTATTAGTTTCAGTCTATGAGCCATGATTCTATGTCTGTTTTGAGCCATGATTCTATGTCTGTTTTGGGGGTAAAATATACTATGCATTGTAAAAGTCTTTTTGGAGCTAGACAAGTTGACTGCAGTAATAGCTGGAACCTACTGAAAAATTGATCTATGTGGAATTAAATGTGCTAAGTAGCTTCTAAATTACACTGCAAGCTGATGCACTCTTAACTTGGTCCTGAAAATCATTATTACATATATCAATAATGATTTCCTATGGGATACAGAAAGGGGGAGAAAGGGTTTTCCAAAGGTGGAAATGACTAGCAGGATATTCCAGGGTTGTCCTGATGAAAGAACAGGTGGAACAATGTCGTGGACACAAGGACGCTTTGCAAAAGGAAATTCCAGGTTATATGGCAAAATGAGTTATTGAGGGATACAGAATGCTTTTGAAGCATGTAGGGAAGAGGATGTGGGGAAGAAGAGGTAAAATTTAGACTTTACATGGACTGAGACAAGTGGAGGAAGGAAAGGAGGCAGCATAAGTTGTTAACACAACAACATTTATTCAAGTTGTTCTTGATATTTTCTAGAATAACAGGGAGTGAACTATAAACCCCACGAAGTGCTAGGGTTTAAACTTCTTCCTGTTTTTTTAAATATAGAATAATCTATCTAATACACACAAACTTACTTTTAATGTCTTATTTGTGAATTTGGATTATACTTGATGACTCCCCAAGGAGAAGGAATTTCAAAATTGTGGAGGAGCCCTTGAGAATGGAAGAACCCCCAACGCAGCATAACCTTGATTAAGTCAAAATTTAAGGAAGTCCCTGTTTTCAAATGGGAGAAACTGCCAATATCTCAGTAGCAAAAGCTACCAGATTCAATCCACAGCCACTCTAGGTAGGTCTGGGGAAAACTCCTGCCTCAATCCCCAGAGAGCCACTAACAACACTGAGAGGGGGAGCAATCCAAACTCCCTATCCCCCGCCCAGTGAAAAAGGGGGTTGGATTGCTCTGCCAACTGGATGGATGGTCTGCTTTGGGCATAACCTTATCAACCAGATGGAGTGAACAGAAGGCATCCTTGATCAATGGAAAGAAGCAATAAGGTGCTCTCTCTGGTACACAGAGGTTAAGCAATTTAAGGTGTGGTGTCTAAATCAAGCACCTGAGTTGTGCTTCAAAGAAAGCAATGCAGGCCAGAAACACTGGTGCTACTGGATATCTTCAGTGTGCTTATATCCAAGCTACTGACACGGAAGCCACTTTGAAGCATACACTTAATCTCAGGTGTATGTGTTTAGAGGTGGAGCAGGAGTTCCAGTTCCTGAGGCGCCCACCCGCAGGGTGCAGGCACGAGGGGTGGGGCGCAGAGGATTAAAAAGCCTGCTATGGCACCCTAGCCCTTGCTGCTCACATCACCAGAGTGCAGCGGCGTAGCGTGGGTTGTCAGCACCCGGGGCAAGGCAAGTAATTTGCGCCCCTAACCCGGGGCAAGGCAAGTAATTTGCGCCCCTAACCCGGGGCAAGGCAAGTAATTTGCGCCCCTAACCCCTAACCTGCCGCCTCTGCCAGCTTCTTCTTGCTGCTGCCTGGGCTGGGGTATTTACGGTAAGGTAGCCACGGTGGTGGCGGCAGGTCCGTGTCAGGTGATCTGAGGCGATGCCGCTTGCCCGGAGGAGGGCAGAGAGGTGAGGAAAATGCAACATGGCTCAGCAGCTGCAGCAGCAGCAGCGGTGGCGGGGCTGTGAGGAGGGGCTGCCTGGCGCGCCCTCCGCGGCCCTGACGCACAGGGACCGCGGCGAGCGCTGAGAGCCGCTGCCTGCCGGACGCCTTCAGCTCGGACGCGCGCACAGCTCGTCGGTTCCGTGAGACATGGGGTTCTGCTACAGCCTGCGCCCGAGGCTCTTCGGCGACTCCGGAGGTGGCGAGCGCCCCCCCAGATGTTGCGCCCGGTGCGGCCGGCCCCCCCTGCACCCCCCACGCTACGCCACTGCCAGAGTGACCCTTTGGATTGGAGCCAAGCAGGGCTGAGCTGAGCTGCCTACCTGCCTGTACAGGTGGAAGCCCAGCCAACCAACACAGCACTTGGCAGGTTTGAAGCAGGTGCCCCCAGCATGGTCCACTGCTCCTCTCTGGAGACATTGGTTCATCTGACGTCCAGGATAGGAGTGCCAGGCTACACCACACTGGGAGTGTCTGCGTGGAGGCACCCGGTTTGTGCCCCCTCAAAAACCTGTGCCCAGGGCCATAGCCCCTCTGGCACCTGTACAAGTCAAATTGATTTAGTATAAGAAACGTGCAGATTAAAACTTGCAGTAATATGAGCCTGACTGTATGCTCCGTGTCCCACTGAAGTCCAATGGTCTTGATCTTTTGCAAACACAATTTAAAGAAATACTATAGTATGATGTATTTGTGGGCAGGATTTGAACTATGAGCAATAGAAGGAATTAGAGATTATTGTGGTCTTACTATGGTAGAAGAGAGAGAAGAGAGAGTACAGCAAGGGGGAGAAAGAAAAAACACAATGGAAGATGGGGTGAAAAGTCGACAAAAGAAAAGAAAAAATATTATGTACAGTGGTACCTCGGGATGCGAACGGGATCCGTTGTGGAGCCCCATTCACATCCTGAACGCAATGCAACCCTCGACGGTGCGTGCACGTGTCGTGTTTTGCCGCTTCCGCGCATGCACGTGATGTCATTTTGAGCATCTACGCATGCGCGAGCGGCGAAACCTGGAAGTAACGTGCTCTGTTACTTCCGGGTTGCCGCAGAGTGCAACTCGAATGCGCTCAACCCGAAGCACATTCAAACCGAGGTATGACTGTATTAGAATGTATATGTGAATTTTTAAAAAGTTAATAAAATATAACTCAAAAGGAAAGAACTTTTGCAAAAAAAACCAAACCCTTATAAGCGTCTTCTTTTTTTTAAAAAAAAAGATATTTATTTATTTTTTAACAGAAAAGAGAAAAAATAAAAAAGAGAAGAGAAAAAATAAAAAAGAGAGCGTCTTCTAATGTATGTATATATGTATGTATGTTTTTTTCAAATGCAGGCTTCTGTTTTCTCTTTCTTGTTTTCTTCAGCTTGAGGTCCACTTTCCACTTTCTTCTAATGTAAATCAGGAATGGAGAACCTCAGACTCTCCAGGCCTCTCTTTCTGCCCAGGTTACACCCCCTACCAGCCCTCCTTGAGTGTTTTGCCTGGCTGGAATGTGTCCTTCAGACGGAAAATTGGAAAGTGGAAAGCGGCCCTCAAGCTGAAGGAAATAAGAAAGGGAAAGCAGAAACCTGCATTTGAAAAAACAAACAAATATTTGCACAGAAAGCCATATTGTAATCTGCCTCCTAATTTATTTTAAAGATGGATGGACTTCTCTCAAAGTAGGAAGTTGGGCTAAATGACCTTTTGATACCTTCCACATTTTGAAAATGTAATTAATAAAACTATTTAGTATCTGTCTTTCTAGCATTCATGGTGGAAGGCATTAAAAATAAAACCAATAACACATATTTAACAAACATACTATGATTCCATACCACATACAGATATAATCACCGCACAACATACATATCATAATGATACTGTTGGGAGCAACAGTTGAAGTTTTTGTGTCAAAGCACCGTATCAAAAAAACATTTATTATAGAACACCATCAAACCTCTGGTCTGCTATAATTTATGTTTACTTATAATCAGAACTTTACCAATTGTTTCAGTTATGCTTTTCATCCCACTTACAGAGCCTATATACTACTACATATTGGGTTTAAAATGTATGTAAAGCATACTACATTAATTAGTAGTAGCCAGTTGGCAATGGTAGTAACAGCAACAGCAGAAGTAGTAAAATAAATGAGAACATTAAAAAAAACCAGTACTTAATGCTAAAATTCCCTGACCTATCATCAATGTTTAGAGTACAAATTCATTTTAACTACTTTTTTTTTTAAGGTAAATATGTCAGAATCATCTGCAGGCTGCAACTATCTCAGCTTAGATGACAGCATTTCAAATCATCTCAATTCATCCACATTATCAATTAAACAAACATGATGCCATTACCAAACCCAACTGCAAATATTCAGATTCCTCCCCCCCCCCCCATCACACTGAAGGTTATCTCCCTGGTAGCTCTGGAAAAAAAAAAATCAGGTGACAGCCATTTCCCATGATGCTTTAAGGGCTGTCAAGCTGTCCATCAAGTTGTCACCTGACCAATCGTTCCCATGGTTCTTTTAGACTCTCCGTATGACAAATTGAAAGGCGCTATTATCTGCTTGTGGTGAAAAGGAGCTGCTTCAGCTTTGATAAGATATCACTAGTCCCAGGTGAGAGGAGGCTGACAGCACATCAAGACAAGACAACACATGGAAACACTGAACACAGGAGCCCCTTGGTTTACAAACATCTGTTGTCATTATTTATTATCCTTCTCCCTGGTTTTAGTTTCAGACTTTGTCCTATGCTGGCTTGAAAGAAGGCACTCCACTTTCAGTAGGCAAGTCTGAACGGCTGCTCTTACCACAGCTATTGGGTGCTTAAAACAGGCAAATAACAACAGCCGTTATAGCTACCTACCTTACTTGATACAACTTGTGCTTCAAATGTTCTGGGAGTCTCATGGTGAATTATTTCAGAAGAAATGAGAAACCCTGAAAGATAGGAAGATTCCTTTTTTTTTTAGTTGCCTTTAAACTCAACAGTAAATGTTGATATCTGTGTTTATTAGGCAGTCCTTCCTATCCCAGGATTTGTGGTTCCTATCGCCCAGTCTTAGCACGAGCACCCAAATTTATCTTTCAGAGCTCTCAGACCGAAAACAATGTGTTTGTTATTTATTGTGAGGTGGTGACAAGGATAAAATGTAGCTGGTTGCTAACATCCCCACCTTGTGTACAAATCTTTTCTTGCATGCAGTTTCATAATGCCACGGAGGTGTATTATCATTTTGGATAGCTGTGCCAGGCAATTATTAGGGGAAGACAGTTCAATTATTTTGTAAAAGAAAATTGGGGTTAGGAGGCAGGTCAAGAGGAATAGGCACACCTGAAATATATAGTGAATGACTCATGACAATAAGGTTTCAATAATATGGAAGTTCAACAGAGGATGAAAACACACACTCCGTAGCATCAAGACACCAGAGACAGGGATTTCATGTGAATACTTTTAAATACTTTGAAATACAATACTTTTAAATGGAGGCAGTTCACACTTTCAGCTAAGGGATAAGTCATTAAGAGCACAATCAGCACATATACAGCACAATACTGGGGCAAGGGGGGTATTGTTTTTGTTGGTTAGCATGTTATGTATTTTTGTGTTTTTATATTGTAAACTGTCCTGTGATCCTTGGATGAAGGGCGGTATAGAAATTCAAATAAATAAATAAATCCACTAAGTTTAAGGGGGCTTTCTTCCAAGTAAGTAGATGTAGAATTGCAGCCTTCGTGATACCAATGGATATTTCATTGCGCTGCAGCAGAGGGAGAGAAGGAGGTCACTATCAGTTGTGCTGAAAGACCAGCAATGTTTGGCGCCTCCTCTCCTGGAACTGTTTTCATTCTAGTTGGTTATTCTAAGAACTAAGCCTCTGTCAAGTTTTCAGGTAAATAGCAGAGTAAAAGTGCTTCAAATAAAAAAAAATATTTAATGCAGGACTGAATCAGTGCACAGTAGCATGTTTGTGGTTAATCCCAACATGCTAGCAATCACCTATTAGCCAAATTGCTTTACAAAACTTCTCATATATAATCCCCACCTGCAAGCTTGGAACAGCATGTTTTGACCCACATGGGCTCCCTGGGGTTTGGAGATAATAGCTTGAATTATCACATCATGACACCAAGAACCCTCCTGCCTCACAACTACTAAAGATGCTAAAGGTATCATTTTATGATAGTGTGGTATGGTGTTTAGTGTGCTGGATTAGGACCTGGGAGACCTGAGTTCAAATCCCCAATCAGACATGAAGCTCACTGAGCTAGCTGCTATCTCTCAAACTTAACCTATGCTACAGTACCATTAGCATTAGTATTGCTAATAGTAATAATAATTGTTGTACTCTGCAATGGACTGAATGAGATGTGAGAACGTAGCCAGCTAACTATTCAAATCCCCACATTTCTAAATAGAGGCTTGTGCTATTTTTGGTAAGGTATCATCCCTTGTTGCTACCACTGCTATCAGTGGAAAGGTTAAATTCAAATAGTGGCCTCTGTGCCTGAATTCCTAGTTATCTGGATAGGACTGAGAAATGAGTCCTCACAATTGCAGGCCATTAATCAGCCTCTTTTGTACTTGGTGGCAGTTTGAGAAATCAATCTGACTTATTTCAATTCTAAAGAATTTGCTCTTATTTTAAAAGAGAAATATTACATGGGCACACAAATTGATGTGGAACAGACACAAGAAAGATACCTTTAAACCACATGAAAATGCATTTTGGTAAAACAAATAAACCCATCTCATAATCTAGGGCAGAGGTTTTCAACCTGTTTGGCTCCCCTGACCAACTACATTCTTCCTGCAGCACCCTTGTGGGGCTCAGGAGCCCAGTTATGTCACCCCTTCCTGCAGAACTGGCAGCCCCTCAACCCCTTTTCGAGCAGCCTCCCTTGTGGAGAGTTCTCTCCTTGGCAGCCGCAGCTGCTGCCCCTGGTTTCTGACCTGCCCGCCCCCCCCTGCCCCAAAGAGAGGTGCCTCCTCACACAGTACCCCCTGGCCATCCCCAGAGGCACCATTTGCCTAGGGAGCTTGTAGCCAGGGCCGCTGCAACTAACAGCTCTGCAAACCTTTGGGAGGCAGAGACGTGAGAGGGCATCAGAGGAAGAGAGGAAAGGAAAGAGGGACAGAGGCCAGTGTTGCCTGTGGCACCATCACTCAAGGCACCCCAGGGTGCCACGGCACACTGGTTGAAAACCGCTGCTCTAGGGCAAAATTGTGCTGGTCACTTCTTACAATTCCTATCTCTATAGTTGATCTCAGAAAAAGACTGCAACTATAACAGACTGTGAAGTATTAAATTAGTTCCATGTGGTATAAAAGTCTCAAGTGCGGTGTAGTGGTTAAGAGCGGTAGACTAGTAATCTGGTGAATCGGGTTCGCGTCTCCACTCCTCCACATGCAGCTGCTGGGTGACCTTGGGCCAGTCACACTTCTCTGAAGTCTCTCAGTCTCTCTCACCTCACAGAGTGTTTGTTGTGGGGGAGGAAGGGAAAGGAGATTGTTAGCCGCTTTGAGACTCCTTCGGGTAGTGATAAAGCGGGATATCAAATCCAAACTCTTCTTCTTCTTCTTCTTCTTCTTCTTCTTCTTCTTCTTCTTCTTCTTCTTCTTCTTCTTCGAACCTCTAAACATCTTTGTAACAATACACATTTGTCAGGCGCAGCCCATCAATGGGGTGAGGTGAAGCCATTTGCCTCAGGTGGTAAATTTGACCCCCTCCGTCTTCTCCCCATGCCCACTGCTGCCAGCCCTGCCTTCACCCTCACCGATACCACAGCACTGTTGCCTTCACCACTGTGTCATGGCAGCAGTGCAGGCGCAGCCACAGGTGAGGGTGCAGTGGCAGTGCTCCAGGCACAATGGCAGAGGCAGGGAGGGGGCTGCACTGTAGTATGTTGCCTACTGTGGGAAAATGTCTAGGGCCAGCCCTGTTTGCGCAGTGTTTGTGTCCGGTTCTGGGCGCTACAATTTAAGAAGGATATTGACAAGCTAGAATGTATGCAGAGGAAGGCAACCAAGATGATAAAAGATTGGAAACTAAGCCGTATGAGGAACAGTTGAGAGAGTTGGGTATGTTAAGCTTGGGAAAGAGGAAACTGAGAGGAGATAGCCATTTGCAAATATCTAAAGGACTGCCTTTAGGATGCGGGTGGCGTTGTGGGTAAAACCTCAGCGCCTAGGACTTGCTGATCGTCAGGTCGGCGGTTCGAATCCCCGTGGCGGGGAGCGCGCCCATTGCTCGGTCCCAGCGCCTGCCAACCTAGCAGTTCGAAAGCACCTCCGGGTGCAAGTAGATAAATAGGGACCGCTTACTAGCGGGAAGGTAAACGGCATTTCCGTGTGCTGCGCTGGCTCGCCAGATGCAGCTTGTCACGCTGGCCACATGACCCGGAAGTGTCTTCGGACAGCGCTGGCCCCCGGCCTCTTAAGTGAGATGGGCGCACAACCCCAGAGTCGGATACGACTGGCCCGTATGGGCAGGGGTACCCTTACCCTTACCCTTAAAGGACTGCCACGTGAAAAATGGAGCAAGTTTGTTTTCTCCTGCTCCAGAGGGACCAATGGGTTCAAGTTACAAGAAAGCAGATTCCAACTAAACATCAGGAACAACTTTCTGACATTAAGAGCTGTTTGACAGTGGAACAGACTCCCACTAGAGGTGGTGGAATCACCTTCATTAGAAGTTTTTAAGCAAAGGTTGGATGGCCATCTGTCATGGATGCTTTAGTTAAGATTCCTGCCTTGCAGGGGGTTGGACTAGATGACCCTGGGGGCCCCTTCCAACTCTACAATTCTATGATTCTATGATTGGGTGTAATGTTCAGCATCCTGAAACTTTCAGAGTTGCTTTTTTATCTTTAAACAAGCTTCTAGTTGTTAAGACTGCAACCTGAAACCACATGGGTTCTGCCTGAAGAAAATTACAGAACCCAGAAGGGGAGCTGAGATTTTCCAGTAGCCAGAGGGTGTGGCTTCCTACAGGTAATGGGGCTGTCCATCCTATTTGTCCATCCTCCTGTGGCAAATGGGAGCAGAATAAATTAAGCAAAGTAAGCATTTATTAAAAATATTCAGAATTCAAATGACCTCCATGTAGAGTTTCTATTTTAGTACAGTCAGTACACCAACCCAATATCATCGTAACAGAATCATAAAGTTGAAAAAGGCCTGAAAATAAACTGATTCAAATTGCTTCCCAAGGCACCATGCCCATCACACATCAGCCTTCTACAGGTTAATATACAAAACACAAACTGCATTGTGCTACAAGTTGAGAAGGCACCAACAAAGTGAACAACTCCAATTGCCTTCAGGACATACAGGACCAAAGGACAAAAGCTATGAGCCAAATCATATTCCGCAGGGGAATCCAGGAACAGCGAAAGAAGCAAATCAATCATGAAATGGAGTTTGAATATCAATGGATGTTCTGAAGGCTTGGAATTCTGTAAAATATGGTTTTTAGTGCTGCAGAATTCCTGTTTCTCCCTCCAGAAGAACTAGCAAGGAAGTTCACTTTTTTAAAAAAAAAAACAAAATGCAAAGCTCATGGTGAACTTAATAGAAAGCTTGTCTACAACCCCCCAATACTTATTGTATCTTTGATGAATTAAAGAGAAATCCAAATTGATTTGTTAACACATGAAGAAGGCCTGCATTTTTCTAGCATCTTTATGACTTCATCTGAACACCAGTTGCTACATTACATTGTGGTAAGGATTAATTTTATTTTTCATAGACTTAAGAACCTCAACATCTGGAAGAAACTTTATATTCATTAGTGAAAACTAATGATCTGTTAGGGCTACTTCTGTGATGGCCAAGAGACCCCGCAGCAAACAGAACAAAAATGATTCTTAAGAAATTTCTCAATTAATTGGAACCCTGCAATAACTATTTCTCAACTTTGTAAAATGACACAGCTTAATGAGTCCAGTGGATACATTAATAATTGAATAAAAATAGCCTTCAATTTGAAGAAAGAGCACCACCAGTTCAACAGAGTTAAATGTTAGGGGGACAAAAACCTCTTTTGATGTGTGTGCATTTAATATAACAAACCAATCATGATACGAAAGATCTAGACAAAATTTAACAATGCAACATGATCCTTTGAAAACTTTATTTCCCTTTCCAATTGTGAACAATAAAGTTTTCTACATTAGCAACTGTGTAGCTGAAAGAGGGGAATGTGTAATTCATTTCCAGAAGCCAAGCCAAAAAAGAAGAAAAAAATGAAGAAGGGAAAAATTGGATTCTCTTCTGTCGGCCTCCTGTGTAAAAAATTTTCTCCTTATCATCTCATCTAGTCATATCTTTCTGCAGTTTGAATTACCCTCTTTTCCTCAATCTGGTAAGGCAGTGAAAGGATGTTTGTTCTGCTAATTAACTTTATTACCCTGATAACTCCCTGCAGCCTTTGACGAAAACAATTACCGTTCCTCTTTTTTTCCCCCACTGGCAAAAAAGAAAAAAAGAGACTATTAATTAGAAATGAGGCCCCAGTCCCTGCCATGTTAGCCTACCACGTTCTCAGACCCTCAAGCGGGATAGCATTACATTGTCAGTAGTAATTTAGCTCTCATCTGTCTCTGCTAATTATTGTCACATTCATCAAATTCATCAACAAAAGTGCTCTCAGAAGGATTGCATATTTGCAGTTAATACAGCATAAACTGGTATTACCCATCACCACATTTGTGATGATGAGAGGGACACAACTTATTCATCCCTAATTAGAGCAAGCTGGGTAATTAATTATACATTCCGCCTTATTACTTCTGAGTTCCCAGATATTGTTTGTCTAAAAAGGAGGAGAGGGGGAGAGAAGGGAAGAGGGGTAGGAGGAAGAGAGAGAAGCCTGAAAATGTAAAAAAAAAAAAGGGGGGGGGATAAAAAAGGGGAAAAAAATGTGTGATGTGTTTTGTCACATGTGCTTTGCCATAATTCCCACCTGACAAACTAGCTGATTCAGTAGAAAATTGCAAGTTGTCAGCAGCAGAATAAACTGCCGTAATAGCTGATTAATGATCAGCACCTGTGACAGGTGCTATACGGGACTGTAAACTTAGTTTGATTAACAGTCACTGGACGAATAAATATTAGTGACAGTCACTGGAGAGCAAGTTTGCTTGTTTGCTTTCTGTGTTAACAAACCTTGCACATTAAAGTTATTGATATTTTCTGTGGCATTTCTATTATCAAGTTTTTTTATTATTATTATTGAAAATCATCTACCAACCTCACCAAAAGGTTCAGTTATGGCCAGATTGCAAAATAAGTAGTGTTTTGACAAGGTGACCAAGCAGGATTCAAAACTTTACACAACAACAATTAGGAATTTTGCATGTAGTCCATCTGTCATTAATAACAATGTTGTTGTTTTTTTGTAGTATACACATCTTGCAGGAGCAGATGTTGATCTTTCCACTCCTAAAATATAAACTCTGTCACCAAAAAATAAGTTTCCACACTCACATTACATAAAGTCAAGAAAACATGACATGATTTTCTTCTCTGGGTAAGGTGGGATAGAAATTTAATATACAAAAGGAAATAAAGAATATTTACATGTATATTCATTTTTCCCAGTGTAGCTCAAGAGAAAACCTGGATTTCTGCATGATTTGTGTTTGGTTCAGTTTTGAAACACATTTTGTCATGCAGTGAGCCAGCCATGAGTCTCTATTTACAGTACTCAACTTCTTTTGGAAGATTGGCTGTAGCATGAGGAATTATAACTAGAAAAGATATTAAAACAATCACAATTTATTCTACATAAGACTGAGTCAAATTAGGCTGACTAAGCCAATGAAGTATCAGTGAATCGCCAAAATGAAAGTTTGTGTTCTGAGTGTGCAGTTGGCAAGAATGCAGTTCTAGTGAGAAGCGCATCATCCACCATCCATCTCTGGAAAGCTGCAAGGTTGTGCTTGTGCTGCAGATCAAAACACCAGGACCATAAAGGGGCATCAGATCTTTTGGGAACACTTCACTCTATAATAAGCAGACAAAGACATGGAGCAATTCAATGCTGTGCTATGACAAATGTTCCCTCTGTGAAACATTTGTCAAAGCACAGGGAGCTTGCGAGACAGAATAATTCCCCTCTCCACCCACTTTGGGCTCTTCTGCGGGTTCTTCTGACCCTTCTGAGCCAATTTCAGGGTGGGTGGGTAAACAGAAAGTGGGTAAAGTCCTGCACAGGGATTCTACTGATAGGGCTTGTTAGGTGAATTCCATCCATAGGGTTGTGTTTAACAAATTTTTCTCAGAGTAGACCCATTGAAATGAATGGACCTAAGGCAGTCATAGTTATTAATTTTAAGGAGACTACTCTGCATAACAGCTGGCCGAATACAACCCAATATATCTGCTTCCACTGGAACTATGCCGGGGATGGATCTATGGTGGTGCAGCATATACTATGGCAGGGGTAGGCAACCTAAGGCCCGTGGGCCGGATGCGGCCCAATCGCCTTCTCAATCTGGCCCGCAGACGGTCCGGGAATCAGCGTGTTTTTACATGAGTAGAATGTGTGCTTTTATTTAAAATGCATGTCTGGGTTATTTGTGGGGCATAGGAATTTGTTCATTTTTTTCTCTCCAAAATATAGTCCCACGGCTGAAAAAGGTTGCTGACCCCTGTACTATGGCAACTAGCAGAGAAAATGAAGGCTGCTTAGAAGCTTGAGCATCTACTCTTTGAATACAACCATGGAGCCATATCAGATTGTCATTGGCCCGACACACAGAACTGGATTTAGCCTTGCTCATCTGAAATTAAACAAGCACCTAGCATCTTGCTATTTAAGTGACCATTAAAGTTGTTTTTCTTCAAGAATGCTAAGTACAAACCAGTCATTTTGTGGAATATTAACTATGCAGTGGCTGAAATGATTTTTTGTTTTGCTTTTAGTTTATTCAATCTGTATCTCTGTATTTTCTCTTATCATATTGTACACTGCTTCGGTAGCTTCTGACTGTGAAGTGGTTTATAAACCTTCAAAATACATAAATAGCAAATTCCTAGCCCTTGTAGTTATGGAGGAAATCCTACATATGAAAAAGTTTAAAGATGTTAAAGGTGTTTTTTAAAGTAAGGTTAAATATTCTGATGCTAAAATGAGTCAGAATTTGGGTTTCATTAGGCAGGAAGTAGATCTTGAACAGTCTTGAGATGGTTTTCACTGTCTCCATGCACCATTTATCATCATATTGCCTCTGCACACCAATGCCCTCTGATGTTCAAAGCCCCAAATCCCTTCTCCCTAGTCAGGGACACATTCTGCATCCCAGAAAAAATATGCAATGAAACAAACTGTACACGTATAATCCTAAGTGTGATATGCATTCCAATGTACACATGATGTGCACTCCTGAAGGACTGGACTTCCCCATTCACAGTATATCCTCCTCCTTCCCTGCCATGAGTGATGGCTAGATCAGAGTTACTATAAAATAATTAGTTAGTCTACATTCCCCCCCCCATCACAAAAGTATTTATTTTTACATATAGTATGAGTAGGGAGATTTTAATGTGGAATTCCAGGCATCCAGGCCAAACAATATTGGGCAGGGTTTCACCTTGGGTCCCATGCTGTTCAAGATCTATGGAAAACCAGTCTGGAGGTGTTGTTAAGTTCATCTAGGACTGTATGGTTGAATTACACGCCCCCCTGCAATACTGGAAATTTCTTGCATGTGGAAAAACAGTCTTGACAGGCAAGTTTTCTATGTGCAGTGAGTTATTAATATGGAAGAGCAGTGAAGCATGCAACCAATTATTCAGAATCTGAAGATACAGTTTAGTCGCCATAACAAGGATTTTGCAGATTGTTTATTATTGTTATTAACACTTATTAACCACCTAAATTTTTAGATGCACTGTACATATATCACAGCCACTGCTAGCAGAGCTGCTGCTATTAGGTGTAGATGCAGTAGACCAATATTCTGGCTCAGAGCTCAGTATAAGGCAGATACTTTTATCAATAGATCTATTGTGTCACCTATCTCAGTCAATACATCTAACAAAGAAGTCAGTATCCACTCAAAATATATTACTGAAATATGTTATTTGCCCAAGTATGCATTATGGGAATAAGAAATATAAAGCAATCTAATGTATCATTAGTTGCCTAAGGAAGAAGTAAATGCATATTATATTGTATCATTTATCCCCGCCTTGTCTGGAATGTAGGAATGGTTTCTTCACAGGAGGAAATGTGGTGGCAGTAAGGAATTACTGTGTGCAAAAATGAACTATCCAAGGTGACCATCCCTCAGAAGCCCCAAAACCTTGGCACTGGAAATGCCCTCTGTGATGGCTGTTTCAAATCTTCAAGTCATCATGTGAAGAGACAGAAGTAAGGAACGTGCATGTAAGGTATATTCTCTCTGACATGGTTTATTGAATCTCCAAGGAAAGGGAGCTCCATAACTGTTCTGCAACTTCTTGGAATGCCTCTCTATCTGCAATTTGTTACTGAACTTTGTGAATGCATGGTTTTGCTAAGCAGTCAGTCAGACTGCAGATGTCATGGTGGAATACACAAAAGTGGTCAGGATTCATGGAGCTGAAGATTCCATCTATCCCCTGCTTTAAGTCCAAGGGATAGTGCAGACGAATGAGCTTTAATCTATGGTCTATGATGCACTTTTAGGTGGTCCATGAGATCACTGAGGGCCTTCTTGGTAATGGCACCCTCCCTGTGGAACACCCTCCCTTCAGATGTCAAGGAAATAAACAACTATCTGACTTTTAGAAGACACCTGAAGGCAGCCTTGTTTAGAGAAGTTTTTCAGGATTGGTTTTTTTATTATGGTTTTAATTATATTGTAAGCCACCCAGGGTGGCTGGGGAAACCCAGCCAGATGGGTGGGGTATAAATAAAATTATTATTATTATTATTATTATTATTATTATTAATGACAGAGAAAAATACAGACGATCATGCAAGACATGGAGGTTCTCCCCATGGCAGGTAACCCCAAAGGGGAAGAGTTATCGTGCACTATAGCTGCTATGTGGAGTGGTCCCTTTAAAGCTGTCTTTCAAACAGCCTGGCTTATGATCTTAGTTCCGAAAACTGATTCTGAGTAGCCAAGCAGTATCTTGACAGGCAAATATTTCAGTAGCATGAAGTATACAGAAAACTCACAGTGCCTACTCATCATTGACTAATGCTTTCCTTTACATTTCAGCCTATGCCTTCATTCTTTTGGTAGAGGATTCAGCAAAACTCTAGAGGGACGCAGGTGGCACTGTGGGTTAAACAACAGAGCCTAGGACTTACCGACCAGAAGGTCGGCGGTTCGAATCCCCGCGACGGGGTGAGCTCCCATTGCTCGATCCCTGCTCCTGCCAACCTAGCAGTTCAAAAGCACGTCAAAGTGCAAGTAGAAAAATAGGTACTGCTCCGACAGGAAGATAAACGGCATTTCTGTGCGCTGCTCTGGTTCATCAGAAGCGGCTTAGTCATGCTGGCCACATGACTCGGAAGCTGTCTGCAAACAAACGCCAGCTCCCTCGGCCTATAGAGTGAGATGAGCGCGCAACCCCAGAGTCGGTCACGACTGGACCTAATGGTCAGGGGTCCCTTTACCTTACAGCAAAACTCTGGAGTCAAGAAGGAAATGATATTTAGTTTAGAAGCTCTTCAGAAGGCCTTTTGCACAACAACCCTGTAATGGTAATTTGCAAAAACAGTGAATCACAGGTAAAAAAGTAAGATTCACTTTTGTTAGCTACATTGCCATTGGCCATTGGCCATATATTCAGGATGTTGAATGAATTCAGGATAAAGGATTTAAGATTACATTTGGAGGCCCAGGAAATGGTGGCTCACAGACATTCTCTGTGGCAGCCCCAAGCTATAGAATCCTTCCTTACAAAGCTGTATCTGACACCTTCATTATATAGTTTTTGTTGTATGCTGAAGGTGACACCTGAGAGATAGGTATTTTAGGACTCTCCCTGTTATTCAGAATGTAAATCATTTTAATATTTATTGGGCCTTATTGTGAAGGACAGGTAAGAATCTGATACATCATCATCATCATCTCAACCTCAAACTGATCCCTTCCTGTTCTGTTGCAAAAAGAAATATCAATTCAGTAATTTATCAATATGTTATTTGCTGTTTACAGTCACTTTGCAAAGCTCTCTTATTTTTCAACAGACGCTGGAAGTGAATTCTTTTAACACTGCAGTTCATTTCCATGATAAATATCATAACAGACCTAGTATTTTAAGGGGAAGTGGCATTCAAACACCCAGACTTCTGAAATATGCAATATGCTTTAAAATTATTCATTAAGCTCCTTCTTGAAATGACAGAGAATTTAGAGCAATATGTTACATTAGAAGTCTAAAACTTATAATGTAGGGGGAAATGAATTGAGTTTCTGTGTAATTTTCTCTCTATCCTTCTGTGTAAGAAATGAAGACAAAGGAGGCATTTACATACAAAGAACAACTAGAGTATTCAGTCTATCAAACAGTATTCCTGATGACTCAAAATAGCTGTCTAGGTGATGTTACATAGCACAATTTTGGATATAATCCTTGCATTGACTAGCTGAAAACAGCAGCTGTTGAAGTCATTCCAGTTCTTTACTTAAAAAAAATCATACAGGCACTCCATGTTATTATTATTGTTGTACAGTGTTCTTGGCATATTTTAAGGTTCTGGTCTCAGCTTATAAAGAACTAAATAGTCTTGATACCATTTATCATAGCCTTTCTAGACTGAAGGTCCTCTCCTAGTGAGCTCTTTACTAACTACAGCCACTCCCAGTAATGAACTTCTCACAAACTAGTCATAGCCTTGCTAATTGAATTCTATGGGACAAAGTACCGGTAAGCAAGCGTCAAATGGGACACTACTGCAGGAAATGAAACATATTCACTCTGGAGCCTCAGGTTACTAGTGCAGGTGGCATATTCAGCCACCACTCCAATTATGCTACATGAACACTGCTGTTTTACTGTTTGCCCTATAAATGAATGACTTTCATCCACTCCTGAACATGGAATAAAGCAAGAGTAAGGAATTTAAAGATAGGCTTGCAGTAGGGATGACGCTTGCCTCATCTTCCACCCCAGATGCTAGATGGGCAGAGCGCAATGTGTCTCTGTAGAGTTTTCCCCCAAAAGCCCCTGCAGAAAAGATGGGCTCTCCAGTAGTGTTTTATATTCAGGGATTTATTATTATAATTCAATTACTATATCATTAAGTAGTAAACTTGATGGAAGCATGTCTATCAGGAAGGCAGCCAAATAGATACATACATCAGGTATGAGTTTTTACATATTTGGGAACTTCCTTAGTGTGAAATTTAAGGAAGGAAGGAAATCTCATCCTCATCCTCACCCACAAAGCAGCCTAATCAAGGATTGAGCATGCTCAATGAGCTGAGGGTAGTTGAGCATTTATCTTGTGATGCTAATAGCAGTGCATTGTGGTACCAGTATATTAATTATGAAAGTTTGATGGTTATCATCTTGGTGAGATGTGTGGATGATATTAATTTTCCACTTGTTTTTAAATCTGCAAAATTGACATAAAAGGTAAAGGTAAAGGAACCCCTGACCATTAGGTCCAGTCGTGGCCGACTCTGGGGTTGTGGCGCTCATCTCGCTTTATTGGCCAAGGGAGCCGGCATACAGCTTCCGGGTCATGTGGCCAGCATGACTAAGCCGCTTCTGGCGAACCAGAGCAGCGCACGGAAACGCCGTTTACCTTCCCGCCGGAGCGGTACCTATTTATCTACTTGTACTTTGACATGCTTTCAAACTGCTAGGTTGGCAGGAGCAGGGACCGAGCAACGGGAGCTCACCCCGTTGCGGGGATTCAAACCGCCGACCTTCTGATCAGCAAGTCCTAGGCTCTGTGGTTTAACCCACAGTGCATAGACAGTGTTAACTCAGTTGTTCCCTTATTATGTGAATTAAAAAAACAACCAGAACAAATTTGTTTGAGAGTGGGTAAGAGTATCCTAGAATGTAGGGTGAAATTAAGATTTGGGATGCACATTGTAAGGGACTCACTTCTATCCCTAATTTCCCTTCTCCCATACACTGAACAAAGGGAAAGGTAAAAACATCTCCTTCTCTATGCTAACTCAGGTTTGGGGTTAGATAAGCAGCTTCCTATTCACTTATCCCACACTTCTACAAGTCATACCTCAACAGTATCACTCTAACACTATCAAGGGGTGGTGAAGGAAGTACAGTATCAATCCTTTATCCCCTGCCCTCCATGGTAATCCCTTGCAGACCCTTTAAACTGTATTACTGCTGTTCAAAGTTAAGTTTTCATGAATAGAGAAAGATAAAAAAATATTTCCTATTCTAAATTTCTTTTCCAATGCTAAAAAGCAGCTGCAATTTGCTCTGAGTTTTAAAGACCTGTTAGGCAGAAGAAACAAGAAAGAGTGCATCTCTACCCAGAAGTAAGCCTGATTTCAGCAGGGTTTACTCCCAGGAAAGTGGGGTTAGGACTGCAATATCTCTCTCTCTCTCTCTCTCTCTCTCTCTCTCAGAGAGAGAGAGATATTGCAGTCCTAACCCCACTCTCTCAGAGAGAGAGAGTGAGAAAGAAAATGTGAGAATTGTGACTCATCTTCAATATAACAATCCGGAACCTTAGACATTAAAGTCATGGATTGAAAGCTTTATGCAAAGTACATGTAAATATGTCATGTAGTAGAACGGATGCATAACCATTTGAAAAGGCAGCAGTGCTGCTAGCCAAGAGTTTAGGAAAGAGGCCAATCTCACATCCAGATGCCCTTGATAGAGACACACTGTGAAGCATCTAGGCTTCCAGCTGCTAAGCTCCCTATGACAGTTCTTTTAGTTTGTTTGTTTAGAAGGGCTGTCTCCAGCAGATTAGGACTGTGAAGAAGGCCAGCGCTAGTGATTCATTTGGAGGAGGGAAGTGCAACAATGTCATCCAAGCGCTTGTAACCCTTCAAGTTCACTAGAAGTCATGACTCATCAGCAGATTTTGCAATACGTACTTTTTAATAATTGCAATTAATAATATGTGTGCTGCAAAAGCTTCCTGTTTTTGACAGTTCATTCTGCATGATTCTGCACACTGAATATATATAGGCAATCAAGTATGGTAGTTGAATGTCAAAGGAAGACTTCCTTTAGCTACCTTGGAAGTTTTGGCTGCAAGGCAGCATAGAACATTTTAAAACAAATAACTAAAATAAAACCAGGTTTCCATATTTCTCTTCTTTGGAACACATATCCTAATGCATGTCCTAACATATCCTAAAACACTTTTCTCACAGGACATAATTTAGTTTGATCTAGCAGCTCAGCTTAGGTAGGGGCTGTACCTTGGCGGCAGAACACCTGCATTGCATGCAAAAGGTCTCAGTTTCTAACACAAGTATCTTTAAGCAGGGCTGGGAGTCAGCCCCATCTAAAACCATGGGGAGCTGCTGCCATTCAGTGTGGGTATTACTGAACTCCATGGATCAATGGTCTGATTTGGTATACTACAGCTTCTTGCAAACTGTTCTTGCTTTTTGTAATTTGGAGGAAGTAACACTGGATAATGTAACAGAAGAAATTGAAGCAAGCAATGGTAAAGAGGAAAACAAACAAACTGTAGGAAGGATTATTTGAGTCACTAATGCAATTGCTCTCAAATGCCCTTAATCAAATCTTACAGCCATATTGGCTGGTGAAAGTCATCTGGAGGTTTAGACTGTGGTGCCAACAATATGCTGGTGACACACAGCATGCAATGTTGCCTGCCTCAGGGTCCCAGGTCCACCTGAGGACTCAGATTCAAATAACTAATCAGTCACCATACTTGGTGAGGAGTGGGAAGCCTCAGCACCCCCTTCGAGAATGACTCTCCTGTGGCTGCTGCTTTGCAGCCATTGGCTTGTTGTTGTTTAGTCATGTCCGACTCTTCGTGACCCCATGGACCAGAGCACACCAGGCACTCCTGTCTTCCACTGCCTCCCGCAGTTTGGTCAAACTCATGTTCGTAGCTTTGAGAACACTGTCCAACCATCTCGTCCTCTGTCGCCCCCTTCTCCTTGTGCCCTCCATCTTTCCCAACATCAGGGTCTTTTCCAGGGAGTCTTCTCTTCTCATGAGGTGGCCAAAGTCTTGGAGCCTCAGCTTCACAATCTGTCCTTCCAGTGAGCACTCAGGGCTGATTTCCTTCAGAATGGAGAGGTTTGATCTTCTTGCAGTCCATGGGGCTCTCAAGAGTCTCCTCCAGCACCATAATTCAAAAGCATCAATTCTTCGGCGATCAGCCTTCCTTATGGTCCAGCTCTCACTTCCATACATCACTACTGGGAAAACCATGGCTTTAACTATACGGACCTCTGTTGGCAAGGTGATGTCTCTGCTTTTTAAGATGCTGTCTAGGTTTGTCATTGCTTTTCTAGGTTTGTCATTGCCATTGGCTATAGACCCTTTAATGATTGCAAACAGCACTCCCAAGGGAGTAGAGTTTATGGAAGGGAAGGTCTTGCCAGCCTGCTTAAACCCTCAGTTGAATCTGGGCCTTGATTATTCCATACCTCAGCTGGCAGTGCCTACTGGGAACTGCCTAGGGTCCTGATTTGATTTGCCCATTCCTTGAACTGGGGAGCCTCTGGCAATTACTATCACTTCTCCAGTGAACCCCAAACCCCAGCAGAATGGGGCACAGCTTAACCTGCATTTTCTACCTACAAATCCCAAGCAGGCTGGAACACTTGAATGTGCATCTAGAGTCAGTTTGAGATGGAGAAGGGAAAAGGAGCTGAAGCTTAATCCAGGCAATAGGGATTCTGTTAAAACCAGCTGATCTGGATAAAGGAATGGAACTGGTTCTGGATGGGTTACATTTCCCTTGAAGTGCCAAGTCAGGGGGTTCTTCTGGATGCAGTACTTGTCTGCAGCAGAGATAGCCAGGAGTGCTGTTCACCAGCTGCTTAACTTAGATTCAAAACATTACTAAATCCCTTTCTTTTGCCAACTTGAGCCTTGAGGTTAGCTTGTTTGTTCCCAGTAATGCAAGGCTTCCTTTTCTAGAAACCAGTATTTTTGTATTTTTCCTATAATGCAAACTTTGCTTAAATGAACCAGTGCCCAACAGCTGTGATCAAGTTAAGAAGGAAATGATCATGGAGGAGGAGTTCCTGAAATGATTCTGTATTGGAATTAATTTACATAGTTCTAAACAACATAGTCCTGCATATCTTAGGGAACGTAAGTCAACATGACCCTGGATGCCCTTTATACCCAGCCAGATGGGTAGAGTGTACTTATACTTATTATCAGTTGAACATTAGTGAATGACCATGGCATATTTATTTATTTAAATTTATATTTCATCTTCCTCCCAAAGGAATGCAGGGTCTGTATTGTATATATACTAGTCTGCATTGTATCATTTAATAGATACCTATATAGAAATTCAATAAATAGTCATGTGGATATTCACACTATGTTTTATATGCCTTTTCTAACAGAAAAAATCATGTGCTTGTGGTCAGGGGTGTGGTGGGGGGGGGGAGAAGAGTAGTAGTGGGTGAAAGATATATTTGCAAAAAAACTGATGGAATTCAGATACTTTGCACATGACACTAAACTGCCATATGTGAATTATGTTTATTTAGGACAGTATAATGGAGCATTTTTCAAAAAAGAAAAACAAATAAAGCACAACCTAATTGTACATTCTAGCTCAGAGGATTTCAACATGATTTTCTTTAAGAAAACCTTTTCCAACAACAGCTGCACTGTAAACATTTCTAAGCCACATTATAAGGACAGGTACATGTGGCACCAGCCACCACCCAGATATACGTGCCCAAACCATTACCCTGTTATATTAAAAGACTTTGTCCTAGAATAGACCTAGCAGTCCGCTACAACTGCATGCTATAGCAATGGCAGGCAATGGGCTTTTAACTGTTCCACCATATAAAATTTTCCCACCCTCAATATGCTTATGAAGAAATGAACAGAAAGTTTGAAAATCACTAAGGTTGTCTTTTAAAAAATGATTTTGGGACAAATTCTTTTGTTTGCCAAGGTTTAGCATCATAGTACTAAAACAGAATTCTAACAGGCAATTCAGGGGAATGTGTGAAAAGTTCCTCAGTACTAAAAGTATTTTCTCTTTGCATTTCATTTGGAAAAAAATTTCATGGACCATAATCAGAACCAGTGATAAAGAATTATTTTATGTGGATATATATGTACACACACATACAATATTATACATACATATATGTAAAGACTCATGGATACCTTTGAGAGACCTTAAATATAAGGATAAACAATTTTAGTAACTTTGCACCTCTTGAAATAACAGTATTTGAGAAGAAATGTCCACTTATTTTTCCTATATTAACCTGGAGTTGGATGAAAATATGTCTTCTATCATCATATGATTATTTTATTCTATTATTTTCAATAGGGAACAGTCAATTTGGGGGTGGGGGAATGCTGTTACAATGGTTATGCTATCCTAACCACACCAGCATATTTATAAGTAAGTTCCTATAATTTAAGAGATATATATGTAACCAGCTGCAAGCTTAAGGTCATACCTGTCTTGCCTGGATAGACATTTTAGACTATCACTGACTCATGAATATAAATAGTTATCATGGGCTAATAACATTTATAGAACCCCAGAGCTGGTAACAACAGCCACACAATAAGAGAAAAGAGGAACCTCCCAGAGATCAACAACTCTGAAAGAATCTAGTGTCACATTCTCAAGGATGTCAGATTAAACTAACATGTGCCAGTCAATATTGGTACACTGTGACCCTTGGTGCTTCCGAAGCAAAACTATTAAGTCCAACATTTTCTCCTGTAAGCACTTATCTGTAAGGATGGCTAGCATGTCCTCTGAAGCAGATATTGAAACTGATTGGACAATAGGTAGACACCAGACAGAGGCCTGGGGGCCGACCTCTAGAAATAGGGGGAGAAAAAAAATCTTAATCTGCAATACAATGCAGCTCTCTTGAAACCCTATCATTTTCACTTCCCATGTGTCTGCTGCCTGGCTGTGAATGGATTTGAAAAGGAATGGTTAGTGGTGAAAATTGGATCAGAGCTAACATTCTCTCATTTTTATCAGCAGCTGCCAAAGGTCATCTGACATAATAGCTGATGAATTCAAGCCCAGTGGATTTCATTTGCAATTTTCAATTTACTGAGGCCTCCAAACCCCACAGTGATAAAAGCTTCCCCTATCGTGGCCTGTCACAAACATCAAGGAAACCTCACAAACCCACAAGAAAAAGAAATAGGAGAGAGCTGTGCATCATCACAGCCAAAGATAAGGAGAACAGGAAGACACAGCATCATGGAGAAAGGTGTGTGGTTGACTCTCTAAATGCCAATTGTAATCAAAAGACTATGGAGAGCAATCAAAAAAACTTATACAGAATAACATCACAGGGTGTTTGGGGAGGGGGATCCCTGCTTTTTAGTTTAGAAGGTAATTTCCAATTTCCAGTTTTTGAGATTAAGAATTAAGAGTAGCAATTAAACACACACACACACACACACACACACACACACAATCCTGCTTATTTAGACAGGTAAAGTATTGCAAAACTGATATTTACCATCGCTTGATTTCCATATGAAAGATAAGGGTCCTATTATTGGGAAAATAGCCCATCATCACCAGAGAGAAAAGAAAAAAGCTCTCTAGTTGAAACACATTCAAAATGACTTACAACTTTTTAAATTTTACAAACATTACCATTCCAGTTATGGATGCTGTTTAGAGCCAGGGATTTTGGTAGAAGAAAGGCCACTAGTGTGAATGTATTGAAGTTGGCACGTTGACGCATAACATTGCCTTAAAATTTATCAAGGAGACTTGAAATCTGAGAGTTTTAAACATATCCCTCTAGCTCAGGACTGCAATACCTCAAGGGCTGCCTCTCTCCATATGAACCTACCTGGACCCTGAGATCATCCTCTGAGGCCTTTCTTCATGTGCCTCCTCCATGAGATGTCTGGAGGGTGGCAACCGAAAACAGGTCTTTTCTTCAGTAGCTCCCCATTTGTGGAATGTTCTCCCCAGGGAGGTTTGGCTGGTGCCTTCATTATACACTTTTAGGCACCAGGCGAAAACCTTCAACCAGGCCTTTAGCTGATTGACATCAGATATCCTTTTAAATGTCTTGCTTTGGTTTTCTTCTTATTTTTATTTTGTGTTTTTTATGTTGTATTTTTATTATGTGAACTGCCCTGAGATCTACAGATGAAGAGTGATATACAAATTTAATTAATTCATAAGAGCCGAAATGTGAAAATTGGGGAAAAAATGAGTAAAATTTTAATTCTGAGATCTTGTTAAATTTCACATTTCTACCAAATGTTGTTTTAGCTTTAGTTCAAAAAGAATCTTTGTAGATGATGAGGCTTGTGGTGATTAAGATCTACTGCTTGTATTCTTTTGAAAATTTTCATCTGAAGAATTACCATAGGATTATACTCTCCAACATAGTCAGAAGCAGGATATCCCAAAGTAAGGGGGGAATCTGATCCCTGTAAAAAATTCAAGTGGTTAATCACCAGTTTATCCTACAGCTGCCAATGATGCGCTGATGAATGTGAATCATTGGAAGGACAAGTCACAATTTGGAACATGACTGATGTAAAAATTAATTCCAAGCATTAGCATCTGGATCATAAAGCAATTGGATTTTATCCAATGAAAGAACTATAACCGAGGCTACCCTGTGTTTGTGTGGCCAATAGTCTCTTCTGATTTGCACAGCTTCTAACCTGGCAAAATAGGGAGGTGGGAGGTGGGAGGAAAGATGGCGGCGCAAGCACTTGCAGCGGCTCGGCACTCCGAAGACCGGTTTTCAGTGAGTTGTGTTTTATTTTTATCTGTGAACTTACTGATGCTATGGACTGTGAACACTCAGGGCTGAATAGGATGAGAGTGTTGGAGATACGTGCAAATGTGTATGTGAATCCGGTCTTGGGTGTTTGATTTTCGTTGTTGTGTATACTGTGTATATACGGACAATGACAATAAATTTATCTAATCTAATCTAATCTAATCTAATCTAAAATAAGCTCAATTGTCATATTCTTTTATGGCCATAATGTGCACTTCCTATACAAAAACAAAAAACAAAACCCCAAAACATAAACAAGTGGAAATGTATGAAACACCACCATATTGTTTATTGTTATCCTTTAAGATAAAGAAATATACAACTATTTCCATCTATCCTGATGTATATTCATAGTTCTAAGTGGAATTAACACAAAGCAGAATAATATGTTTGTTTATGAATATAAATACTAGATCAGTTAATGAAAGGCTAGAATAGGGACATCTGTTAGCTAGGAGGGCAGCTTTTTTCCTTTCCCAATTTCTCCCTTTTAAATACAGTAAACATTTTCAAAACATGCTTGTACTATGGCTTTAGCAAAGAAAGCTTTAGCAGGATGGCACCTTCCTAGGCCACGAAGAGCACAGGGCAATGTGGGAGAAGCTGACATTGTTTTTTGCCATCTTAATTTATGCTAGATTAACAGGCCACATGCAACAGGCCACTGCAGATGGTGACAGCAGCCACGAAATTAAAAGACGCCTGCTTCTTGGGAGAAAAGCAATGACAAACCTAGACAGCATCTTAAAAAGTAGAGACATCACCTTGCCGACAAAGGTCTGTATAGTAAAAGCTATGGTTTTCCCAGTAGTGATGTATGGAAGTGAGAGCTGGACCATAAAGAAGGCTGATCGCTGAAGAATTGATGCTTTTGAATTATGGTGCTGGAGGAGACTCTTGAGAGCCCCATGGACTGCAAGAGGATCAAACCTCTCCATTCTTAAGGAAATCAGCCCTGAGTGCTCACTGGAAGGACAGATCCTGAAGCTGAGGCTCCAAGACTTTGGCCATCTCATGAGAAGAGAAGACTCCCTGGAAAAGACCCTGGTGTTGGGAAAGATGGAGGGCACAAGGAGAAGGGGACGACAGAGGACGAGATGGTTGGATAGTGTTCTCGAAGCTACCAGCATGAGTTTGACCAAACTGCGGGAGACAGTGGAAGACAGGAGTGCCTGGCGTGCTCTGGTCCATGGGGTCACAAAGAGTCGGACACGACTAAACGACTAAACAACAAAACAGGCCACATGACCTGGTTGAATGAGTTTAGGATCCAACCTAAGTCCCCACAGGTTCCACACCCACAAATTCCTCTCTTACAGTGGTTACACCAGTTTAAGATTCCCTGGGCTTACCTCAGCTGGCTGGGACACAGCTGAGCGGAGAAGATGGGCTGAGGCCAGAGTAGCCTGAATCACTAGAGATTCGCTAGAATCTAATCCCACTCATCCCAATGAATCTAGTCTTCAATATAACCCCCTAAAACATCTAAAAGTTTTGAGAAATGTGGTGTCCTTACTTAGAGGTTAAAATTAAGATATGAAATTATAAAATGAAAACATGCAAGTTTAAGAAGTACTTTCCATAGTTGGTAAATGCACTATGCCTGTGAGCTACAATTTAGCCGATTAAAACATTTACTGACATTAAAACAATGTAGATTAATACTTAGCTGGAGTGCTAGTAGTCTAGCATAACTGAACACATTACTCAACAATGTAACTACAGTCTATTTATAGTCCTATTTGTATTTTTTAGAGGATCATGTTTGAAATGATGGTTTAATTCACTCATAGATCAACCTTTTCATTTTAACTAGCAAATTGGTATGCCAAAGTACTATGCCATCTCTTCTAAATCAATCTGTAGGAAATTTAGCACCATAATTTGTTTATACGCTGCATTAATGTTTATGTTCAAGTGCTTATCTCACTCTACACAAGCTGGGAAGTGATTTTCCTCCCTTGACCACAAGTGAGTCATTTGCAATACAGTATATCTATGAAAAAATAAAACAGATCTGACTCTTTTTGGAATATATATAAAAATAGAGACTCAGCTTGAAATATTTTTAAATTTTAAAAATTGCTTTGTTATCCCCCCCCCAGTGCAGTTTTTCTTCTCTCATGATCTATTTTTGACACATTCTTTCGTCAGTCAATTTCTTGTGCCAAATTTAAATTCAAGTAGCAAAATCTACCTGCTTGGTTAATTCCCTCCCATGTATGTATGTATGCATGCATGTATGTAAACACGTGCACATGGGAGGTATGCCCCATATACCAGAGCTTTCCCCTCCCTCCACCAGCCCTTGGCTGAGTGTGGCTTGTGCCAAGTGCAGTGCAACACCCCCAGGTATCTCCTACACTGCAGTGCCTACTCACAGATCCCATAGAAAGGTACAGCAGAAGAGGAGTCTGGGTCTCTGACTAGTGGGCAAGAGTGAAAAGGGCTCTGTTCTGACCTAAACATGTGAGAGGGGGTAGACTGTCACCTATGCTTTAGCACAAAATCATATTTTAAAATTAACTTAAAATGCAGAATTTCCAAAACTTTAAATCAAGGAGATTTTCCAAGTTGCAGGTGCTTACCTTTTCATTTAATTGCAGCTGTAAATGGGCTGGATGCTAATTTCTCGGTAAAGGAGTAGATTTATTTATTTATTTAATATTCATTCGGTTGCTTTGTGGACTTCTTGAGATTAAATTTAGTAAAAAATAAATTTATCCTACAATAATTCTGTCTGTCTTTTTCACTTGAAGACATACTATATTTATTACTTTCACATATATTTATTGGAATCTGATCATGCAAGCAGAATATGAAGTCTCTTATGAATATGTCTCTTATGAATATATGAATGTCTCTTATACAGCTCTATTCGGTCTTTCACTTGGGGTATTTGTGTAGGTGTGGCATTGCGGTGACAGTGCTGCTCCTGACCTCTGGGTATTTAATGAAGCTTATCTCTATGCAGAAGCTCCCTTCTCATACTGTAATGCGGGGATGGAGATCCTCAGGCCTTGGGTGGGTGGGTGTCTCTATTCAACCGCCAGGACTCTCCCCAAGACCGTGCCCTCTCCCTGGACCATAGCCATCACTATCCTTGCTCTACACTTCCTAAATTGCTTTGGCTGGCTGGAATGTGTCTTTGAACTGTGGTAATGTCCCTTGTTTGCCTGGATGGAGATATGTCAGTGGATGTGGCTAGAAGGTAGTCTTATGTGCTAGGGATGTGGTCTAAACCACCAAGCCTCTTGAGCTTGCTGAGCATAAGGTCAGCAGTTCAAATCCGCATGCCAGGGTGAGCTCCTTTTGCTTTGTCCCAGCTTCTGCCAACCTAGCAGTTCGAAAGCATACCAGTAAGGTAAAGGTAAAGGTACCCCTGCCCGTACGGGCCAGTCTTGACAGACTCTGGGGTTGTGCGCCCATCTCACTCAAGAGGCCAGGGGCCAGCGCTGTCCGGAGACACTTCCGGGTCACGTGGCCAGCGTGACATCGCTGCTCTGGCCAGAGCCAGAGCCGCACATGGAAACGCCGTTTACCTTCCCACTGGTAAGCGGTCCCTATTTATCTACTTGCACCCGGAGGTGCTTTCGAACTGCTAGGTTGGCAGGCGCTGGGACCGAGCAGCGGGAGCGCACCCCGCCGCAGGGATTCGAACCGCCGACCTTTCGATCGGCAAGCCCTAGGCACTGAGGCTCTAACCCACAGCGCCACCTGCGTCCCGAAGCATACCAGTACAAGTAGATAAATAGATACCGCTGTGCCGGGAAGGTAAAAGGCGTTTCCGTGCGCTCTGGCTTCCATCACAGTGTCCTGTTGTGTCAAAAGTGGTTTAGGCATACTGGCCACATGACCCAGAAAGCTGTCTGTGAACCAATGCCGGCTCTGTCGGCCTGAAATATGAGATGAGCACCACACCCCATAGTCAAAAAGGCCAATTCATATGACAGTGTTCAGCACTTTTGGCGTATTTAACAGGGTATATAGAACTTGCCTCAGTGCACAAAAGCACATAACCAGTTATCAAATTACAAGATGGAAACACCAGTTCATGTGTTTCAGCATTTCACTAGATCATACTTCACTGTGTTCTGAAGAATCTTCCAAAGCTAAGTTAAACAAATGTATAGTAAATTTCACTTGCTAGAGCATTCACAAGATCATTGAAAACATCTATTTGGATTGATGTCACTATGTGTCAGGTCTCAGCTAAGCTCGCAGACACTGGTGAGGTCTAAGGTCAGCTGCCAGCAGACCTGGATCCAAAGGCCAGGAAGAAGAAGAAGAAGAAGAAGAAGAAGAAGAAGAAGAGGAGGAGGAGGAGGAGTTTGGATTTGATATCCTGCCTTATCACTACCCGAAGGAGTCTCAAAGCAGCTAACATTCTCCTTTCCCTTCCTCCCCCACAACAAACACTCTGTGAGGTGAGTGGGGTTGAGAGACTTCAGAGAAGTGTGACTGGCCCAAGGAGTAGGGGGAGGAGCGGAGGAGGAGCTCCTCCCCTGGAGGAGTGAAGACGCGAACCCGGTTCCCCAGATTACGAATCTACCGCTCTTAACCACTACACCACACTGGCTACAGCTACAGAGGCAGATGATGCAGTCTAAAATGGGTTAGTGGTCAGGTTCCAGAGCTGGCAGATGTGGAGGCAGCATGAGGTGGGACAAGCAGAATTTGCTCAGCTTCTCCCAATGATAAATTGCTCAGACTAAGGAGCTGACTCGGATGTCAGGACTTGTTATATGTCTGATGAGTCAGAATGGACCTTTGGGCTTAGTTGAGTGTTCAGGCCAGTACCAAAGCCTAGACAGTGTCCTTGACCCAGGGATTTATTCTACTTGATTTGCTGAATGAAACTGGCTTCTAGAGGGTGAAAGAGTAACTACCTGAAGGCAACACCATGAAGTCAGAGTGTGAGTTCCACGTAATGCTACCTTTTCATCATCCAGCACACACTGGATGAAGCAAAACAAATGTGGAGGGCCAACATGATTCCTACCAATTTCTGAGCCATTAGTAGAAACTGCTGGGTACTTTCAATTTCCCCTGCTACACAATACAAGTTAAATTTGATATTTTAAAAAAACCAGTGCCAAGATCCCTATTGTTGTTGTTGTTGGTTGTTGTCATCCATCTGTCTTGAAAGACAATGGAGTGCACCTCTGGAGGTGAAGTCAAACTGCTGGAGAATAACAGCACCTGCTGGGGCTGCAGGGACTGGTAACTCATAACTGCTGCTTCCTGCGTTGCTTTCGCTGCGTTAGTATTCTCCCCAGGGCGGAAGCCTGGGCATTGTGTATGGAAGTCCTGTACTGCCCAGATGACAAGACCCCCCTCTTGGTCTCAGTGATGTGATCCAAAGCAGAGCAGAACAATTTATTTTGCACCAGCTTTGCTGCAGGAGTTGCCAGAAGGAGGCATACAAGATGCCACCCAACTGTCTTAGACACTCCATTCCGGATTTTGTGTAGGCTTTACTCCTAAGCATTTTCTTATCCCAAATATGTCCTGCAAGGCAGCGGGTACAGATTTTTTCTCGGGGTTTACTCCCAAAGGCTTTCGAGTATCACCGCAAGGCAGGGGAGTTTTAGGATCAGAGTTTTCCTTCTCCTAGATGGGCTATCTTCCCAGGTTGGTGAGCCCCACCTGCCCACCCCCATTTTCATTTACAGCACATGCAGCAACTGCCTTCTTAACCGTTGGACCCACTATTGGTATCATCTGTTCGATCCGCTGGAGCCTGTTGTCACATGAAGAGTAAATTTCTAACTCACAGAGGGTTTGAGACCCATCAGCTACCCTCACTTGGTTTAGGCAACTAGTCCTTATAGTCCTCTAGGAACTATGCTTCACAAGTTGTTCTTTGACTGTGATCACCTACATTCTCACAGCTCCCAAGCTAACACAGCATTTTTCACTTGTAAGGGTAGGAGTAGCTACATTTTTTTTTATTTCCAATTGCTTTTGAACAGATGGTACACATAATCATTTGGGGGTGGGGAGGTTGTTTGAGTTGAATTTGCATGTTTTAATTGATTAATTTATAAATTACTTAATCAAAACTTCCTAAGCAGTGTACACAAAAACAATATAAATCAATTATCAACAATATACGGTAAAATTAGATTTGTTAAAAATAAAAAGTGCACATTATATGTTCTGATAAACTCACTGAAATAATAATTTAAAAGTTTTTGATAGGCTTCTGAAATAATACAACAAAGATTCCTCCCTCATATTAATGTTAAACTGATTTTGTGAATGGTTCAGTACATGATAATATTACATCAAACTCACATTGAGAATACCTCTTGAAAACTGATACATTGAATTATATAATTCAATGATACATTGGGATTATATAAATCTAGCTACATCCAATCCGGCTGTGTGTAAACAAAAAATAAAAATACCAGTCTGTTAGCCTCAGCTTGATGTGTATTAGATGCTTTCACAAGGTCCAGAAGTGATATATGCAACCATCTTCTGGTTCAGATTACAGCTAAGTGTGTCAGATCAATCTGACCTACAGTCAAGCCCTCACAACACCATTTTGTCATGAAATTTGATGCTCCCTTAGTTGGCTTACTAGTCAATCTAGCCCAGTATTGTTTTCTCTGCTCAGCAGCTGCTGTCCAAGGTCTCAGGAAATAGCTTTTCCCAGCCTGGTTGCTTATGATCTTTTAATTAAGATTCTAGAGCTTGAATCTGGACCCTTATGCAAAGAGCACATGCTTTCAGTAGTGAGCAATAGGTCCTACCATAAACAAGCTACAACTCAAAAACAAAAATGCAGCAGGCAGATGTGTGAACCAGCCCTAAATCCCATTAGGCTCTCACCACAGGCTGATGGCAAATACTATGATGTATTGGGAGAAAATTGCATCTGTCTTATATAATCTTGAATTCCAGGCTTTCCTCTTGAGAGATCTGCACATCCAACCACATAATAGGCTTAATGCAAGTAGTAATTTAATGTTATCTTAGGTTTGTATCAACCAAGTTATGTGACACTGAGCATATAGTTTACATTGTATGTATGAGATTACCTGGCCATTGGTTGATTGTTGTATAGGTTTCCCCAAGAATGTTTCTGAGTGGCTATGTATTTTTCAGGAATTCATTATAAAATGATGCTGAGTGAAATGCTTTTTATTTAATCAATAGGAGCTTCTTTTGTAAATCAGGCTTGTACAGAGCATAAGAAAAACAATATTCTCTAAGAGCATTACTAAAGATTGGAAGCACAGATTTCACAGTCATCCATCTGCTTCTATAAATATTTAGCATCTTAACTACAATGGGGCTCACTAACTCATGGTCAGAGCTAGGTGAGGCCCTGACAATATGGGAATTGAATGCTGCTTTGTTATTTTTACTTTATCAGGTGTGACCACATGGTCTGAAGCCAAATCTGTGAAAGGGAAAGTGAGGTGAGCAAACAAGCCAAACCTAACCCCCCCCCCCACTGCTTGTTAACTTCATATTTGCCAACAAGTGAAGATGTTTATTTTTCTCTGGTTGCTCTCACTAAAGAGCTGTTTGACCGTGTGGGATTTAACTGGTCCAACTTACTCCCAATACTGCTTAGATATTATGGCACTAAGAAGTGAGGTGAATAGCAAGGCCTAGTCTCCCCCCCCCCAAACAAATTATGTTCTAGCTTAAGGATTTAGAATACAGGTTTATAAAAAATAAAAGAGCAAATTCAAAAAATTAAACAGAGATAAATGCATCCAATCATATGTATTCGAGGCTGATTCCCTAACCAAGTTGATGCTGATGTATTTGCTCTCCACAATTCAGCTTCTGCATCCCTTTGTGCTTTTCTCCAGACCCTTTCCTGTTATAGTGTTCAACTGTATCTCTAGCACATTCCAGAGTTCCAGCTCTTGAGTGCATCAGCTCTTTTCTCTCACACAGCTCTTCAACTACAACTCTTCAAGTTTCTGACTCCACAGCCTTCTAATTGCCCTATTTTCTAGCATGACTTATATACAATATTTTCATTTCCCCTTCCAACCTTTTAGCAAACCACAAGGAGAGAAGAGTCTTGGTTAAGTTTCTATTTCCATTTAATTGCCAGGTTCCTGGGATAAACCTGTGACCTTCCCATGCACAACATCCCATTCTACAAAACTTCCTGAGCAAAACATCCCTTGTATTTTAAACTTTCCTGTGAACTTTTAACCCTTCTATCTAGAAGAGTCTCTAAAGTAAATGCAAGCATTTTACAACCCAAATTTTACAACCAAAAGCCAAACACAAAATGGCTGAACGTCCTACTCCTTCACATCAGGTGAGAAAGTTCAGTTCAAAAATGACTTCAAACAGCATCAAGTTTAGTACTCGAAAAGTGGCAGAAAAATATACCTTGGTGATTCCAGAAAAATGGTAGGAAATCATCAGCCACTCATGTTGCTATCATATTCTGCCAGGACCCTGTGCTTTACACAGATGTTCAAGAGACAGAAATTCAACAGGTGAAGTACTCACTACCATGGAGTTAGTATTTGTGCAAGAGAATCAAAACCCAATTTAAGTTGCCACCTCAAAAATATTTTCTGTAATGCATTCTGAAGTGACGATTAGATTGCAATTTCATCATATTCATGTTCCGTACTGGCTGGCAAAAATGTAACCATCAGACTTTCACCCACACAAGCTGTGCCGTGGTGCTGCTTTCACTAAGTGAGAAGTGTGCACAAGTGGATTCACTCTAGTATCAGGTAGGTAGTCGTGTTGGCCTGACGCAGTTGGAAATTTATTTATTTTTTTAATTGTCCAGTAGCACCTTAGAGACCAACTAAGTTTGTTCTGGGTGTGGACACGAAAGCTTATACCCAGAACAAACTTAGTTGGTCTCTAAGGTGCTACTGGACAATTTTTCACTCTAGTATGTTGTGGATGTTTTAAATTACAGCCTGTTGGCAGCTCTGAACTGGAGGTAAAAAGCTCTTGTGAATCAACTGCTTTACATAGAATCAAATTGTACATCAACACATATGGGTTTGTAGCCCCCTGGCAACCACTTTGCCCAACCAGCTACCATGTGTTTAGAGGTTATGTCAACCAGTTTTGAGCAAGCCCTTACTAAACGGCAAGGACTAGGTTGGTTTTTCATTTTTTGCAAAAGTGAATGCAAACATTTTGATGTTTGGAATCTGCTAGAAAGATGCCTGAGAGACTGCTCACTTTTCCCATGCATCTCTCCTCCCCTGCCAACCAGTACCTCGGCCTTATTGGTAACTATCCAATAATAAGCCCGATTACAGCTAGCCCTAGGAGACATGACAGAAAGAGAGTCCTCATCTCGCATTAATTGCTCGCATTGAAACTATGCCACATCTCTTGAAGCTAGATGTTGCTTAGTATCCCTTTGATATGATAATGACATGCTTCTTAGCAGATGAATATGCAAATGAAAAGCAGTAATTTGGTGGCATGCACCTGCTGACACCGCACTGCCATGCTTGCTGGCTCCTCTGTAACATCACAGCTACACAAAAGCATCACAGAGGTAAAATTAAATTCTAATGTCGTATATATTAAACAGATGCTTCCACTTTTCTTTGTGTATCTACTTTTTACAGGGCTTGCTGTCAGAATCTCGGTTCTCCCTTTGTGCAATTAGTGGACATTTGTGTGCCACGCACAGAAACATACTCAGAGGCATTTTAAGGACTCTGTTTTTAAAGGGATGGCTTACATGTGTGGCACTCTGAAAGAGGAATTTTGAATACTGATGTGCGGCACTCTGAAAGAGGAATTTAGAATACTGATGTGTTAGAGATCTTCATTCATACGCAGAACATATACAGGGGTGTAGCTGCCTGTCACAGGATATCTTGGCAGCAGAAGGAGATACAACAGCGGTAGAGATTCCAAAGGAGTAGCCATGGTAGTCTGATGCAGAAGAGAAGGGAAAAAGGCCCTGGACTTTTGTAAACCAGAGATTCCTGCATCAGATGCAACTGGCTTGGAAAAGTTCACGCTGTAATATATTAAGTTAGCCTTTAAGGTGGCACAAGGCACCTAGTCATCTTTTCAGCAGTATACTGTCTCCCTGATTAGGCAGTTTCGAAATGACACTGTTTGAAAGGTTCGATTACTATCACCAGCAGACCCATGGCTTCTTATGTGCCTGCCACTAACTCATCAGTTGGCCCTTCTCCAAAAACTCATAAAGCAAACAGGACCCAGAACTCACAGATAAATGTGTTCTGTCCACGATGCTTGGCTGATCCATTGAACAGTAGGATAGCTTCAGCTACATAAAAGAAAAGCTGTACTGCATCAGGCCAACAGATTTTCTCATCCAGCACCCTGTTTACCAGGGGCCAGCGTGGCACCTCTGGGAGGCCCGCAAGCAGGACACAGTGGCAACAGCCTTCTCTTCTTGTTGCTCACCCCAGCATCTGGTATGCAGAAGAAGAAGAAGAAGAAGAAGAAGAAGAAGAAGAAGAAGAAGAAGAGGAGGAGGAGGAGTAGTAGTAGTAGTAGTAGTAGTTTGGATTTGATATCCCGCCTTTCACTCCCCTTCAGGAGTCTCAAAGCGGCTGACATTCTCCTTTCCCTTCCTCCCCCACAACAAACACTCTGTGAGGTGAGTGGGGCTGAGAGACTTCAAAAAAGTGTGACTGGCCCAAGGTCACCCAGCAGCTGCATGTGGAGGAGCGGGGAAGCGAACCCGGTTCCCCAGATTACAAGTCTACTGCTCTTAACCACTACACCACTACACTACTACTTCTGAACCTGGAGGTCACATAAGGCCATTATGACCAACAGCCATTGATAGACTTTTCCTTCATAATCTCCCTTCAAGGTAGTGTCCGTCACCACATCTTGTGATAGAGAATTCCATAAATGAATTATATACTGTGTGAAAAAGTATTTCCTTTTATCTGTTTTGAGTGTCCTGCCAGTCAATTTTCCTGGATGACCTTTGGTTCTAGTATTATGAGAGAGGGAGAAAAAGGACACCCTGTCCACTTTCTTCACATCATGCATGATTTTTATGAACTTCCATAAAAATCATTGTTGGGCCTAGACATTTTATCACAGTTCTCCTGGAATACTGGGAATCTCAATTGGCTGAAGGAGGACACTGTGAAGCAAGCAGAGCACAACAATCTCTTAAATGATGCCTAAGTGTCAGAAACTCCACTGCTTGAACCAGGAAGTTCGTGGCCTTGAGGCTGGCATCTAATCTAGTGAGCTACCTAGAACTGTGTGGGCTCAGGCCTCAGAGCTTGTCTTCAGGTGTAGAGTTTCTGCAGTTGGCTAATTAAACCTCTGCATAGGTCCAAAGAGGTCAGGCCTAGGCCGCAAACCTATTACCATAAAAATTAAGGCTAAATAGACCATGCTTAAGGATATTTGTACAAGTTGCAGGAGCTGAGGCTGACTGTGGCTTAGGCCAGCCTTGCAATGTGGTCTAGTATTAATATTGCAGATTGGGGGTCAGGTTGAGAGTAGTTTACAAGAACCTTGCACAAGTATACTGTATTTACTCAAATCTAATGTGCACCCTAATTTTCAAAACCTTGAAACCAAAAAAAGTATTTGCCGGTAAACGTCATGTGTATTGGCAAAAAGTGCACTCCCAAGGCCTGTTCAATCTTCTCTCCTTAGAGTCACCATTTTCCGTCTCAAATACCACCCCTGGGAGAAGGGGCCACTGTGCCAGCACCTGCAGCCAGACTCTTTACTGCGGGACAAGGCCAATTCCTGCGACACCCATCTCGTTCACTGATAAGGTAAAGTCCTTGTTCGGGGGGGGGGGCGATCTTCAGACAGCAGCTGGCATTCTGAGTGGGGCGAGGGGGGGGAGGCCATGTGATTGTATGAGTAAATACCCACGATATGCACCGAGCCCCCAACTCACTTCACCTGGCTCCAGTGGCTTCCGCGGACCCACCTGGCTCTCCTAGTGTGGCAAGGACAGCAGCAGCAACGGTAGAGCGGCAGTGGCACAACTGGGCCTCCTTGCTAGCAGGAGATTGCCTTTTTCATGGCACCCAAAGAAAAAAAGCAGACCCAGGAGGACTTGATCACCCCTCATAGGCAAATTTGCAATCAAATCTAATGCATCATTAAATCTAATGTGCACCCTAATTTTCGCGACGTAATATGGCCAAAAAAGGTGTGTGTTACGTTCAAGTAAATATGGTAATTTTACTGAAAGTTGGGGTGGGCCTGAGATGGAGAGAGGAGTTATACAGAAATTCCTCAGGGGGGTTCCCGATTCTTATTCACTTACTTATTTATTAACTTACTCACTTTCCACTGTATCATAAAGATACATCACAGCGGTTTACAACAATATGAAAACATAAACCCAAACAATAAAACCATAAAAAATTAAAAACAAGTTAAAAGCAAAAATAAATTATACCTAAACTTCAATAGACCATTGTGGGCGCTGTACTCTTAATTATCAGTATAGGCAGGTTATATTGCAAGTTAGAGGTAAGATTTCCAGGCAAAAATCGCCCCGGGGGGTGGTGGGGGTGGAACACTTCCAAGTTGCTGCAAAGGTTGCTATCTTTAAATTATCTACCCAAACCCTTTGCATCTCAAATCTAGCACTCTTTTGCAAAAAGAAACATTGCACTTGTATATAACTCTGTTGTACTTTCAAATGTCTAAAAACTATTAAAAACTTTTTTTAAAAAATGAAATAAGGCCAAAGTTAGAAACAGCAGCAACTCTTCTGTTTGCTGTTATCTTTTCTTTCACACTGGTGTCCGATCACAGATGCATTTAAGTCCTGGATTTTGCCTTTGATTCCTATGGGAACGTCTCACTTCTACCCTAGGGGAGAAATAGCAAAGTTCCGGTGCAACTAGAAACCAGCCCTGTTATTAGTCCAAATACACAAGTCTATGTGTTGCAAAATAAAAAAAATAAATAAATGTACTAATTTTCTATTTGGAATATCCACCACAGCAGGAATAGCTATTATGAAAATAACCAAGAGCCCTGTGGTACTGTGAAGGTTTGCACATTAACTGTGGTATAACCTTTCATTGGCTAAAGCCCCATGTGTCAGATGCACAAAATATCATCTGGGATTGAAATGTGAGTAGGTAAGTAAGGTAGGTAAAGGACCCCTGGATAGTTAAGTCCAGTCAAACTCGACTATAGGGTGCGGCACTCATCTCCACTTTCAGGCCGAGGGAGCCGGCATTTGTCTGCAGACAGCTCCTCCAGGTCATGTGGCCAGCATGATTAAACCGCTTCTGGCACAACAGAGCACATGGAAACACCATTTACCTTTCTACCTCAGTGGTACCTATTTATCTACTTGCATTGGAATGCTTTCAAACTGCTAGGTTGGCAGAAACATGGGGGTGGGAAGTTTGTAAACTATCGGGCAAAGAGGTCATGAAATTTAAGGGATAGTAATACCAGTAGTTCAGACACATCTCCATGCAAAGCTCAAGAACAGATATGACTTAATGAATCTCAAAAGTGGACTCTAATCCATAAAGCTTAAGCTGCAATACATTTGTTAGTCCAGAAGGTGAACAGGACTCTTGATTGTTTTTCCTGCAGTGGACTAGCAGAGGTCTGTACCTCAGTCCTAAATGCATTTGTTTGGAAGTAAATCCATGAATTTGGACAGAACTTCCAAAGAGATACATTTAAGATGGAGAGGTTAGTAAGAGCAGTAATATCATCAGTAAACAGTTGTGCTGCTGGAGAATGAGTTTATAACAGATAAACACACTGTATTAAGAACATTAAGCATCAATTAACATAAACAGCTTAGTTTCATAGTTGTCATTTATACAGCGACAAACCGGAACAAATTTCCTGACAGTGGTGTTCATGTTCCAATAATCCTCTGGACTGTTTCTTGCTGGGGGTGGGGGAAACTAGTGGGGGTTAAAAGCATGTGACCACATTCAGTCACAGAGGTCTGCTTTGTCCAATGTTTTGCCTCAGATTCTATTAGTCATCGTTTCCTGTTGTCTCCTTTTGCTCCAGCTAATTATTGGTTCTCCTCCTGTCAAGTCATCATAGCCTCCTGATCCCTTGTCCGCCCCAGCGCTCTCTTACTGGATCAGTGTTTCTCATTTAACAAGAAATGAGGGTTGAGGGGAAGGGGATGGGAAAATGAGGGGAAGGAGATTTTAAGTCAAGATATAGACTTGTGCCTTTGGCCCACATGCATGCACACACACATCTTCTGAACTAACAAGTCTACAGTGTGGGATTTCAGCTTTGCCTAACTGCTTTGTACCTGGTACAGTTAGAATATTCCAATGGTATGCAACTTTGTCACTGGCAAATTAATTGTCAGTTTGCCGACTGCCAGATGTCTTCATACATACAAAAAGAGAGAGAGAAGCAGCCCTTCAAAACTGTTTTCTGGCACTGATCCACAAGTCAAAAAACGTATGCTAGAACTGCTATTTCCTTGTTGTGCACATAAAAGGGGGGAAATGTATGCTGTGTTGCTTTTACATTTATGAGTTGAGTGCACAGTATAACAAAAAGAAGAAGAAAAATCCATCCCAATAAGCACATTATTGATATGCTGTACATTTGGTGAGAGGTTTTTCCAGGACGTAGAGCATGTCCAAAATTTACATAAATGTTCAGCCTAGTGAAATCATTGTTTGAGCTGACACAGCTTTGAACAAAGGGATTCCCTCTCTACCATGAAAATGAATGCTTGTGCATTTTAGTGAGGAATAACCAGGATTTCCTGAATGAGCTTGGGAAGGGCTGCTTGGCAAAGATATTTGAAGGCTGGGATCTTAATTAGATCTGGATTAAAAGTTTTATTAAGACACTTTAGCCCATACAGAGTGTGGGAGAAAGGAAAGGAGGATGAAAATGGGGGTGCTGAGCAGGAACAAGGCCCAGGCAGTAGAGAATCTTCAAGTGTTCAAAACAAGATGGTTTTTATTATATAATGTGCAAATAGGAAATCACAGATCTTACTGTGGATTTATGGGCTCGAGAAAATGCTGAAGAACACAGAAAAACATCAAAATCTGAGCAATGGTTTTCACTTCACAAGAAATGGTTAAGTGCATGAGTGACTTGCACAGTTTTCATGCAGAAGAAGAATAATTTAACTTATAAAGGAGCAATAGGTGCATCTCCCTTGTAGTGGATAGACACATTTCACAACTGCTTGGAAATAACACATCTTGCTGTAGGGAACAATCAAACATTCATTCTTAGAAGTTTACACTGGAAGTTTCAAGCAACCATAAATCCACCTGTCACTTAAAGGTAAAGGTAAAGGTACCCCTGCCCATACGGGCCAGTCTTGACAGACTCTGGGGTTGTGCGCCCATCTCACTTAAGAGGCCAGCGCTGTCCGGAGACACTTCCGGGTCACGTGGCCAGCGTGACATCGCTGCTCTGGCGAGCCAGAGTCGCACACGGAAACGCCGTTTACCTTCCCGCTGGTAAGCGGTCCCTATTTATCTACTTGCACCCGGAGGTGCTTTCAAACTGCTAGGTTGGCAGGCGCTGGGACCGAGCAGCGGGAGCGCACCCCGCCGCAGGGATTCGAACCGCCGACCTTTCGATCGGCAAGTCCTAGGCGCTGAGGCTTTAACCCACAGCGCCACCTGCGTCCCTACCTGTCACTTAGAGGCCACTTTTACAGACACTGCTCCACAAGTAAGGATATGCCCGGATCATCTATCTGGTAAATGGGTGAACTGGCTCCAGACTTATAGTAGTAAAAATGTTTTGAGTAAAAATACTGAACTCATAACATGTGGTTTTTTAAAAAAAATTAAAAACCCCCAATAACATTTCTGTTAACATAACAATATAGTAATATTAAAAAGAAATGTATCAGTGATGCAAAAAACCCAAGTTCAATAAACAAACAATACACTTATTGAAATATAGTTAATGAGAAACCTCCAAAAATAGCCCAGTGAGGACTCATGCAATGCTGATTGCTGGCAGAGAGAGGAAATGGGGATGGAATAGCTGTGAAATGGTCTGCTCTGAAAGTTCATGATGTTAGTCCGTATGTTGAAGTTAGCAGGCAAACATTTGGTTTAAGATTTTGCTACTGGAGCCAGAAATGCTCTTTGCAATCCATAAGACACCAGTTGGTCATTCCTGATCTATATAGTCTAGAATTAGATTGCTGAGGATTTTATTCACTGGCCTGAATGAACACAACACTGTAATCAGGATTCAGAATTATTCCAAAAACAATTTACCAGAATAGAAGAGCAACGTTGGGTTAAGAGACAACGGAAATACATTATAAATCTCACCGCATTACCCTTTTCATTGGCCTTAACAAACTTTTCAGTTGTAAAAAAGAAAATGTTAACATATACTGTTGACATTTCAGATCTTCTTAAAAAAGACTAAAAGGCCAAGTTGCTTAGAGACTACACAAATACTGAGCATTCTAAGTACAAATGCTCAACTAGTCAGAAGCAAAGGTTGGAATATAAGACATACCCCATCTAACTTGAGGAAAACCAGTGTTGTGTTCTTTTTCTTCTAGCCACCATTGCAATATTACACAGCAGCCCAACTAACAAAACATAAGGCCCCAAAGCAAACAATGCACCAGTATATCATTTTATTCAGGATTAATCAATCCATAATGATTCTGCTCATGTTCTGTACTCAGAAGCATGCAATAAAACAGTAGCTCTAACTGAAATTTGTTCTGAATTTCAGTCCTCAGACTTCTGCTTTTCTTTTCATAGCGCATGGGCAGAGCTGGAACCCAGGTGACTGATTACTACTCCTTCAGACGCGATCCTCAGTTCACAGTATGAAACAAAGTAGAATGGGGCAAAAGATCCTAACTTCAAATATACTCAGGTGTCACCCAACCCTAACCCCACCCATCTTTCCCCCTCTCCATCCCTTTCCCCTTTTTCTTCCTAACGTCTCAACAAATGAAACTGATTTGTAAAAATGTTACATGGGAAAAAATATGAGAGAGAGACATTGAACATAATTTTGTAAATCCAGAAAATACTTAATAAAAATACATTAAATACACACACACACACACACACACACACACACAGGTGGGCTCTAAAGTGGTAATGACCAAGGAGAAAAGAGATCTTGAGCTTGTGGTGGACAGCTCAATAAAAACATCAACTTAGTAAGTGGCAACTGCGAAAAAGGGAAATGCCATGATAAGGATTATGGTGTGGTGTGTGCACTGAATGGCTACTGTCATCCTGCCTCTCTCTATAAATCTGTGATAGCATTTGGAATACAGACTACAGTTCTGATTGCTTTTTAGTTCAGAAAGGGTACAACACTATACTTTGAACCCATTGTACCCAATAACTACTTCTGAGTAGAAGTTTTAAAAGTGCACAGTAAGGGAGGACATGACTGAGAGTATATATAATTATTAATAGTGTTGGGAAAGCAAGAAGAGAGTCAGTCTCTCTCTCTCTCTCTCTCTCTCTCTCTCTCCCTCTCCCTCTCCTTTTCTTATAATATTAGGATTTGGGGTCACCCAGATGGGCAGATAATTCAGAACAGATAAAAGACCGTGTGTATGGCATTTGCTGTCACAAGATGATAATGATCACTGGTTTTCTAAAAGGGGATTAGACAAATTAATGGAGCATCACAGCTCTTAGGCCTGGTGGCTCCTTCCATACACCAGTTGCTATGGGGGTGGGTGTACAGTCAGGGCAGGCTGTTGCCTCCATGTTCTCCTTGTGAGTTTCTCAGAGGCATCTGGCAGTCCACTGTTGTGAATAGGATGCTGTCCTAGATAGACCTTTGGTCTGATCCAGCAGGGATCTTCTTGGGTTCAAAGAGATTTCATAGAAATGAGCAACTTTCTGCTTGGTGTAGGCCCAAGCATCTGACTTCAGGATGAATTTTTATTTTTATTTGTACTCTGTATTTCCCCTAAAGTAGCAAGTAGGTTACTGCTTTTAAAAACTGCCACATAAAATAAATACAATTTTTTTATTTTAAAAAAGGTTAAAAAGGAAGAAGATAACAGTGAGGTAAAGTGCTATTTTTGCCATTCACCAGCTGGGCATGGGACTCCCCTCTCCTCACAGAGACTGGTAGATCGTCTCCTCCCTAAAAGAGGGCATGTGTTGCGGTGAGACCTAGAGACCAACCTCCTGTGTTCTGGGTGGGTAAGATTGGACAGCCACAACACCCAATTGGTAGGTCCCTCGATGTTGGGTTCAATCTGGCCAATGGGGCGCAGTCCAAATGGATCAAGGGAATTATATATACCCATGCACATGACCCAGAGCTTCCTCTTTTGGCTCGTGCATTCGGAATACCCGCCCACCTCTCCCTACTTTTAGGGCATTTTTGTGATTGACCTTGCTATGCCGTCATGTGTCGTCTGTCATTGGGACAGGGGCATGGCAGGGATTTTCCCCACTTGGCTGATAGGCTGTTGTCATTTGGGTTTTGCCTGCCGCATAGCAAATTGTCACAACTTGTAAGGTTGTGGATAGGCACTGGTTCAGGTGATAGGTATGGGAGAATGGTCTCGCCATCCCTATGTGAAGGGTATTCCGTTACAGGAATCCAAGGACTCAACTGGTTTGGTCAACCCCCAAGAGGGGGTTGTGCCCGTGCCTGAGTCCAGGGGGGCATCTGGGTGGTGAATATAGTCCCTTCTCGGCTGTTTGCCTTCCCAGGTGTTCACTCTTGGCTGACCTATGCTGGTGACCTGGGTCAGCGCTGCCTGCAAGGGTGCAGGGAGCTAGTCGAACCAGAGCCTATGCAACCACTCACCTTGTGTTATCAATAAAGTTGTGGCCTAAATTCTGCCAAAAACCAAAACTAAAATTTGATTCAAGTGTGACTTTATTTAGGGGGGAGGTCTCTGGGTCTGAACACGCAAAACAAACTGCCCTGTGAGCAGGAAAGGGAGAACCAGGCTGCTATCATTGTCACCTCTTTAAATCACCTACTTTTATTGATTCCAGCTATATGTTCGTTTCAGTGGTATGTTATTTTTATTGATCTTATGTAATCCTCTCCAGGAACCTCATTCACAGAATAAAAATCCTTGGAATGAAATAAATTTAAAAAGCAGATTTCCCAGTAAGAAACCCTTAACACTGTAGTTTTTCATAGATCACGGGGGTGTCATATCCCATTCCTAGGTCCTTTGTTGCTGTTTCAGATGAGTAAGAGTTAAGATAGATGTATGAAGCTATATACACAACATACATTTACAGCCCCTCCCCCATCTTGGAACTGTAATTTGTTAAGGGTCCTAGGAATTGTAGGAACTGTTAGGGGTAAATTAGTGCTCTGGATTCTTTGGGGGAGAAAATGAGTTTTACATGTGCTTTAAATGTATGGTACATACACAGCACGGCTCTTTCCTCCTTTTGACTTTTAAGATGGAAGACTGCAATAAAAGACTGTCTTCATTTTTTAATCTCTGTACAGCACATAGCAAACCATAGGCCCTTTAAAAAAGTAATATTATTAAATAACTCAGCATGGTATCCTTACTTGTGCATGTGCTCATATGCCTGTCATTTATCAAAGCAGAAAATTGTATTTAGCTTTAAAATAATGTAAATATGGCTCGGCGATATGTATATATTTCTCGGCAAGCCACCAGTACCACTAGGGAAACCTGCTAAATTCATTAGGAGCTCTACAGAGGAAATATGGAAAGGATTTTGAGCCAAGCTACTGGAAGGGCTTAATGCAAAAGAGAGCTGAGGAAGAGAAAGTGATATGAATGAGTGAACCTAAGGCACACAAAGACTTTGGGGAAGGGCCAAAGCTTAGTGGTAGAGCACCTAAGAATAAATAATAAAAGAAAGGAGAAATCACAAAGGAAGACTATACATGAGTAGCCAATAGTTGCTGGGAGAAGGTTAGGTGAGCCAACACTCAAAATAAGCTTAGTCTTCCAAGAGAGGTTAAAAATAATAATAATAAAGTTTTATCTGGCTATGTTTGAAGCAAGATGAAGAGCAATCAAGTAGTAGGTTCCTTGCATGGAGAAGATGGAGAAATTATATTGGGTAACAGACAGAAGGTGGAACCGCTAAACACATACTCTGTCTTCACCCAAAAGGAAAGAAGTGCCCAACCTGGTGATAACAGAATAAATTATGCAAGGAGGGAGCTGAAGCCCAAGATAGAAAAGAAAGTGGTAAGGGAATACATAGCTTGATGAGCTGCACCCAAACGAGCTTGCGGATGTAATTTCAGAGCCTCTGTTTATAATCTTTAAGAATTCTTAGAGAACAGGTGAGGTCCCTGCGGACTGGAGGAGGGCAAATGTTGTCCCCATCTTAAAAAAAGGGAGGGAGACCCAGGTAATTACTGACCAGTGAACTTGACATATATACCAGGAAATGTCCTAGAACAGATAATTAAACAGTTGCACTGTGAGCACTTAGAGAAGGATGCTGTAATTAATAAGACCCAGAATGGGTTTCTCAAAAACAAGTCATACCAAATGAATCTCCTTACTTTTCCCTTTGCTTTTGATAGAGTTACAATCTTGGTGGATCAGCGAAATTCTGTGGACATAGTGTATCTTGATTCCAGTAAGGCTTTTGACAAAGTTCCCCATGATAGTATTGCAGAGAAGCTGGTAAATGTGGCCTGGATGAGGTAACAGTTAGGTGGATTTATAGCTGGTTGACTGACTGAACCCAAAGTGTGCTCCCAAACGGGTTCCTTGTCATCCTGGAAAAAAGTGACAAATGGGGTGTCGTAGGGTTGTGTCCGGTATTAAGATTGCTGGAAGAAATATCAACAACCTCAGATATGCAGATAACACAACCTTGATGGCAGAAAGTGAGGAGGAATTAAAGAACCTCTTAATGAGGGTGAAAGAGGAGAGTGCAAAATATGATCTGAAGCTCAACATCAAAAAAACTAAGATCATGGCCACTGGTCCCATTACCGCCTGGTAAACAGAAGGGGAAGAACTGGAAGCAGTGACAGATTTTACCTTCTTGGGCTCCATGATAACGGCAGATGGTGACAGCAGTCACGCAATTAAAAGACACCTGCTTCTTGGGAGATAAACCTAGGCAGCATCTCAAAAAGCAGAGACATTACTTTGTCAACAAAGATCCGTATAGTTAAAGCTATGGTTTTCCCAGTAGTGATGTACGGAAGTGAGAGCTGGACCACAAAGAAGGCTGATCACCGGAGAATTGATGCATTTGAATTGTGGTGCTGGAGGAGACTATTGAGAGTCCCATGGACTGCAAAAAGATCAAACCTATCCATTCTGAAGAAAATCAACCCTGAGTACTCACTGGAGGCTCTGAAGCTGAGGCTCCAATACTTTGGCCACCTCATGAGAAGAGAAGACTCCCTGGAAAAGATCCTGATGTTGGGTAAGGTTGAGGGCACAAGGAGAAGGGGACAACAGAGGACAAGATGGTTGGACAGTGTTCTCGAAGCTACCAGCGTGAGTTTGACCAAACTGCGAGAGGCAGTGGAAGACAGGAATGCCTGGCATGCTCTGGTCCATGGGCGCTGGATCTCAGTGTCCGGGCAGAACGATGGGGGTGGAGACGCTCCTTCAGGTATACTGGGCCGAGGCTAGAATGTGTGCTAGAATGTGTGCAGAGGAGGATGACCAAAATGATCAAGGGTATGGAAACCAAGCCAATGGTTAAGGGAATACGGTATCTTCAAATATATAAAGGGCTGTCACAAGGAGGACAGAGCAAGCTCATTTTGTCCTGCTCCAGGGGGTAGGACCAAAACCAGCAGTTTCATATTACAAGAAAGGAGATTCTGACTAAACCTCAGGAAGAACCTTTTGATGTTAAGAGCTGTTTGACAGTGGAACAGACTTCCATGCGAGGTAGACTTTCCTTCCTTGGAAGTTTTTAAGCAGAGGTTGGATGGCTATCTGTCATGTATGAGCTAGTTCAGGCATAGGCAAACTCCTGCCCTCCAGATGTTTTGAGACTACAATTCCCATCATCCCTGACCACTGGTCCTGTTAGCTAGGGATGATGGGAATTGTAGTTCCAAAACATCTGGAGGGCCAGAGTTTGCCTGTGCCTGAACTAGCTGAGATTCCTGCATTCCTGGATTAGATGACTCTCAGGATTGCTTCAAACTACAATTCTACAATTCTATGGTCCTACAATATGTCTGAACTTCTTTTATATTCCTGTAACTCATAACATGCTGAAGACGTGCTTATCAAAAGACAAGAGAAAAAATACTTTGATTCTGCAGGTTGCAAAATTTAAAAACATTGGTTTTCCAACCTGCATTCAGAACACACTGCTCCCTGTATTGCAGAAAGTTGAAAGAGCAAGGCAGGGTAACATGGATAGGAGTAAGGGTGGGACAGTATGATATGCACACCTGGGTACACTTTTTGCTTTATACCAGTAGATGGGATTATATCGCATATATGGCATTTTAGTGAAAATAATGTTTTGGTATAGGGTTTGCCTCCTTGCCTTTTGATTTGACTTAAGATCCTCAAATGGCAAAAGCACATCCCTATTTCCAAGGAACATTTTGGCTCTTTAAAATATCCTGACCCATCTGCAGTTTCATCTTCAATTCTTTGCTAGTAAACAGAAATAGCATTTTCTTTAAAAAATGTTCTGCTTGGAGTTTTCAGACACCATGTTGCATGCAATTTAATATACCAAGAACTGCTGATGAATATTTGACTAATAATGTGGCTTGTCGGCGAAGATGGTCAACCAAAGCAAAACTTGTGGCTTGATCTATTAATAGAGAATAAGGATTAATGAAGGATTATGTCATAATGAGTCTGCCTGCAGAGTAGCCTCAATTCTTGTCCTTTGCTGCCAAAATACAGTTCTCATTTCCAGCAAACAAAGTCTATCAGAGAAAAAGCACAGAGCCTCCCTTTAGAAACTGGAAAGTCCGTCGCATAATAATGAATGTCTAACTCTTCTTTTGCCAAAGAGCTTCAGCACTTTCAGTGTCAAAGGGCAAGGCAGTGATTCAGAGGGGGCCTGATCCTTATCTAAGCTCTTGCAACAAAATTAGAATGTGCTGTAGTCTTATTAAAGAAATGTTTGTTCCGCCACCAATGGACTGAAAAGAAAGCAGCTCAGTCGAGTTTTTGCAAAATGCTGCAATAAATGTCTTCAGTTAGCTGCCTAAAAAAAAATGAATCATTCCGCATGCAAAAGAATCAGTGTTGTTTTTGTTTTTTAAAGGTGAAATGAATGGCCCAACTCAGTTTGACATCTGTACATGAGAGTCTCTAAAATTGATTTTTGTTATTTGTTGTTACATTAACATTTCTCTAGTGTGATTTTTATGGAAGAAAAAGAAATAATTTGCCAAAATGGAGGCACACACACAGAACAGAAATGAGCAATCAAGCTATTCTGAAATATGTTTTGCCCTAAATATGCTATATAATATATTGCATGCTGTATTTCACATGGAAAATGCAATATAAGCTGTATAAAAATGTAAACAAGTACTAACCTGTATTATATACAAACAACTGATAACAATAGTTAAGGATGACAGTGGGGAAATTAGAAAGCAGGATAGCTCCTAAATGGTTGTCCTCTGTTTAAGTTACATTAGGAAATACCATATGTATTGCTATGCATGTGTCAGTAATTTAAACTGATGCAAAGAAACAGATAACAGTTTAAAAGATCAGGGTCTGTCCAAATGTTAATCATGAAGGAGAGACGAAAGCCTCTTTCTAATTTGATTCTCATTTACTAGACTGGAGCTCACAAAACAAAAGGAGACAAAAAGCAACTGAAGTTATTATTTATTTTAGTGGGCTATCTGAAGATGATGTAACCAATGAGAATTTTAGTACTGAAAGGCAGAATAGTAATCTGTAAAATTAGAAAATTGATCAGCTAGGCTATATATAAACAGAAAGATTTCATCAAAGCCTTGTAACAATCCATCTCCACATACTGTTTAGACACAGCTAATCTACATGACTAAATTGGCCATTCAGTGCTTGAAAATCTGCCATGTAGGTCCCAACTTTTCAGAGGCTTTTAAATATGTATTCGGTAAGTACAAAGTGCTGAATATATTTTCAGTCTTTTTATATTAAGATTTACAACTAATGACCTTAAGCAATGTCATGCATGTAAAACAAAATGATGAGACCACCCTGGTTTGAACAGACTTGAGGTACAGATTCATACTTCATTCTCATTCAAATTTTTAGTGGAGCAGATTTCTTTTTTTTAATCCATCATATTACTAACCCTGTTTCATAGTTTTACCTTGTAAAACATGCCTCCACAGATGTATTTTGCTTTTAGGGCTCAGTGTAGGTGGACAATTATCTAAGCTTAATGATAAATATGATAAATGCAGAGAGAACACAAAGTCTCCGGCGTTCCATGTTGACACTTTGTGAAATCATAGCTTTAGATTCATTCAGAACCCAAAGCAGAAAGGTTGATATCCAGATAACTCCACTGGCAATTTGCCATTTCAGACCCACATTCACGGCAGGCTACTTTCTGTTCCACCACTTTCAATAAAAGGAGCCCTTTTACTTAACCGTAGTGGTTGGCACATTGCCCCTTTCACAGACCAAAGTAACCGTCATCTTGGATGTAACAAATTAGTACATTCTCAGAATAATAAGCAGCACAGACCATGAAAACGCTATTGTTTTTTCAGGGTGGCTTTTTTTGAGGGGGGTTCGTCCTTGCGGGGAGGGAAGTAACTACTTTTTAGCATTCATGACTTTTTCAGGTCAGTGCCACAGGCAAAAATAAATCTTAAAAGGAAAAGTAAGACAGACAAGATGAAGTAGTCTTAATATTGAAGCAAAACAATGACCCATTAGTTTACTCTAAACGCACACTGCACATACAAAATTCAGTGTACCACAAAAATAACCTTGCAATTTGAACAAGTGCATAAATTTACAAGGAACTGGTTTATTTATGGACACAGGGAAAGATAGCGGTTTTGAACCACTTTTACCCTCGGGACTGAGGAGTAAGGGAATCGAAAAGTTGCTATGTAGGACAGTGGTGGACTTCTATGTTTTAACGCAGAGAAAGACTAAATATGTCATAAAAATGTAAATCTGTCTCTGGACATGGTAAAAATACTCATATTCAGAACTTTACTCACTGGGTTCTTGGTACACACAAAACTAATATGGTATGGCTTGAAAATTAATAGCAAAGGGAATCTCAATCAGTATAAAAATATTACTGGCAAGGCAAATGATTAATGCCCTCCACATGCCCAAACTCTAACATGTTTCAAAATTCAATACATTTGACATACTAGACTTTTAAAAATAGCTTGTATTGATTAGTTTCTCTCCTTTTTTTTATTAGTCCCTATCTACTTTCCAAAATTATTCAAGACAGTTTCCAAGTATTTAAACTATAAAATTACACCATAGTCCACACCGGTTGCATGACATTCTAGCTAAAAACAGACTGAATAATAATTAAAACAAAATTCTGTGAAATTATTGGAACTCTTCACCCCTTCAATCACAATCTAGAACAGCAGAACTCTGACATGAAACATTAACCAGTATTTGAATAACAACAGTGTCATTTACTGTGTAACTTTTTAACAACAGATAAGACTGAAATTAATGTGGCTTATCACCTAGAATGGAAGAGTCAAACAAATATAATTTGAAGTGATGCTGGATGCATTTCCATTTTAAGTGTCTGCTAATTTTAACAACAAAGAATCTTGTAGCACCTTAAAGACTAACAGATTGATTGTGGCATAAGCTTTCGTGGACTAGAGCCCACTTCATCAGATGCATTTGACAAAGTGGACTCTAGTCCATGAAAGCTTCTGCCACAATAAATCTGTTAGCCTTTAATACCCACTCTTGTTTTTGTTGCAGCAGACTAACATAGGTATCCTTCTGTAATTTTCTAATGTTAAATGCTTTTTAAATGAAACAAACAATAAAAAACCCCATACATAAAATTACATTTTACACAACGCCTGAGTGGTAGCTTTCTTAAATTTTTCAAGGTGCTTAATGTAAAAATGAAACAATTTCATAAAACTTTCTGGTTCAAATGAGTCCAAGAATATCTCATTATAAATGGAGACAGTCCTGAAAAGGCGGCCAAGCATGACTAAAAAGATCACTCTTTTACACAAAAAATAGCCTTCTTATTTTACCCTTTGTTGGAAAGACATTTGGCCAGCCACAGGGGAAATACATAATCTACTTTTATTCAAATAACATATTTCAAAATTCAAAGGATACAAGGCTCTTAAAACAATTCAGGGTTGGGTATAGAAGCATAGGGTTATGGGCTCCTAATAACAAAATTGTAAAATGGATTGAGATTGCATGATCATTTATGAGAGTAGACCTGCGACGAGAAGTTGCATGGGATGCAATACGTACATAGAGCTAGTTCATTCTGCATGCACTGCATTTCTCAACACTGAACTGAATGAGGCAACTCGGAATCCCCAGGGTAAAGTGAGATCTACCATATTCCATGTTTTCATTTTTCTATTAAACAGGAGAAAAATACCAGTTTCTGCTAAGGCTGCATTAACACCAGAGCATGAAATTTTGAAAGGGCATGCTTTTTCGAGGGCATTCACAAATATTTTACCTCATATTGATTGACAGCTTAAAATATCACACTTCCTGTTTTCAAAGGTGCACAAGCATCGTGTTGAATTTGCACATTTTTATATGAGACATTTAAATCAAATAAGTCATTTTGTAGTCTCAACAATTAGTTAGTTTTCCTAATTACTATAAACTTTAAGTGGTGTGGTCACTGTCCAAGAAGGAAGTGGGCTTTCTTCATTCGTACTGGCAAAGGTTAAGAGCTGTAGCGGATAGAAGCAATTCTCCCTTTACTTTTAAAAAGAAGTCGCGTTATCCACTTTCTCAATAGCCAGGATTATGAAGATCAGAGTACTATACATCCCAGAAGAGGAAGGGCTTAGAGCAATTACAGTCCTTTTGTAAGTACTGTAGCACTTGCTGTTTATGTTTTTGAGAAATAAGCAGCCTTATCCCTTCGTAGCTGGCACTGGTCTCCTGCTCTGAAAACTCAAAAATATGTAAGAAACAAGACAGTAATCCACACACCCATTTTTATTTTTTTTAAAGGAAACAAATAATTTATTAGAAACAAAACGTTCATACAAACTCAAAAGGCTGGAGAACTGCACTGCAAAATTCAGAAATTGTGAATTATGAAGGATGGGTATGTTTTGGAAAATTCAAATTGGAGTCATCTTTGCATGTGAACTGAATGAAATGTGATGAGTGGGAGGCAAATGTTCTACACTCATGTGGAGAAGGATCATACTCAGTGATTTAATACATGTATTATATTTGTATCCCATCTTTCTTCCAAAGATCCAAAGGTGAGCATTTTTAATTTCACAAGTCTGTGACAAATGTTAGCTTGAAATTTTAGCCTAGTCCACTCATTAAAGTTCATCACTAAAGAGAGATTTGAACTGGAGTTACCCAAACCCAACACTACCATCAGTCTAAGTTCTCCCATGCTTTCCCATTACTGGTTTGTCTATTTTGCTGGGGATGAATTAAGCACAGGGGTCCTATACCTCTCCTTGACTATTTAATTTAATTTTATGGCATCAGGAAATAAGGGGCCATATGTGTATTTGGTACATCAAGAATAGTATGTTTCACCCTTAAATAGACATTTTAAACATACATACCAACAGCAAACTCATTCACAGAGTGTAGATCCTTATGTAGCTGACACAGCACAATCCATGCACAAGTGGGAAGAAGCATCAGCAGGTTTGAGGGAAATCAACAATTTGCAGCATCAGTAACATCATTATTTATTAAGCTTATTAATCACCTTCAACTGATAGTCTCTAGTGAATTATAATACCAAAAAAAAAATCTCAGAATACAAGGCCATATATAAAAGTCAACAATTTAAAAAGCACAATGAAACACAACACTATAATTTACAAAAGTCTGTCCATTGTCATGATCGCCACATACGAAGTATTCAAAGCTGATCTCACCTGAAGGAGCAACAAAGCACCACTCAAATTCACACATAAATGTTTTGCAGCCAGAGTTCGTGCCAGGCAAAACCTGGTGGGGAAAGCATTCCATAAGCAAGAGGCCAACATTAAGAAGGCCATATTCCCTGTTGCCACTCTCCAAACCTTTTCAGAGAAGACACTCTAAGAAGGACCTCAGATGATGATCCTCATATGTTACTAGCCCACAAAAACAATTAGGAGGCACCTGCTCCTGCTGCCTTATGTAAGGGATGGAGAGAGAGAGAGAAAGACCAATTGTTATAAACCTTCTTTGTCTGATCACCAGGAAATAATTCTTACTACAAGCAACTAGGCAAACAGAAATCTAGAATGGGATATTGCACACACACAAACAGGCAGGACAAATATCCAGATATAATGTAAACAGGACAACCAATTTTGTAAACAAGGGATTGCCAGGTTGTTTCCTTCACATATTGCTAAACTACAACTGTTGTAGCATAGCTAATGGTCAGCGATAATGGGAATTGGAGTCCAAAAACATCTGGAGGTTGTTATCTCTGGTGTAAACAAACACAGTTGTCATGCAAGAAGGAAGGTCAGAACCCAAAACTGAGCCCCATGGAATCTTGGCACAGAGCTGCTTTTTGGCCTTTGTTCAGTAACTTAAGGCCTGATTTTGAGGCAATTTAGTTCTTTAATTGTGTGGACAAAAAGTGCCTACAATTTCAGCCACAATTTCCACAATTAGGTAATTGTACACACAAATGTATGTAATTAGCTGATGGGATTTGCAGCTAACTGATCTGACCATGGAAACGTATACTTTTAAGGAGTAAGCTCTCTTTCTGTTTGCCAGGTTGTGGAGATAAGATATGGTATTACATATATTCAATGTTCCCAATCCAGAATTCCCTTTACACAAACTTTTTTTGTCCAAGATAGACATTTCCATGCAGATGGCAACACATGTTCCAACCTACACCTCATGGGGTGAAAACCTACTGGATGTCTTGCATCCAAAATGTGCATGCACATGAAAGCTTATACCCAGAACAAACTTAGTTAGTCTCTAAGGTGCTACTGGACAATTTTTTATTCATTTCAACTGCATCAGACCAACACGGCTACCTACTTGAATCTGCTACCTCACAGTTCTTGATCCATAAAGATGACCTTTCTGCATAAGCTGTTTCTAAAAATGGATGCCTCTTGCTGGATCAATGCTTATTCATAGTGAAGCTTTTTACCACTATTCTCAAGCAGCTTTGTAGTGGCAATTGTACATGCTGACTGAGTTGCAAACTGAGCTTTGCAGTTCCTGGTTTGCTGCCTCTTACTAACTGGGCTGGTTCAGACATAATATTAAACCATACTTTAGCTTTACAAGAACAAGCTTTGGTGAACATTGGGCTTATGTGCTCCTCTCCAGCCTTCTCTTCTAGCACAACCAACAAACTCTTCATGCTTTAAGAAGCTGGTTTAACCACACTTTTAGGCTCAGAAAGTAATACTAAACTATGGTTAATCTAAAATAGAAGTGGAAGTTTCCAATCTTTTCCACATGGACTCACAGAAGGGAAGTGGACAGAAAATGCAAGGCTCAAGGCTCATTGTGGCTCACCCTCATAATGCTAAACAATTATTTATTTGTGAACCCTCTCAATACCACCTGCCACTACTATTCTCTTTCCAACAATACATACACAGCTATTCCCTAGGAAAATTAACATACAGGCTATTATTCTGATGAGTACCAGTGGCACCCATCCCATTGGTTCCAGGAGCATCTCCAATTGCAGTGTAGATACAAATAGTTTTTATGATTAAAGGTAAAGGTACCCCTGCCCGTACAGGCCAGTCGTGTCCGACTCTAGGGTTGCATGCTCATCTCGCTCTAGAGGCCGTGAACCGGCGCCGTCCAAAGACACTTCCGGGTCACGTGGCCAGCGTGACGAAGCTGCAGCTGGCGAGCCAGCACCAGCGCAGCACACGGAAACGGCGTTTACCTTCCCGCTATACAGCGGTACCTATTTATCTACTTGCACTTAAGAGTGCTTTCGAACTGCTAGGTGGGCAGGAGCTGGGACCGAACGACAGGAGCTCACCCCGCCACGGGGATTCGAACCACCGACCATAAGATCAGCAAGTCCTAGGCACTGAGGTTTTACCCACAGCGCCACCTGTGTCCCAATTTTTATGATTATCAGTTTCTAAATCCTAGTCAGTATTTGCAAAGACCCTATCTGCAACTAATCCATTTCAGGTCTTGTACTGAACAAATAATATTTTGATAAGATCCAGATATATACATGTACGGAAGGATTTGGAGAATATAAAACTTCTTAGTGTTTTGCTGTCTTTTTAAAGCCTCGGTTCTTGCTGGCCGCTATTTCTGAAAATATGAAAATAACAGGCAACTATCGTCACAGCTGCCATTTAAAGCAATTCAAATGTTTTCACCAATGATCTACAGCCTACCCTGGACAATGACCCTTTCACAGACCTAAATCAGCTACCAACAAGCAACAACAGATTATGGTATTACTATTACTACTACTATTACTTAAATCTATATACCACCCTTTGTCAGAAGACCACAAGGTGGTTTACAACATACAACACAATGTCAGTACCTAACATAAAAAGCAAAACAATTACAGTGGTGCCTCGCAAGACGAAATTAATCTGTTCCGTGAGGCTCTTCGTATAGCGGTTTTTTCGTCTTGCGAAGCAAGCCCATTGACAGCTTAGCAGATTAGCGCTATTAGCGGTTTAGCGGCTTTTAGCGATCAGCTGTTAAGCAGCTTATCAGCGGATCAGCTGATAAGCGGCTTAGCGGCTTAGGAAAAGGGGGGGGTGAACCCGCAGGAACTTGCAAGACATTTTGGTCTTGCGAAGCAAGCCCATAGGGAAATTCCTTTTGCGAAGCACCTCCAAAACGGAAAACCCTTTCGTCTAGCGGGTTTTCCGTCTTGCAAGGCGTTCGTCTTGCGGGGCACCACTGTATATAAATACAATTACAATACAATACAACTGCAACTTATGCACACTTAGCATGTGTGATGTCAACTTTATGTGCTTGGTCAAAAAAAAAAAGGTTGGTGGGCATCATTTAAAAAAGCATCTGCATTTGCCCCATTGCACTTGCTTTGGGAGTGTGTGTGAAGGTGAAGGTGCAGCAACCTTGGGAGAACATGTGGAGCCACAATTAGAGAATGTGAGCAGTCTTAGGAGAGCATGCAGAGCAGGGGAAGCAAGAGGAGCTTTGAGAGAGCATGCTGAGGTGCAGGGGGACAGAGAAGAGCACTGGAGACTGACACCAAGATGTTGCAGGACGTCACACCAGGCCCTCTCAATGTTATTTGGAAGATGGCACCTCTGTACTGTGCTAAGAATCACACAGCAAAGATGTTGATTCAGAGACTGGTTCTAGCAGCGAACCCAAATGCCAACTCCGTCTCCATGTCAATTTTGAAAATACTTTTACAGGATCTAAGATAGAAAACAGGCATTAGTTCACCTGCTCATCCTCCAATGTGATCTACACCCACAAGACCTTTCAGCATTCTAGAGAGGACAAATAGGCAAGACTTTGTGCAGCAAATTAATTGACACTAACTGTAATATCAGAAATAGCATAATATATTTTTAAAAAACAGATGGGGAAGATTCAACCTTTCCAGACATTCTACAACAGACCTTAAGGTAGACATAGAAGTATAGTGAAAATTATAATGGGAGATTGCAATGTGAAAGCACTGAATTACAATTCATCAAGAGGTTCAGTGCTATCACTTGCAAACTGAATCAACATAACAGATTTTTCTTATCAGCTCTGACGTATTAATTGGCTTACCAATGCCAGGATATCTATGTTATCAACACACCTGTTTTTGTGTTACTGGCTACCATTAATAATTATCACCATCTGTAGTTTTTTTGCATTTCATTTCCTTCAGGCCTCATTGTTTACAATTTCCTGTTCCAATCTCTCTCTCTCTCTCTCTCTCTCTCTCTCACACACACACACACACACACACACACACACACAGATAGCAGCAATCAAGAATAATGTTTCATACATCTAATAAATCTTATGCCACAATAAATGTGTTAGTCTTTAAGGTGCCACAAGAGTCTTTGATGTTTATATTGCAAGGGACTCACCGCTCTAGGCATTATTGCTGAGCATTTTAAATGTGGCAAAAAACCACCAAAGTGATTTAATTTTTTATTTTTTTGTCTCCATACACCACTAATATTTGACCTGAAATATTGGGGGGGGGGGGATACTAAACCATGTGGTTTAAATGATATATTATGCATTATGTAGATTTTTTTATTGGAATATTTGTAAAAATGTAAGGACAGTGATAACTAGCACGTGCAACGACACTATTTAAGTTTAAGAAAATATGTTCCTCTTGCAACAAGGGAAGAAGAGGCCCCTTTTAAAGGCAAAGTTCCCCTTCATATTTTCACTGCATTGTTATGCTGAAGTGGAGAAGAAAAACCCCTTCCCCACTGATTTGTAGGAGAATGGGGGAAGGGCTATGTGAATGTGTTTCTGTGTGCTTGTCTGAATGTGTCTTAATGTGTGTGAGGGCCATGTCAATGCTCAATGCAACCCTTAGGCCAAAAAGGTTTAGCCTATCCTGATCTAGAGAACAGTGGGATCCCGAGTACATATCTGTGGAGCAACTATTGAAATGTGAGGATAAATTTGACTATTAAAATGTTCTGTTATTTTTAAAAAATCTGGTTTGTGTATGGTTAACTGAATGAGAGAAAAGATTGGCAGCTTATGTCTAACCCAAACCTGTGAAATATAATGTATAAGGGCTCTTCAACTGGCAGTCTGCCAAGAAGCATCTAAGTTGATAGTTACTAAAGAAATGATTATGCGCCTTGTGAGGTTTTCCATTATGACAGTTAGCAATAGAACCCAGTTTTCATATGGGTCAATAGAAACCAAAAGGGGCTGATAGGTTTTTTAGTGATCATTCCATTTAAACTCATGGGTGTTTAATTATAGTCCAATGAGGTGTCATAATTCCAGAGAGAAGCTTGTGATTGGTTAGAAGGTTCTGACTGGAGAGAAATAAAGGGCAAGTACAGAACTGCTGGTGGTTAGCCTGGCTGGAGTCTTTAAAGAGGCTGAAATGGACAAGTCATGAGTTAAAGGAGTGGCCAGAGGATGTTGATGAAGTCCAAGCAAGCCTGAGAGCAGACAGTAAAGGTAAAGGTAAAGGGACCCCTGACCATTAGGTCTAGTCGTAACCGACTCTGGGGTTGTGGCGCTCATCTCGCTTTATTGGCCGAGGGAGCCGATGTACAGCTTCTGGGTCATGTGGCCAGCATGACTAAGCCGCTTCTGGCGAACCAGAGCAGCACACGGAAACGCCGTTTACCTTCCCGCTGGAGCGGTACCTATTTATCTACTTGCACTTGGATGTGCTTTTGAACTACTAGGTTGGCAGGAGCAGGGACCGAGCAACGGGAGCTCACCCCGTCGCGGGGATTTGAACCGCCGACCTTCTGATCGGCAAGTCCTAGGCTCTGTGGTTTAACCCACAGTGCCACCTGCGTCCCTAGAGCAGACAGTAGTTGCCTATTAAGAAACAGCCAAGTCAAGAGTTGAAATCATTGAAGACTGAAGCAGAGAAGGTTTGCTGGGAGAGAAAAACTCCAGCAGCAATCTACCATAGGAAAACTGAAGCCAGGTTTATAGTTGTTTTCAAGAAGCTGTGAGTCCCTGAGCAGACAGAAGAATTCAGGTAATGACTTAAATGAAGTCTGTAAGTTAACTGGGATGAAGAGACCCCTGACTGGAGCAAAGGAGTCAAGTGAAGTTCTCTATATAATCTGTAAATTAACAAGGAGTGGAAAACATATGGATAACTGGCTATTGAATTACATTAGGGAAGTAAATAACAATATTCCTTTCAAGTAGCTGTTGCATCAACAGATAATTGCCTAAACATAAGTTTAATAAATCATAATATATTTGCT